>NW_012148886.1:437420-446777 GCF_000956105.1 Propithecus coquereli | reverse complement strand
TCTTCTATTTTAAAAATATATTACTTTTTCTACTTTTTATCATTACTTTAACATTTTTACCATAAATGTTCAAATGTATTTTTCTATCATCTTGAGTTAATCAGTATCTCTAATATCCCTGAGAACAAAAAACACCAAAAAGGCTTAGAATACTTTTATTTTCCTCCGCTCCCTTGCAACACTCATCCCTCTCATCTTTTAACCCTCCCAGATATTATTTTGCGTTTTATATCCGGGTGGCTATATTTTAACAATTATATTTATATTTGTGTACATTAAACAGTTATTTGTACTTAATAGATTTTATTACTTTTTTAATATTGATCACATCTTTTATCTCATTCCCTGCTTTTGAAGTTCTTCTTATTAATGGTGTATATCATCTAGCAATTCTTTCAGAGAGCGTCTTGAGGTAATAAACTTCAAAGTTCCTTTCAATTCTAAAAATATTTTGATTTCAGCCTCTCACTTTAATAATAGTTTGGCTGAGTGTAGAATTCTATCTTCAAAGTTATTTTCCCTTAGAACATTGAGGATATTATTCCACTGCCTTCTTGTATCCTGGGTTGCTCACAAGGAATCTGATGTCATCTGATTCTTATTTCTGTGTAAGTAATCTTTCTTTTCTCTCTGACAGCTTTTAAGATTTTTCTCTTTGTTCTCAATGTTCATGTATTTCATCACAATATATCTCTGTGTGCTTGTGTTTCATTTTTATCCCACAGCCAGAAGAATTTTTAAAGTGCTGAGTTATTTCCCCATGTTCTTTCTTTAAATGCTATCTTTCCCCCGATGTTCTCTGTCTCTTCCTTTGGGAAGTACTTTTAAACATAGATCAGAACTGCTGTGTCATCCATGTATCCTAACTCTTCTCTACTTTCCATGTCTTAATTCCTGCTCCTAACATCTAGCTTTGGGATATGGTATCCATCTTTAATCTGTTCTCATATGCCTTCATTTTTATGGGATTTCTCACAGTCTCTAGTAGTTTATACTTTTTTTTTCCGGTTATTTTGAGAAATCTTGTCTGCTGTCTCTAAGGATTTGGAGTGTCGGGGGTATGAGGGTGACAGGTATAAACAGTGCTCTGGGCCGGGCGCAGTGGCTCACGCCTGTAATCCTAGCTCTCTGGGAGGCCGAGGCAGGAAGATTGTTTGAGATCAGGAGTTCGAAACCAGCCTGAGCAAGAGCGAGACCCGTCTCTACTAAAAATAGAAAGAAATTAATCGGGCAACTAAAAATATATAGAAAAAATTAGCCGGGCATGGTGGCGCATGCCTGTAGTCCCAGCTACTCGGGAGGCTGAGGCAGAAGGATTGCTTGAGCCCAGGAGTTTGAGGTTGCTGTGAGCTAGGCTGACGCCATGGCACTCTAGCCCGGGCAACAGAGTGAGACTCTGTCTCAAAAAAAAAAAAAAAAAACAGTGCTCTGTGTGCCAACTTAAATCCATTTTAAGTTTTGCAATATTTGTCAATTATACTCATCAGCTGTAACACTGATGAGGCCATATTGGGTTTTGACAAAGCGGATAGATCAGAACTGGATGATGAACTTGAGGTGCTAGTAAGTCTCACGTTTGTAGTGGTGAACTGTGAGCACTCAGCTATCGTGGCAGTCAAGAGTGTATGCGTGAAGGCTGCATGAGGAAAAGCTATAAGACCAGAGGTCACAACAGTGGATCGAGTGGTATCCGTAATTGAAAAGGTACCAAAATATAAGCCTGTTTATAGAAAAGGACGATCAGAGTTTGAGGTGTCTCAGTGAAAAAAAGCCCTAGTACTGAGGATGGTTAATCTTTGGGAATTTGCTGATGTGGGATTTACGTTATGTAAAAGACAAGATCAAAGACTTCTGAGTCTGGAACATTAGAAAGGCCAATCTTGTGGAAGTTGACGTGCCATATGTGGAAAATCATAAAGTTCATTTAAAAATTCCTATTTATAAAAGTGATATTTTAAAAAGACTACGTGCATTGTTACAACTTAGCAAACATATCAAAACAATACACGTGTTTCATTGTGTTAAGTGTTTGATTTTATACTGATTCGTCACATGATGATGAAGCAAAATGTGACTCACTTTCTCTATTTCTCAAAATCATAGATTTTCCTGTACTCTTCATATAAGGTTAGTTTTGTGACTTTAGATGTCTTTAGGGTTCACATGTGCACATCCTTTAGTTTTAGACAGCTTACCTTCGTATTTGGAGCACTTTCAAGACATACATGAATATTTGTCTAGCCATGGTCGAACTCTACTGCCTGTAGAAATAGTCCTTACTTCTTTAGTTACAATACATTTCCTGCCACAGGCTGTGGCCATATTATTGTCCAGAGAGACATGCATTATTGAAATGAATGTCAGTAGCCCCAAATTATATGTTCTTCAGTTTGTGTTAGAACTAAAGTGAATACCAGCAAGTCCCAAAGTAACAAACACAATATAGAGAGAACAAATTTTAAAAATTCTGTGTTTAGACATTGTGCACTTCATTATTTTGTATGACATTTCAATGCATCCAGGACTTAGAGTCTAACATTTCAACATTTTTACAGTGTTTTATATAACTCTTTATTGATAGTTTTAAAATAAAGAAGGGATAGCTTTGCAAGCACATAAAATTGAGATGAAGGGAACTGGTGGAAGGACATGACATGTGAATTGGAAATGGTAAATAGTCTTTGGATATTAAATAGAAGAGTTATCTTTGAAATTCAAATAGAGATCAGGGACTACAGATCAAGAATGAGCAAAGCAGTAAGCCTGCAGATATTTAAACCTTAACTTGGGAAAAAACGAGTCTCAATGCCTCAAGTATAAGAGGAATTACAAGTGGTTAGAGCTGCTACATTATACCTGAGATGGGAGCATAGGTATGAGGAAGAGCATTCAAGAAACCCATGATTTTATCATCTTTGTAAGCATCGACTTAAGTGCTAAGTAGATCTAAGTACTACATTAAATAAGGGACCACATGCTGAAAAATGGTAATACCTTTTTTTAGCATTGCTTATAATAATAAGGATAATAGTCATAATTGGTTGAGCACTTGCTATATACCAAGCACAGTACTACTCAGCTTCTATACATTCTCTCTCATCATTAAAACAACCTGGTGAGATAAACATGCAAAAGTTCCTTTTAAAGAATTAGAAAAACTGGAAAGCTAAATTATTGTCTGGCAAATTTCAATGGAATAAACAAATAATATGAATAATTTGGGCCAAAAAAATAAAAATTCTAATAAGATGTTCAGCATGAGCAGTGGATTGGGGTAGAAGTGGGAAGATAGGAGTTATATTTTTATTTCTTTGTATTGAGTTTGTTTTTTTATTTAATTCTACTATCTTTGTATTGACATTTTCAGTTTTTGAAAACAGCAAGACTGAGAATGATGAAGGAAGAAATTAGTTTTGCTACTGGTTCTGGTTTATAAAGACTTGCATTTCAGCAAGATTTACACAAAGAAATTATATCAATTATGAAAAAAGTAGCAACCTTTACCAAAATGAAGCTGCTGATATTTTGCAGATGTGTTACAATTAATGGTCAGCACATTCAAAATGATTAAGTTGCATGAAGAAAAATATCTATAAAATCATAGCTGTGCCCTGCCAGTGAGTCAATTAGCTTTTCAAATGATTTGATTAAGACACGCATTGCAATGTAATAACAGAGAAGCAATGTATTAAGTACTTTAAAATACATATGTTATTTTTGTACTAGGCTATTAGCCAAACCTCATTTTTGTACTTTGCTGTTATATCTTAAATATTACACACATATAAAAAGCAAAGTAATTTTTCCATTTGAAAGGCTGTTGCACTTGCAATACAATCTTAACATCAACACAGATGAAACAACAACAAAAAAAATCAGTTAAAAAGGAAGAATAAAGAATGTAGCCAAAATAATTATGCAAGATGTCTGTAACTTAAACTAAAAAACAAACAACCCACAATTCTCTTAATTATATTTCAAGGAAAAAATTCCAGTAAAGCAGTAATTTTAATCTCCCTTGAGTTCAAATTTATATTCAGAATTCTCTTCTTTAAAAAAAACTGAATGCACAAATGGAATTAGGATATATAATTTTTCTACCATAGATATTGAACACAGCATAAAGAGTATAGGGTTTCTAATTTCTGTAAATTAGAAAAGAGGTAGATATTTGAAATAAAAACAATGAGTCAAAAATTAACAATCCTCTGAAGGACACATGATTTCCTGATCACTCACCCCAAATAGGTTCAGTGTGAGTCTGTTTTTGTTTGTTTCCACAGAGCATCTGTACAACCACCACTGCATTTTTGCACTTTTTCTTCCTGGCTTCATTCTGTTGGGTTTTGACTGAGGCGTGGCAATCATATATGGCTGTAACTGGAAAAATCAGGACACGGCTTATACGGAAACGCTTTTTGTGTCTTGGATGGGGTAAGCATATTAATATACCCTTTCATGCTCTTGTTAAAATGACTTTGAACCCTTATATTATGAAGCAGCAGAGAGTGATTATCTCCAGGCTACTTTGTGTCTAATTTGATATATGAAAGTGGAAATACATAAGGGTGGTCATTATTGAACATTCATTGGTCATTTGGAACTTTAAAAAGGAGTAAGTATTGAATAGCCACGTAGCTACTCAGTTAGCAATCAACAATGCCTACATAGTGTGAGATGAGACCTGAGATATGTACAGGCAGAAAAACAAAGTGCTCTCTGTTAATATTTTCTGAAAATGCAAATGTTTTAGCATGTTCAGAGCCCACAGCATGATGGTTCACTAGGCATGTACTCCCTGTTAAGAAAACTTTGAGATTCCATTGCAAGAATTCTCAAAAAAATTAAGGAATAAATATCACAGGGAGAAACCCATGTAGAGTAAGACTAGTCATTGCAGCTAGTCAGTGGGTTTCTCAAAAGTAGAAACAGAATTGCTTACAGACTAAGAATTCATTAAATCTTTATTTAATGGAAAAGTTTCCATTAATAGGAAAAGTTTCTCTCAAATTACCTCATGACTTGGACATCTCAAAAATCTATACCATAGAGCCAATTCTAATGATAGCCTAGTTAATTTAAGAAACTAGTTTCAGAAATATTTTTCACGTTTACCTTTGTATTTTAAAGGACCCCTAGAAAATTAGACCAACTATGTAACAAATACTTATTGTATCAGGAAACTGGAGAACAGGATGCTAGAGAGAACCTGGGAAACTACAATTAAGTGGACTCATTACAATACCAGAATCATTCATGCTGGAAAAATAGGATCAAGAACATTTAAAGATTACCCGTCAGGTTTCAGCAAGAGTCTATCGTGTATAACTAATGTGTTAAATAAAACTTTATGCTAGGCAAGTGGGTAAGAAGTTAAGAAGAAAGTTCACAGATGTGTTTTGCTTAGACTTTGGTAAAACTTTTGTCTAGATGCCATGACAAAGACTTTCTAAAGCTGAGCTAGTATTGAATCAAGGGACACCTTTGTCATGAATCATGACTTGTACTGTAGGTCCAAGAAATAGAAAATGCAGGTAAAGGAACACATTTTTGATGAAGAATAAAGAGTGGTGATTTGCAGGATTAGTAACTACCTTATTTAAAATTTTTGCTAAGGATCTTGAGGAGAGGGTTTGCAGCTAGTCTCCAAGTTGACAGCTAATAATAAACTACTGTGGGTATCAAAAAGCTAAACTGATGGTTCTAGACTACCAGGAAGTCTGTGGGGGGCAGAATTGTGGCAAATGAGTGTCATTATGGACAAGTGCAACATAATGAATTTAGAAAAAAAATTAATCCAGATTGTATGAAAAAAAGACTAATTTTTCAGTTATGATCCAGGAGAGAATATTTTTTTTCTGATGAACTTGGTCCAGTCAATCAAAAAAGTCAACAAATGATATATATGAAGGAGGAAGATGAAGAAGAGGAGGAAGAACAGGAAGAGAATGTATATTACATATATCATATATAGTTATATATAATTATATATATTAATATAATTTATGCTATATATGGTCACCAGCATTTATTCAAAAATACGGTGTGTCCCTCTGAGATATCCTCCATAGTTCTTGTCATTAAGCCTCTTGAAGGAAGGTGATGTCACTGCAGCAGACTCACAGAAGAGAGAACAGCAGGAAGGATGGGAAGTGACAGGAAGAAAGAAGATGGGCCGAGAGAATGCAAGATGATTAGATGATGGCTTTTTCAATCTGAAAAAGCAAACATGATGCTCCTGAAAAAAAGCATGACCAAAACTTAAAAAAAACTTTCAACAGCATAGATTAGACAGAGCTCTATTTACCAAAGCATAGGGAGGTTCCATTGAGGTAAGTGTGATTCACATAAAAATAAACTAAAAAAAGACATTAAGTCAGAATAGGTGCAGGTATGACGGTAATTGAATTCCCCGTTTCTACATTCTTGTTATTATAAGTAAACTATAAAGAAATGGCTAACTGATAATATTTATTTTTCCATCTTATTATAAGTACAACTTGATGTGGATCAATATGTGGCCAACTGAATGTTCCACTTCAGTGATTTTCCATCACTCCAGAACATCCAGTTTTTGCCTTTCTGATTTTATAACTATAAATTTCCTTTATAACAGTGTAAACCCCTGGGGAAAAAATAACTTAAAAGATATACTAAATCTCTCTTATTACTTCCCTTTAAACCCATGTCAAATGTGGTGGTAACCTAGCAACATCAGAGAAGTATAGTAAGTTAAAAACTCAGGTGTCACTGTTGTGTTTTTGTACATGAAAGAAATTTTGCAATGGAAACGTACTTTGTTAAGTGATTCGTCCAAAGGTAGTTGCTCTGATTTAAGCATCTGGAGTTTGTCCTGGCTTTTTTGGACCAATATGCACAGTTGTTATAGCTGAATATGAAGTGTGGCATTGCTTTTCTTACAGGTTTACCAGCACTAGTAGTGGCCACATCTGTAGGCTTCACCAGGACAAAAGGATATGGCACAGATCACTAGTAAGTCCATCCACAGTGATAAATCATGTTCATAATTAAGCAAATCATCAAACAGTCTTCATTAGTCTTGGTTGGCATTGTTGATGGCTTGCATTTTGTCACTGAGTCATTAATGGTAGAAATTGCATTAGTGAGGAATGATGTAAGGTAGCTTAAACACACAAAGGTTAAGAAACAAATGCTGTGCCGCTGTTCAGAATCTTTATTTCAATTTCCCATTTTTTAATAAGGTCCGTATATTGGGCTTTTAAAATATTTCAGTATTTACAGTGCACATTCAATCTCAAGTACTTTTTTTTAGAACTGGCTCAATCTTGACATATTTACCTTTCAGAACATGATTCTGCTCTGAGCTTCTAATTTCATTGATAATAATGCATGTTGTTATTAACTAAATTTGTCATGTCAATTCAAGTTTTGTTGCTATGTTAGGGTAATACATACTGAACATTATAGACCAGAAAAATCAATAGATCCCACATTGGAAAATTCATGGGCTGTGGAAAAAATTAGAAGTTGGAGAAATGCCAGCCCATTTTATAGCGGTAGTGCTGATTTATTTATCAGCTGTAGTGCTGATAAATTCTATGAGAGAATTTATAAAGTTTAAATTTGATATTTCAAATTTAAAACAATGCTTTTTCATGTTTTGCTTCATCTGCTCTCAAGGTGAAGAGACAATCAAGAAATGGGGAAAGAAATGCGCACCTTATAAAGGCATAAGTTTTAAAGTATGATGGTCTGTTTAATTGTCTTCAGGTTTGAGGTAGAAATCATTGCTAATTAGGCTTTCTGATGGTTTCATCCAAATTGCAAGCATACTAAGAGATACCACGTCACCTGCCCATCCTAAAGAAACTTCTGAAGAATTTAAAGAGTTTGTGTCGTCAGAACATTTGGGGTATTTTTAAATGCAATCCATATTATTTTAAAAAATTCTAGTAGCATATATTGCAGAGCACTGCTTACTACACCCCTATTACCTTAAGTTATTACTTTACACAGTAGTATAACTATTTTGGGATGAATCTAGTATTTGAAAGACACTGTATTGGGAGTATGGAAAGAAGTGGAATTATAGATGTTATGGTTCCTACTTTCAAAGGGTTTGTAATTAAAGCCAAATACAATGCAATGAGCAATGTATTTATTTTATAACTATGCATTTTCTTTATAACATTGTAAATCTCTAGGAGAAAAATAACTTAAAAGATGTATTAAATCTCTGTTAGTATACCTTAAATGATATGCTAAATCTCAGCTTGAAGATTGGGTTACACAATAATACAGTAAAAATTTAGTCACATTCTCAAAGATAATAAGCTAACATGTTCTGCCAAACTAAAATCTTTCTTCTCTAGGTATTTTATAAAAAATAATAGTTATTAAATTATCCACCTCAAAGTGTGGAAGTAAAATTTTATCTGTCTGTTGTTACAGCGAGGAGCAATAACTAAATGTAGGCTTTGAATATACACATATTTGTGTATGCATACATTGACAATCATTTGTGTGTGTACACATATATAGTTACTAGATACAAATTTTTAATGAAGATATTTACATAGAGTAGCATTCATCCTATTAAGTGTACAGTTTTGTGAATTTTGACATATACATAGGGCATGTAACCACCATCACAATTGCTGTAGAACAATTTGTTGTTAGAACAGATATAGAAGAGTCACTGCTGTAAGTTGTTACTTTCAAAGGCAGCACACTGATTCTGCAGACTGAGAAGAAATAGTGAAAGGGTCAAATGTTAAAATACAAGTGTGTGAAAAAGTGGACATGGCTCTTTGCCTCAGCAGTCCCTCATGCTTCCCTCCTCTTGGCTTTCCTGGATTATGCACGTGCAGATGCGCCACCCTGAAAAGCTTCCAATGTTGAGCACCATTCCCTCTTCATTTCCCTCCGCTGTGAGAGAATGAACGTTTCTCCCCAAATGGGTTATCATGCCTCCATCAGTGCAAACCTACAGCTCTTGGTGAATTTAGTCATTGAAACAAACACAGCTGCACTTATTTTTATTCAAAGCATATCTTAGTGATTTTTCTTAGTAGTATGAGGAAAAAGTAAAATTAGAAGTAAAAAAAGCATGCAAACATAGATTATCCATTCCCTGCAATGATGGCTTTTAAACCAGTTTCTCCCAATATCTCAATGGCCTCAAGGAAGGGTAGGTAAATGGCATGTCTAAGACTCTAAAAACACATTGTTCTTGCTTTAAAGTACATTTGAAAAATTCCATAATGCATATAAAGCAGCATTTTATAAAATGTAAGTAATAGTCACCTTTGTAATAAAAGTAAATATAGAAATCTCACTACAAGAGTAATTTATCTAAAATGTTATAACTGCCTG
>NW_012148886.1:426900-435440 GCF_000956105.1 Propithecus coquereli | reverse complement strand
ACTGTATCATGCAAAACACCTTATAAGTGAGAGTCAAAGTCTTAGAAAATGTTAAGTGTTCACTAGAGCATATTTTAAGAATTGGTGCTAGGGCCCATTGCTTCAATGGTTCTGGTGAGCTGAATAGGCTTTTCTTTTTGCCTAGAAAAACACAATGCATCAGAATGCTCCCTGTCCCACAAAAAAAGAATAACCATACTGCATTAGCAATTTAGGCATTCTATCCTCCCTGCTGGGAACAATGACAAATCATGGACACCTTTGACTGCCAGGGCTCACTCGAGCCTCACACTCTGAGATTCAAAATCTTTTGGCTCTAAAGACATAGAGAAAACTCATTTAACCAATTGATTTCATTCAGGGTTGACTCAGAGTGAAGAATGCTGGAGTGGCATAATATGGTACCATTTAAAAGTTAGGCAACCGAAGGTTAATTTCCTCCCAGTGTAAACTGCAAAGCATGGAAACTAGATATATTTAATGTACTTTAAAACTTTGCTCATGCCTCTAATCCTAGCACTGTGGGAGGCTGAGGTGGGAGGATTGCTTGAGCTCAGGAGTTTGAGGTTGCGGTGAGCTATGAGAGTGGCCTCAGCAAGAGTGAGACTGTCTTTACTAAAAATAGAAAAAATTAGTATGGCGTGGTAGCACACGCCTCTAGTCCCAGCTACTCAGGAGACTGAGGTAGGGGGATCACTTGAGCCTAGGAGTTTGTGGTTGAAGTGAGCTATGATGTCACCACTGCCCTCTACCCAGGGTGACAGAGCGAGATTCTCTCTCTCTCAAAACAAACAAACAAAAACTCTGAAGTATCACACCGCTGTTAAATTACTGGGTATGCCTTTATGCACTTATACAATGTTTGAGAAGTGCTACATATCACTACTATTGTGAGTATATAATTCTGTGGTGGTTATAAATTGACAAAAGGTTTTTCAGGAGAAACAGGGACCTGATTCCCTTCAATATCATTGAAAGGTCAACTTTGTTTCTGTTTGACAGGTCAACATGGTGATTGGCATTTTGGTATTTAATAAACTTGTTTCCAGAGATGGGATCCTAGATAAAAAGCTCAAACACAGAGCCGGGTAAGCTGCAATTGGTGGATTTTGAAGGTTCTTTACCAGTGAATCCCATACTCCAATTCCAGATCATCATTGACTGCATTTGACTGTGCCTTGAATTTTGTTCTTGATGTATTAGTGCATCTGGTAGATTCTTCCATTCAAGTTTCCAATGTGCTATTTTTAAGTAATATGACCAAAAATCTAAAAATAATATAGCATATCATTAAGAAAATCTGAGTTTAATTTTACATATTGCTTGTTTATCTCTTGTCAGGTAAGAGTAAATGTTAAGTCTAGACTTAAATTAGTTGTCTTTAGGTAAAGGCTCAAAGTCCTCCCCGTTTGGGTCACAAAGGACAGAGGTAGATTGAACACAATGTTGCTATATGACAGAATAGAATCAGGACAAGCAAACCAAATAGGGCAAAAATGCTGCATCTTTTTATTAAGTGTATATATCAGAAAAAAATCTTCACTTGAAATGATCACTTATAAAACACTAATATTTTCATTTTTTGACTTTTAACTATAACTGGCTAGAAATAGTTATTTATAATTTTCACTTGCACATTTTAACTACTTATAAAATTTAGAAAAACATCTTCCTTAATTTTACTGTTATTATAATATCATCATATCTGATGACTTAATAACATTTCATATGAAGATTGATAGCAGCTTTTTAAGGTTACATTATCACGTCATCCTATGAATTTGTAGAAACGTGAATGAAATATTAATGCCTTTGATTTTTCCTTTGTGTCTTTTCTTATAAAATGTTTATAGCATTTTCTGATCTATAAAACTGTATGTTCATTCAAAACTTATCCCAATAATTGTTCTCCTTTTCTTTCATAAATTATGGTATTACTTAATAATCACTGTATTTGATCACCTACTGGTGAGAATTTTAAGTCCTTTGTGTTTTTATAATCTATATAATGATTTATAAAATAAGATAATCCAGGTATTTTTTCCGTAGTAAAAGACTAGATTTAATGACTTTCAATATACAAATTTGATATCATTTATATCAAACATTAGAACTGCAATAATGTAATAAAAACATCATTGGAGGTTCCTTCCTGAGAGGGGATCCCTTCTCTCATTTATGGACTTTTTTCAATGCAGATGAATTTCATAACATCCTAAACAGAAAAACTTGAACTTAGTACAGAAACTGAGCTGTCTTTTTTTTTTTTTTTTACTTACTTTTAAAATTTCAAAATATTAAGGGAGTACAGATGTTTGTGATACATAGCTTGAGTCAGGGGTATAAATGTGCCCATCACCATCAATGAACCCAATGGGTTCACTGTACTCATTAGGTGGGTTTTTGTCCCTCTCCTCCTCCCTCCAGAAAATGAGCTTTCTGTACTATCTGGACATCAAGTGTTCACACAATTACTCTTGGTAGTCTGCCATGTGTGGTGAGAATTGGAGTAATAGCTTCTTCAATTATCTCTGTCCAGAATATAATCATGTAATAATAAATTGATCATACTGAGTACTGGGTATAGAAACTCATCTCTGCTATTAGTGGTATAAACTTATATAATTTAAACAAAAAAATTGGGGTTTTAGTGGTTTGGATAAAGCTTTGAAGTCAAACAAAACCATGTTCAATATCTAGCTCTGCAATGTACTAACCGTGTGTATGTCTTTGGGCATGCTACTTTATCTTTTCACAGCTCAATCTCTACATCTGTAAAATGGAAAAAATAACTCTTGCCTCATAGAGTATATGAAATATAATGTGTATAAAGCATGCAGTAGAGTATCTAGGACATAGCAAGCATTTATTCATCATTCTTGTGATGAGTGAAATAAGGAAGCCAAACTGAGTAGGTTAGGTTGTCTTCAAAGGTCCCTGACAATCAATCAAGGGCCTGTGATTCCACTATCCACAGGATATGGTGGTCAGAAAAAGAGATGAGAGCATCACAGTTACTATAGTGCTAAGGATTTGTTAAATTCATAGTCAATATTTTTTTCTCATTTAATTATTTTATATGTAACACCCAGTTTGATTCATAAAGCTCTTTGTAAGAGGTAACAGGTTTAGAAGAAATGACAATATTGCCATATTATGAATTTAGAAGTTATCCATTTTAATCTATATATTGACAAAGAAATTAAAATTTTAAAACCTCTAACTATACAAATATTCTTAGAAGTTACATATGTTTCATTGGCAAAACTGGGTCAGTGTTTTTTGGTTCAAAGGCTACTGCCAGAGAAACAGATATGTTATAAAAGCAGAATTCTGGCTACTGTCTAAAACATAAAAGAGCTATTAACAAATTAATGACTTTAATTTTTAAAAAAATCTCTAATATAAAATACTATTTTAGTTTAGGTAAATATGGATTGAAATTTTTTCTCTATTCCAAAGTATGATTGAAAAAAATTTTAGAAGCCATGTTTGTTTGACTAATTTTAGTTCACAGAGAAGTAATGAGGACACTAATAGAGACTTCTGTAAAGAATAAATAATCAAAATTAAAGAAATATTAAGCAGGAGGCTAATTGACTTGAAAATTGATCTCCTTAATTATAAAAACCATTTCAAGTTATTTTAATATACATACATATCAAGTATTTCTTATGCAAGTATATTATTATTTAGAATTGAATATTGCATCAAGATGTTTCTTCGTCCAATTTTTTCAATTTTTTTCTCTGTCTTCTTTTTATAATTATTTATTATAAATGACCATGCTTATAATTTGTGCTCAATAAATATTTATAAATGAATGAATATTTAATAAATAATACAATACCTTGACAAGTTTCATAATACCCAAACTGTATTAAATTTTTTCTAATACATGAAATATATTTACCAAGAGGGGATTTATTGCAAATAAAAACAAATTTTATATAACATGCAAATTGGAAAGAACGAAAACAGGATAAAATGGCATGTATCTTTTTAGAACATCTTAAACAGAAAATTTAATTTTCTCTACTTTTCTGCAATGAATCTTTCTTATCTACTATTTTAAACTGCTTTATCTTATCTACCTGAAACTAAGAAACTATTTACTAGGATCCTTTATAAATTTCATGTGATTTTTCCTGGATGCGGTACATTTCCTTTCCAGGGAATATTTTAGAATATTAACAGTCAGCCAATCAGATCATACTTTTTCTTAAAGGAAATAAAACTGGGAAGGTAACTCTAGAATTTGTCAATTTCAAGATCCATAGTAATAATGGGAGTAGACAGAACATTTGGAAGAGTAATGAAATGCCCTGGTGGATATATTGGTTACATTTAAACATATAGACAATTCAACTTTTTTTTAACTGTTTGAACTTTTTTTTTTATAAATGCATAATTTCCTCTACAACAAAGGAACAGATTTTATTTTTCACTGCAGCAACTCAATTTAGCATCCTAGACTATGTGTTCTTCATATTCTATTAAATTCTGTAGTAACCATATAAACTGGGAAAAAACATTACATGTCTCGAGCTCACTAATCTTTCTTCTACTTTATTCACATTCAATAACAGAATGCTGGAAATGTCTAATCAGTTAGCAGCAAGCATAGTTTTCAACAGTTAGCCCTGAGTAAGGGAAGTATGTATAGGGCTCAAATAAAGACAAATAAGCATTTCAAATACTGATTTAAAATTTATTTTCAGACAAGCCCATACATAGATTAAATCACAGATTTCAGGACTAAGATACTTGCTTATACTGTGTACTTAAAATTATTTTTTAGTAATTTTTGGCTTTTCAATCTTGTTTCAGAGCCTAAAGACAAAGTATCCTTAAAGATAGCCACATTCATGTTCGAAGCACAAATACCAAATAGCCTATCTTCTGTGATAAAGGAAATAATAAATGACTAATCCATACCTTTTCAATATTAATCTGCTCAGATTTAATAAGATTAAAGAAATTCAAATGTATAGTTAGGGCAGTGGTGCTCATTCCTGTTTGTTCATCAGAATAATGTATGGAGCTTTAAAAAAGGACAGATGCCTGGGGTCCTCTTAAATTATAGTCTTTGTGGTTGTGGCCAGATAGCTGATGTGCAGCCATTGTGGAGAAAACTAGTCTAAGTACTCCTTTGGGAGTAGTTTCAAGCACATCAGCATGTCCGTGGAGGCTTTGTAAACTCAACTGGATAGACTATTGGTTACATATTATTCTGAAAAGTTTGGGCACATGTGGCTGGTACATGTGCCCTAAAGTGGATCAGTAAAGTGAATGATTTAGTATTATATTCCCCACCTTCACACCCAACTTTGAAAGCTGTGATTTTTCTCATGGAGTCTGCTGATCAGTCTACATACTTAATAGCTTTCAGATTTATTATCTCACATGAGCACTAGTCACAAATGAGTACACTTATTTAAAAGAAACCAGACATTCTAAATTACAATCTAGCTTCTTACAATTTTCTCTCTTCTGCCACTTTTGTTATACACATAGTAATGCAACTCCACTATAACTTATTTTTAAAAACTTACAGGGCAAACGTATTTTAGATATAGACACCCCATGGGAATGGACTAGAGAAGCACACCACAGAATATTATTTCAAAATGTTTCGAATCTTAATTCAAGTAACTCCTTTTTGGTTTTTGTTTATTTTCTAATAAACCCATCATTTTCAAGGTACATTTTTCTAAAGCAAAATGCATATAAAGTTTTTCTGTGTAGCGTGACTTAGCTTCTTTGATGTAGTAGATGGAGTCTGAATTGTTTGAATCTGAATTTACCTGTAAAATCCTCTAGACTAGAATAAACCATTTGAATGCTATAAGGTTGGAGTTTATGACTAATTTTCAGAAAGAATATTTTAAACTTAACTATTATGTTAAATGTGTTTTAATAAAGCAGAAAACTATCACTCTTTTTATTATTAACTAATATCTCATCAAATTTCATCAGCCCCTATATTCAGATCATCTTAAAATATGGACAATACATTGGTGCTATAAGAAATTTCAAAATATGAGTCTGTTGAAATAAAAGGTACATGTTCAACAAATAATTGAAGACTCCCAAAATATATTCTTTTCTATATTGGAATTCTGAGATAAATGTTTACATTTCAGAAAGTTTTAACCGATATATGTGACTTCCACAAATAACAATGAAAATCCTTAAAGATAAGAGTCTTTACATGTTTGTTTATCAGGGGTCTGAATAAAGGGTTTTCACTGTATGTCTACACAAGCACATGCTTATATTTAACTCAGTGTATTGGGCAACTTTGATCTCTAGACACGAGGGCCATTTACGGTATAAATGATGGAAATATGCTTTGCATGCAACAAAGGCCCATATCATTAAAAGGTAAATGTTACAAAGATAATATATAGTATAAATGCATCGTTAACAATGACCTAGAGCATTCATCTTTGATAAGTATACTTTTCTGCATGAAATCGTATTTAAAAGCTAACTTACAGCAGCAATTTTTTTTTCAGTGACAATTCAATATTTTGTTCTTTTTGTGGGTGTTCTGTTTGTTTGCAGTCAGATGAGTGAGCCTCATAGCGGTTTGACGCTCAAATGTGCCAAGTGTGGAGTAGTTTCAACAACAGCTTTGTCAGCCACCACCGCCAGTAATGCCATGTTAGTCCCAATCATTTACATCTTCTTGTTACAAATCTTTTACAGTGCATGTGAGAAAATGCTATGATGAAAAAAAAAATATGTTTGCTAATACTAGAGCTAAGAGCATACTTAAATATTCATAATTGGCAACTGCCTTTATAACTATTGTGGGATAGTCTATAAAAAAATAAATGGAACTCTCAAATGTTATCCGCTTTGTGGTTTCCAAGTTAACGATCTTGGTGCCACATACAAGAACGCTTTGTTGAATGGGGGTTTGGTTATGGCCTGGGGCGTGATGTGCAGCTACATTATGTTGTTTTCTGTGTCTCTCAACAGGGCGTCTCTTTGGAGCTCCTGTGTTGTGCTGCCTCTCCTGGCTTTGACATGGATGTCTGCAGTTCTGGCCATGACAGATAAACGCTCCATATTGTTTCAAATACTTTTTGCTGTGTTTGATTCGTTGCAAGGCTTTGTTATTGTCATGGTCCACTGCATTCTTCGAAGAGAGGTAAGAAATATAATTCTTGGGAGAGAGAAGAGTGATGGTTGGAAGAGTGTTTGTTTGCTAACAAGTAGGATTTTTTATTTTAATATCTTCATCTTCAGATTAAAGCTGATCTCCACTGACAATCATTTAGGAGTTAAAGCTGATGGGAAGCTTTAAGGCATAGCTCAGGAAGGCCCTGACACTCTGAAAATGACAGATTAAAACGGATGGGACTATGTAAGGGGGAACCTGGCCAGAGGTGCCAAGAACCAGGAAAAGTAGATTCAAGAGAGGACATACGGAATGATTGGTGTAGATAAGTCTGTTAGAACAACTGGTGGATAAGAGGGTAGGGTAAACATATGTTTAAAAGACATACTTCATAAACATAGTAAACCCATTCCCTAATTCATGTTTCTTCACTCAGAAAATCCTCATTCCTCATATCAACTAATTTTATTTTAAATAGAAAATGTTGGATATTCATGAATAATTCTTTTGTCTCTGTACTGAGTTGTGGTTAAGGTTACTAAAAATTAATGATTTTCATGTGGATGTTTACTCTCAAAAAATACTAAAAATTTACACAGTGGGGCATGATAGGCAATAATTGTCCCCAAGAACTGTAGACCTATAGTCACAGCATTTGTCTGGGTCATGATTGAGGTTTACTGTCAGCAGTGAGCGAAAGAAGACATTGGCTTTCATGAGTGGAGACATTAACCAGCTCCGAATCCATCCAGGGCAGTAAGAGATTTCAGAGTTGAGTTGTTTAGGGATAAAATGTTGTTTTCCAACCTGTGTGCAAATTATTCTGAATGCTTACCAGCACTGACATGGTATATACAAGGTTTGTGAGTCATTTTAGCATTTACTCTAGGGATGAGTGGTGACAAAAACACACACTGACACGGTGCCATGCTAGTGATTTTGAGAAAATGGTCTATTCTGTCATTTTGCATTATCTAGCTTGTTCGAGAACTTTATTATGATATGCACATTGCAAAGAGACACATGTGCATGTATATACACAGCACAGAGTTTTCACAATGACGTGTGGAAGGAACCAAAGGCTTTTACCTGATTTATCAGATGAGGAGAACAATATTTCTGAGCTACATCAATAAGATACAGATGTTGGCAATAAACCCACATGTCTATTCTAAGAACATTCTGTGAAGAAAAACAATGAAAACAGTTGAAGAATGACTTCACATTGCAAGAGGAGGGGAATATTTCTTCATTTAAAAAATCTGATGTAGTTTACAGTTGCCAAACCTTACTATTCCTTCATCACAAATTTCTAGCTAGAATATCAGCATTAAAAACTTCCAAGTATAGAGCTGTTTATAGAACAAAGGAGTAAAAGTTAAAAGGAAATTGAATAATAATTTAATTT
>NW_012148886.1:424490-426135 GCF_000956105.1 Propithecus coquereli | reverse complement strand
AAATATGAAATGTCCTATTTCAAATCAAAAGTTTAGTTTACTGTGTCTCAAACAAGAAGCAGTACAATCAATCAAAGTATGTGTCTAAACTATTGACGCAGTTTTGCCGTCTTATCGGTAGCTTGCTTATGCCAGCAGTGAAGAAGCCTGGAGAGCAAGTAGTGATGAAATCGCCAAAGACATTTTCCACAGCTTCTTGAGAATTGAATCTTTTTCCTTGCAAGAAGTGGTCCAAAGCCTGGAAGAAGTGGTAGTCAGTTGGTGCAAGGTCTGGTGAATACGGTGGATAACAGAGAGTTTCCAAGTCCAACTTTTGTAGTTTGAGCAGCATTGTTTTTTGCAACATGTCATCTTGCAAGAGGATTGACCTGTCTCTATTGAGCAATCTTGGCTGCTTAATCGTAAGCATCCTTATCATTTCATCCAGTTGGTTGCAATAGACATCTGCTGTAATCTACTGACCAGGTTTCATGAAGCTTTAGTGGATAATATCCAGGCTGGACCACCAAACAGACATCATTAGCTTTATTTGACTGTGTTTCAGCTTTGGACTGTGTTTCGGCACTTCATCTTTATCCAACCATTGTGCCGAATGCTTGCAATTGTCAAAAAGAATCTGTTTTTCATCACAGGTAACAATACAGTGTAGAAATGATTTACCTTTACATTTTGACAGCAAAGAAAGGCAAGCTTTGAGATGATTTCTCTTCTGACACTCGTTTAATTCATGTGGTACCCGTCTATCCACCTTCTTTGCCTTGCAGATTTGTTTCAAATGGTCCAATGTTATGGAATAGTAATATCAAACCTTGCAGCTAATTCACACATAGGTTGAGATGGATGCTCTTCCCATATAGCTTTCAGCTCATATTAATCCACCTTGGTCTCAAGTCACTCACATGGCTCATTTACAAGATTAAAATCACCAGAATGGAACTTATCAAACCATCTATGTACTATGTGTTTATTAGTCACATCTTTCCCAAACACTCCGTTGATATTTTGAGCTGTCTGTGCTGTGTTGGTTACACAAAGGAACTCAGATTCAAAAACTACACAAATTTTTGACTTAGCCATGGTTTCACAAAAATTTCTCTAAAAAGAAATTGAAAGATAATCACAAGCCAAAATGTATGTTTGAAAGAATTAGGGTGTACCTTCACAATTAAAAAAAAAAAAAAAAAAGAAGTGTCAAAGTGTAATGTCAGATATATCAACTGTCAAACTTAGAACTTAAGGAAATCAGACATTCCATACTTAATAACCTAATAATTTCATGGAATGAGTTGGGGAAGATTCCCTCCTTCTCAGTGTTATGGAATAATTTCTTCAGTGCAAGTACCAGCTCTCCTTTCTTGGTCTGGTAAAATTCAGCTGTGAATCCATGTGGTCTGAGGCTTTTGTTGATTGGAAGATTTTTTATTATTGCTTCAATCTCGTTCCTAATTATTGGTCTGTTCAGGAATTCTATTTCTTCTTGTTTGAGTCTTGGGAGCTTGTGTGTTTCCAGGAATTTGTCCATTTCCTCTACGATTTCAAGTTTTATGTGCATAGAGATTTTCATAGTATTCACAGATGATATTTTGTATTTCTGTGGTATCAGTTGCGATATCTCCTTTTTCATTTCTTTTGTTTTTTTTTTTTT
>NW_012148886.1:411433-423972 GCF_000956105.1 Propithecus coquereli | reverse complement strand
GCCCGGCCTCCTTTTTCATTTCTGATTAAGCTTATTTGGGTCCTTTCTCTTCTATTCCTGGTTAATCTAGCAAGAAGTCTATCAATTTTGTTTATCTTTTCAAAGAACCAACTTTTTGTTTCATTGATCCCTTGTATTGTTTTTTGTTGTTGTTGTTTTGTTATGTTTTCCATTTTGTTTAGTTTTGCTCTGAACTTTGTTATTTCTTTTCTTCTGCTGGCTTTGAGTTTGGTTTGTTCTTCCTTTTCTGGTTCCTTGAGCTATGTCATTAGATTGTTAATTTGTGATCTTTCTGTTTTTTCGATGTAGGTATGTAAGGCTATGAATTTTCCCCTTAGTACTGGTTTTACTGAATTCCATAGATTTTGGTAACTTACGTCCCCTTTGTCATTCAGTTTGAGGAATCTTTTGATTTCTACCTTAATTTCATTATTGACCCAATAATCATTCGCCAGCAGGTTGTTTAGTTTCCATGGCTTTGTGTAGAATTGAGTGTTTCTCTTGGAGTTGATTTCTAGTTTTATCTCACTGTGGTCTGAAAAGATACATGTTATGATTTCTATTTTTTTTTAATTTGTTGAAACATGTTTTGTGGCCTAAGATATGATTAGTCTTGGAGAATGTCCCATGTGCTAATGAGAAGAATGTGTATTCAGTAGTTTTTGAGTTAAATGTTCTGTAAATGTCTGTTAGGCCCACTTGTTCTAGAGTCCCATTTAAGTCTGCTGTTTCTTTCCAGTTCTGTCAGTAGGATGTTGAAGTCCCCAGCAATTATGATTCTGCTGTTTAACCTGCAATAAAATATTAGCAAACTGAATTCAACAGCACATCAAAAACATAATCCACCATGACCAAGTGGGCTCCATCCCAGGGATACAAGGATGATTCAATATATGCAAATCAATAAATGTGATTCACCACATAAACAGAAGCAAAAACAAAGACCATACAATCATCTCAATAGATGCAGAAAAGCATTCCACAAAATTCAGCACCCTTTCATGATAAAAACCCTCAACCAACTAGGCATAGAACGAATATATGTCAAGATTATAAAAGCCTTTTATGACAAACCCATAGCCAACATCATACTGAATGGGGAAAATTTGAAAGTATTCCTGCTAAGAACTGGAATAAGACAAGGTTGCCCACTGTCACTAATTTTCTGTTCAACATAGTGCTGGAAGTCCTAGACAGAGAGCAATCAGGCAAAAGAAAGAAATAAAGGGTATCCAAATGAGAAAAGAGGCAGTCAAACTATCACTTTTTGCTGATAATATGATCTTATATATAGAAAACCCCAAAGACTCCACCAAGAGACTCCTGGAACTGATAAATTAATTCAGCAAAGTGTCATGTTACAAAATCAATGTACACAAATTAGTATCATTATTATATACCAATAACAGTCAAGCTGAGAGTCAAATCAAAGACTCAATACCATTCACATTAGCTACAAAGAAAATAAAATACCTAGAAATATACTTAACCAAGGAGGTGAAAGATCTCTTCAAGGAGAACTATGAAATACTGAGGAAACAATCACAGACAACACAAATGGAAAAACATATCATGCTCATGGATTGGTAGAATCAACATTGTTAAAAGATCCATACTACTCAAAGTGATTTACAGATTCAGTGCAATCCCCATCAAAATACCAATGTCATGTTTCACAGATCTAGAAAAAATAATTATATGCTTCATTTGGAACCAGAAAAGAGCCCAAATAGCCAAAACAATCTTAAACGAAAAGAATGAATCTTGAGGCATCACATTACCAGACTTCAAACTATACTATAAGAATTTAGTAACCAAAACAACGTGGTATTGGCTGAAAAATAGAGACATAGACCAATGGAACAAAACAGAGAACCCAGATATAAAACCATTTCCATACAGCCAACTGATCTTTGACAAAAAAGACAACATTATACATTGGGGAAATGAAGCCTTATTCAATAAATGGTGCCAGGAAAATTGGATAGCCACATGCAAAAGAATAAAACAGGATTTGCAACTCTCACCACTCTCAAAAATTAATTCAAGATGGATAAAAGACTTAAATGTAAGCATCAAACCATAAGAATTCTAGAAGAAAATGTTGTAAAAACTTTTCTGTTAATAGATACCAGCCTGAGCAAAGAATTTATGAAGAAGATCCCAGTGGCAATCACAGCAACAACAAAAAGAAATAAATGGGACTGATTAAATTAAAAAGCTTCTGCACAGCTAAGGAAATAATCAACAGAGAAAATAGACAACCTACAGAATGGGAGAAATTATTCATAAGCTATGCATCTGATAAAGGGCTAAAAATCAGAATCTACAAAGAACTCAAGCAAATTAGCAAGGAGAAAAAAAAACAACCCATTAAAAAGTGGACAAAAGACATGATCGGAAGTTTTTCAAAAGAAGATAGACAAATGGCCAATAAACATATGAAAAAATGCTCAACATCACTAATTTTCAGGGAAATCAAATTAAAATCACAATGAGATATCACCTTATCCCAGTTAGAATGGCTTTTATTAAAAGTCAAAAACAATAGATGCTGGCATGGAAGCAGAGAGAAAGGAACACTTATACACTATTGGTGGGACTGCAAATTAGTACAACCTCTGTGGAAAACAGTATGGAGATTCCCCAAAGAACTAAAAGTAGACCTACCATTTGATCCAGGAATCCCACTAGTGAGTATTTGCTCAAGGGAAAAGAAACCATTTTATCAAAAAGTCACCTGCATGCAAATGTTTATTGCAGCACAATTCAAATTACAAAGATGTGGAATCAACCCGAGTGCCTATCAATTCATGAGTGGATTAACAAAATGTGGTGTATGTATACTATGGAATACTACTTAGCCATGAAGAAGGATGAATTAATGCCTTTGGCAACAATTTGGATGGAACTGGAGACCATTCTCCTAAGTGAAACATAGCAAGAATGGAAAAACAAACATCACATGTACTCACTATTAAACTGGAACTAACCAATGAGCACATATGTGCACAGATGAAAGTAAAACTCAGTGGAAATCAAGCAGGGGGGCGGGAGGAGAAGGGGATGGGTCAAAACCTACCTAACGGGTACAATGAACACTATCTGGGTGATGGGCACACTTATAGCCCTGACTCAAGCATAACAAAATAGATACAGGTAACAAAAAACATGTGTACCTCCATAATATTTTGAATTAAAAAAATGCCATATAACATTACTTATATATACAGAGAACAGATTTCAGTGTAGAGCAAGTTTTCAGAATTCCTAAAAGGAAGGTGTTACTGAAACACTGAAAGACTCTTGTTTAAAAGGGTTTTTCAAATCCCAAGGAACATATCATAGGAGGCTTCACTGAGCCCATAGAAATTCTTTTTGACCTTCTAAATGTATACTGCTTGACAATAACAATGGTCTCATAACATTTGTGACCACATTGCCCTAACATTAACCATGGTCTGAGAGAACAGATGTATCTCCCCATATCCTCTGTGTCTCCTGTAAACAATTGTTTCAGAAAATGCACCAAAGCTTGTGGAATAGACAGTTACCTGTAAAATATTGGGTAATGATTCATATCTATTAATCTATTTGATAATTTATAAAAGATCCGACAAATGTAGTTTTATCTCTACTGCTTTTTCACTTTAAAATATTTTCTTCACAATAACTCAAAATAATCCATGTGTATTTTTCTTTCTTAAAAATGTATAAGCAATGTAAGAAACATTTCTTCTTGATTTAGAGACTGGATACACATATATCTCTATTCCTATGTATTTTTGACATACACTAACATAATTTTGTCCTCTTTAGTCTTTAATGACTACCCTAATATGAATTCAAAAGGCTTTACCCATATTTACTTGTGTAGTCTTTCTGTGGAGGAGGTGGGTATACACAGAGAAGGAATATAGCCTTGCAGTTTAAGAAGAAAAGAAATGAAGTAGTATAACTGTAGCATTTTGAATGCGGTATGTATGGAGTCTGACTTATTTTAAAAGTGCTTTTGCTTTTAGTGGGTCCAATTTTAAAACTGAAATCATTTCAGATCAGGGGAGAAGAGCAAAATGATCACTGTGGTACTTTCAACTCAATTATATTCCACTCAAAAAAATTAAATTTTGCATAACTATTTTTTCTGACCTCCAGACCTGAAATCTTAATATTTAAATTTCATCAAATTTGTATTTTTGAAAATATAGTTTCTTCTTCTGGAATAATTTTTTCTTTTGAATTTCTATAGTAAATGCCTGTGGAAAAAAAGGAGAAAACAGAAAGAGGGAGTAAGAATTTTAAAAAGCCATCTGATTTATCATAACACATTACTTCAGCAACAAAACCTAGATCTTAGAAGCTAATATGTGTAACAGCTAATAAGATAGAATCTAATAGAACAAGTATAGATGTTTCCTTCATTTATCCATCATCAGTTGATTAAAATTCATTGCATTAAGCAGATAACAACATACACTATTTACCATTCCACACATTGCCATGGAAATTGAAACGACACAAAAGTCATGAAATCTTTGAAATAGTTACTGTTGCTAGGAAACCACTTTCTTGGTGCCTGCACATTCTTCTCATCTCTCTGTCTCTAGCTGTGTCTGGCTCTAGGACAATCTTACAGCTTGATGTCAGAGGGGGAAAATAACAAGATTGTGATACAAAATAAGCTACAATAAAACTCTTCCCTAAATGGAAGGAAAAAAGGAAAATGCTTAAGTGGATAATTTTGTTGTATCAGTGTGTGAGAATCCTGTGGCCGTTCTATACTGTCACAAACTGGGACAAGCTCCTCTTTTCTTTTTTCCAAGCACTGGCAGGAGGTCTAGGCTGCACCAGATGAGGTCCAAAAATCTTGATCCAAACCTGGGAAGCAATTTTGTAGAAAAATGCTTAAAATAAAAATGAATTGTTTTTTTCTCTCTTCCTTCCTTCTTTCTTTTGCTTTCTTTTGCGCTTCCTTTCCTTCCTTCCTCCCTTGTTTCTTTCCTTCCTTCCTTTCTTTCTCCTACTCCCCTTCAACTTTTTTCCCAATTTCCCATTTAGTCTTATTATTTTCATAAAAAGTACAGATAAACAAAATTATTTACAAGCACATGACAGTGAATATGTAAAACAGACAAGCATTCTTTTCTATCTAATCTAAAACCAATATTCTCCCCAGTGCAAACAATTGAAGAAAATAAATGAAGCCAGTAGTGATTAGAAAACTAGACAACGATTTGAAA
This sequence comes from Propithecus coquereli, assembly GCF_000956105.1. Taxonomy (NCBI): domain Eukaryota; kingdom Metazoa; phylum Chordata; class Mammalia; order Primates; family Indriidae; genus Propithecus; species Propithecus coquereli. Next base: position 418,732 of record NW_012148886.1, on the reverse strand, counting down.
AGAGTCCATATTGCATATAATATACAATTATATCTGTAGTTCAGATAAAGAGTTGCATGAATCTCAGAGCTTGACCACTCACAGGCAAATTAGGTATGACTCATTAGTATAGAAGGGTATGTATGTGAGCTCTCCCTTAGTCAAGGATGGATCAGGGGTTTTAGTTGGTCTTTGCAGAAGAAGGAGTAGGTGATAAGAGACTTTAGAACTCAATGGGGTCCTGAGTGAACAGTGAGGTTGAAGGATTAAGGAAGTGAAAGTTTCAAATAGAAGAAGACAGAGAGAAGTTACTGGGCATATGGTTTACACAGAATGGAGCAGGTGGTGAATAGTAGACAATATGCTCATATCCTATATACTTTTTCCCAGAAAACACCAACCTTACTTCTCTCAGGAGTCATTCCATGTCTTTGGCAGGGAAATATAAACTCTACCTCTCATTCCAGATTAGGTTTTCCTGATTTAGCATAACTGCAATTATATTATGAAGATTTGTATCGGTTTTAATCTTCACATGTGGTTCTCCTAGTCCATGCAGAGATTTAAGGGGTTAACAAGAGCATGATATCAGATGAGTGAGATGGCATCAGACAAGTTCAGACACAGAGAGTTCACAAGGGAGATTGACGAACTCTGGCGTGCCTGCCAGGTAGCATCCAACAGTGGCTGCTGTAACCCAGAATTCTTCTGCTGGAGCCTCCCACTACCCTCCCAGCTGTCCCTCACTCTGGGTGGCAGCATGGTTCTTCTGTCTGTTGTCAGGGGAGGTATCTAGACACAGGCATGTAGATGGGCACGTCCACCTCCCTCTCCTTTCACACTCTCAGGGTCCCCTTGCAAGATTGTCAAACTGGCAACAAGGAAGTTCAATATGTCTTGAATAAATGTTTAAAATGAAAACTTATCTCATTACCTTTTTTTTTTATCATGGCTTAAGTATTTTATTGTATATATATATATACTACATTTTTCTTATCCATTCATCTGCTTATGAACACTTAGGTGGATTTTTATATTTTTTTTTATTTATTTCAGCATATTATGGGGGTACAGATGTTTAGGTTACGTATGTCGCCCTTGGCCCCCCCACCCCCACTAAGTCCGAGTTTCAAATATGTCCATCCTTCGGGTGGTGCGCATTGCACTCTTTGTGTATGCAAATACCCGTCCCCTCCTCCCTCCTCCCCCCTCCCCCCTCATTACCTTTTATTTCTTATATTTTATCTAAATCGTAAGAGATAGAAGATTATGCTGTAGCAACTTAATTTCTGACCAGTTGCAAATAATTGTTTTGATTCATTCCTTCGCTTAAACTATCTTATTCTTTGCTTAGTAAGGCCATTAAGGGTGGAGGCAAAGTGGTGTATTGGAATGAGGACTAGCTTTCCAGTGATCTGGTTCCATTCCCAGCTCTGCCACTTATTGTTAAGATCCTGGGCAAGTTACTTAAGCTCTCAAAGCTTCAGGGTCCCCATCTATGACACTGAAATAATGTCCGCCCCAAAGGGGAAGGCACGAGGCTGAAAGGAAGCATCAGCTGTGAAGGCATGGGATCATGGTGTCTGGCGTATAAATTCCCTTTCCTTTCTTTTCCATTTGCATGTCTGAAAAATGCTGCTACATTTTTTCAGATCATGTATATAAAATATCATCTACAGAAGCTTATATGATGCCCCAAAACTGATACAAAAAGTAATTTCAAGGTAAAAGGCTAAAACAATTTTAGAGATTAAGTGAACCTTTAGGTGTTAGAAGATTCCAAAAGAAAGTCATTGGGACTGAAATTTGGGTCTGTAGTCCATATTTTTCTTTTATTGTATAGCAAATGACAAGCCTTCATTTTTGTTTGTTTATTTCCTTTACTATCAGAAAAATTAGGTAATATTTTAATAGTGTGAAGCAATTCATATTGCATGTATCAATTGACATAATACACATGAAATTGAAAACAGTCTTATTCATGTCATGATTAAATTATGTGCAATTTAGTATGATTGAAAAGAGCTGAGCCATCTGTTCACCTATGAAACAATAGAAACAGTAGTAGGCATGAGACTCAGAAAAAGCAGACCGCACAAGAAACTCTTCTCCCCCCTACCAAGGAAACGGTCTCACATAATTACAATAACGTAACTTTCTTTCTTTTCCTGGCTTAAAATGATCCTCCAGAGTAGGAAGCCCAGAAGAATAACGAGGTAAAACCATCCTCTTAAAGGTGAAGATTTGGAGTTTGAGTTGTTCAGTAGCTAAATACAGAGCCCATGTCAAACTGTGCGACCCTTTCCTGCGAGGTTTCTTTAAATTGCGTCACTGCCAAACACGCTCGGTGCTCTTCCCCAGCAATCGCTAAATCTGGCACCGACTTTCACAGTGACACTCTGCCAGCTGCCTTCAGAGCGAGGACCAATCCAGAAGCTCTCAGTTTGCTGCTGCTGAGATGAACTGAATTCTCCTCCCTGTAGGGGAGACACAGGAGAGAGACACACCCCTGCAAACCTCTTTGAACGCATGTCTCATCCAGGACTCTATCCACAACATGAAGGGTTTACAGATTTTTCAGGAGTTTTTAGAGCAACAGCCAGCAGGATCCAGTAAAGATATCTTTGGAAGTGTATGGCTGGATAGATACTTTTCAGGAGACAACCTTGATAGCTTACTGTTTTTTCCTCACCTTATTTTGTGATGTTTCTTTTTTTCATCTCACGATGTGCCATCAAATTTTCTTAAAGTCCCCTAAGTGTTCCAAGGCTAGTTACATATCTGTTCCTTGCTACTCTCCCGAATATTTAAACCTATGCCTACTGATTAAAGTGAAAGATCTATTGCAAGATTATTGTAAAAAGAAGAAATTTTGAAGTCTAGATTTTAACTGCATCATAATTTATCTTAAATATTTAATTGTTTTCTACAGGCTTATTTAAAAATTGTATTTACTGGTCTCAAGTAGGTTCTTTTAAATGTTAATTTCACAGGAACTCAAAGTTACGATAATTTTAGTAACTAATAAATTTTAGGTTAAAATGTTACCTAAAATAAGTGATTTGTTCTCCCCAAATAGTGAATCAAAGACTATTATTGTCCAGCATTGCAATTATGAGTGTTGGCACAGAAGATTTTAATTTCAGCCTAAGACAGCCAGATCTAGATTCTGGGTTTTTTAAATTTTCCTTTCTCTTTTATCTTTTTAATGCTTTTTCCTTATATGGAATTAATATTCTTATAGATTTGCTTCTTAGAAAATTCTAGTTGTTCTTCATCAGCACAATTGATATTGATTCACCAAAATCAAAACTTTCTGTTTACCTGATAGAAAATTCAATTAATTATCAAAATATTTACAAATAGCTGTGAATGCTTTCTCTAGGTACTGTCGTGCCTGAAGCACCTTCTTCTGTGATAGGAAATATGCACTATGAAATCTAGTCTAATCATTTTTCCTGACGGTGTTGGACAAATAACAAAGCCAATTCATCTAGACTGGCCAAACACATTTTTAAGACTGTTAAAAAATTGAATGGAATATGTGAAATCAAGGAGAATTTCTTCTGCAAATCTTTCTGAATTAGATGTATCAGAGGCACTAAAAGTGTCAGAGAATCTAACACTTAAATTATGGCATTTATATTACCATTAAACTGACCCTGAATCTACTGGAAAATTTTTATACTCTTCTGTTTTGTATTTCTTCTAAACAGCATTGACTGACTCGTGAAGCTGACATCATTCTCCAGGGTAGAAATGCCCTTAATCCATTGTCGTATTTGGGAGTTTAGTAGTTGAAGGTGTTGATTTTGTGTGTGTATATTCTGAAAAAGAGTTAGATTTATTTTATATCTCCCTCAATTAGTGAATTTTTAAGAGAAATTTACAGAAGTTGTTTTTCCATATTTCATTGTTAGCCAGAAATATTGACAACTGCACTCTGAAGGTCTGAAAATAGAAAGTGGATAACGTGACCCAGTTGAATTAATGTTTGGTGTTACCAAAATGTTTCATATTTTATATATAGTGATATTTAGAAATAGGTTTGAAAGAAATGTTTGTGTGACAAACTCCCAGAACGCAACATTTATAACATATTGTTTATCTTCCTTTAGAAACTGAGCTTCTATAACAGTTGCCTTAGGGCACAAACAGAAAATTAGCAGGTGCCTATTTTTCTGACATCAGTTCTTCAGATTCTTTTTTTCTAAAAACAGATATACTTTATTAGTGGTTTCCCCAATTTGATGATCTGGCAAATATTAGACTCATTACCAATTTTTGATTATTAATGTGTCACATTATAACCAACAACACATTTTTAAGAAAAATGAGGAGTCTGGAAGCATTTACATCTCAAAATTCCAACTTTGTCCTGATGTGTCTCCACTGGGCAAAGCTGGATGATCTCATTCTAAATATTTATCCAGTTCTTTAGGAAAAGGTGATCAGACTAGATTTTACTGCACCTGTACTTTTACTGATGTGTTTGAAAAAGGAAATAAGAAAATACCTTGCTGAATTATATCAGGCAGCTCCTCATTCTTTTTCAAGGAAATTCCAGATTTAGAAACATTAGAATCATAGAATGGAAGAGAGATCAGAGAACACTGAGTCCATTCCCCCTCCCAATTCTTTTATTTCCCAGCTATCATGGCCACGTCATGAGGATTTAGAGCCCGAGATGGAGAAACAGAGGTAGATGAAGGTCTCATTATTAGACTTGGGGCCAGTCTGTGGTCGTAACTAAACTCGGTGTTACTTTCCAAATCCTGCAAATTGGAGAAAGACTGCTAATGACTGTGAAATGGGTGAGAGCACAAGGAAGAAGCCGAAAACAACTTAATAGGATCAGTTTTTTGGTTTTTTTTTCAGGCAAACAGGTATATTGTGCACATCTCACATCAAAACAGTGACAGGATATTTTATGGAAGTGCTTTTCAAAACTGTAGATCTTTATGTGTTTACATTGGTAGTCTTTATAGTGGGGTTTCAGTATAAGAGGGAAAATACATCATTTATGCTTTGCTTTTTGAATCCAATAAAACAGATTATAATAAAGAAGGAGAATAACAATAATATGAAGTCAGAAAAATAAAGTATTAGTAAAATGACCTTGCCATCAACTTGGGATGAGTAGCCACTTGTGAAGATGTCTATGAACAGCTCGTGAGGAGCCTCATGAATCACAGGAAGTGCAAAGGACATGCTGGTGCAGAGGCGTCATGTGATCCAATAACCACCAATTGCTTCTGTGTTTGCTGTTCAGCTATTCGTGTTTACTGACTCATATTTAGTAAAAGAATTAATGTTCTTAGAACTTCCTTGTGATATGTTTGTTCTTTGTTCAGAATTTGATTATGAATGGATATTAGGGAAATTTGGCTTTGCTAGGTGACTTTTTATTCCCAAGACAATCGATCAGAAGTTTTGTTTTGTTTTGTTTCTCTTTTGTTTCATTGTGTTTTGTTTTTACATCAGGGCATATAGCACTTGAAGAGAGGAAAAAATAGTCTGCCCAAAGATCCCTTACATGAGACATAACAGGAAAAATCCCAAATCAATTCCAGTCAAAAGATCATTGAGTAATCTCATTTTTCACAATGTTTAAAGCTGTTATGAAGATTATGCCATACCAAATAGTAAATCTCCCTTGAAAGATATATTATTTGTAACAGTAGAATAAATCTTCCCTCTGGCAGGAATTATGAGCACTGAGCCATATATAGCCATTTTGATAGCTAAGGAGTTCCCGGTACTTCCCTCTGTAGATTATAACAAGTGATAAATGTTTTTGGAATAAAGCAAAATCCAGGTACACCAGCATTCGTATTAAGAAGCAGACAAAGTGCGTATTAGATTATAAAATAATAACAACCATTTTCTCATAGTTGATTGCCAATGTAGACAGTATCTGGTCATTATTAAGAGAGAAGAAAATTAATGTGGCTCTTTTCCCCCCACAGGTTCAGGATGCGTTTAGATGCCGATTGAGAAACTGCCAGGATCCAATCAATGCTGATTCCTCAAGTTCTTTTCCTAATGGGCATGCTCAAATCATGGTGAGTTTTTATTTTTCCTCTGTTAAGTACATTATGATCTCTCAAGAACATAAAAAAAAAAAAAAATCCCTGTTGGTAAAATGGTATCCCATTTCGAGAGACTTCGGCTTTAGTTCATTAACAGACTTAGAACTCTGATACCGGATAAGTATTCTGTCTGGATTGCTTGGGAGTCCAGGATTTGTTGTTGGCCCCCTGGGGTGTTGAGTCTGGCAGTCCTCTGCAACACTGCCTAGTATTTTCAGCCTTACACAGAATTAGGTCTAATGATTTTTGCATAGGCTTTTTTTTTATTATTATAAGTGTTATTGTTTTTTATTTCAATAGATTTAGAGGGTACAAGTGTTTTTTGTTATATGGATAAATTGTATAATGCTGAATCAGGGCTTTTAGTGGACCCATCACCAGAATAGTGTACATTGTACCCGACAGGTAATTTTTTATCCCTCATACCCCATCCACTGTGCCTCTTTCTTAGTTTCCACTGTCCATTACAACACTCTATGACCACATACACCCATTGTTCAGAGTCCCACTTATAGATGAGAACATGTGGCATTTGTTTTTCAGTTCCAGAGATACTTCACTTAGGATAATGGTCTCCAGTTCCATCCAAGTTGCTGCAAAAAGCATTATTTCATTCCTTTTTATGGCTGAGTAGTATGCCACAGCATATGTGTGTGTATGTTTTATACATACACATACTGTATTTTCTTTATCCAGTCATTAGTTGATGGACACTTAGTTTGATTCCATTTCTTTGAAATTGTGAATCATGCTGTGATAAACATTCAGGTGCAGGTATCTTTTTGATGTAATGATTTCTTTTCCTTTGGGTAGATACCCAGTAGTGGGATTGCTGGATTGAATGGTAGGCCTACTTTTAGTTCTTTGACATAGGAATTTTTTTTAAACAGATCGGAGCATGATGGGACCTGTGCTTCTAGTCTTAAAGCAGTAGTTCTAAACCTTACCGGCAAATTGGAATCATCACAGGAGCTGCACACCCCAGATTAATTAACATCAGAATCTTGGGAGTGGGACCCAGGTAGCCATGATTCCAATGTGCAGCCTACTAAGAGAACCACTGTCCTAAAACATAAGGAGTAGCCACTCTTCCAGTGAAACATCAGTTATTGCACATGAGGTTTGACTATTGGAATTAAGGGGTACTTTAGGCATAACCATTTTGATGTATTTTAGAAATGAGCTAAGATTGAAACTGTGTCATTAAAAGCAGAATGTAAATAGGAAA
>NW_012148886.1:408884-410634 GCF_000956105.1 Propithecus coquereli | reverse complement strand
TAAATGATAGTTCTGTGTCTTATTGTTTCTTGTTACAGACAGACTTTGAAAAGGATGTAGACATTGCTTGTCGATCAGGTAAGAATATTTAGATTTTGAAAATATAATTATTAGGGATGTTAAATTATTTCTATGTATTTGATTTTAAATAAAACGCTGTGGTTTACACATCACATATTCCTGTTCGTGAATAAATAGAATCTTTTCAGTGTAAGGATTGTAATAGCAGAAATTTATGTGCAGAGGGGGAGAGAGAGAGAGAGAGAGAGGGAGAGAATGAGGAATGTGAGAGAAACTAGGTGTTCCCATGGTTCATTGGGAGCACCATGACAGAGAAAAAGCATTAACATGGAGACATAAACTTCCACTCAATCAAGTAATGGTGGTCAGGTGTAAGGCCAGTCAATTTAGCCTCTCTGTGCCTAAGTTTCATCATGTATGGACTATGGGTTGTTGTAAGGATGAAATACCATTGTGTGTGTGTGTGTGTGTGTGTGTGTGTGTGTGTGTTGTGGTGGTCTTATATTTTTAGAGGGAACCAGGAGAAGCCATACAGCATACCCTGCCTTAGGTGCTAGCATCCCAGTGTCCTCCAGCCTGTGGCTGAATTCTCACCGGAGTAAAGCCTCAAGAATTTTAAAGGAATGTGTGTGTTCAATTTTAGGGGATAGTTCCAGTTGTTGGAAAATGCTTTAACTTTTATTTGTTGGTCTTAGTGCTGCCTTTTAGAACAATAGCGAATATCTACTTTATCTATATATTCAAAAATTTGAAAGCGACTATCATTTGCCCAATCTAAGTCTTTTTTCTCCAGGTTAAACAGGCCATGTTTCATCATTCATTTCTCATAGCATCCTCCCAGGCCTGATGCCCAAGGTAGCCTCAAATTTGTCAATAATTTTCAATTGTGGTGCCCAGATATATGCATACTCATCCAGCATTTATCACAGTAGGAGGTATTAGGGCTTCTGAAGTCTAAGATTATGTAAGCGTTCTTTCTGGTATATTTTTCTTGAAAAAAATCTGGCCCTTGCATTTATCTCTATTTGCTATTATTTTTACTACTCTCAGGTTACATCCATTTAGATTGTTCGGCCATTGATATTTTGATGAGAATATCTTCTAAGTCTTCATTCAAACAGTCAATAAAGGAGTTGAGACCTAGTATAGAACCCTGCTTTGCTCACATGAGGCACACCCTACCTGCCAGCAGATCCCCTTTGCATGTAATTTCCAGATTCAACTCAAAGCCATTAAACATCTATGCAGCATCTCAGATCACAGTTTTTGTCGTAATCGCAAGAATATGAGAGACCAATCTCATATTCTCATGCCTGAATTCAATGAAAGTTACTCTACATAGAGTATGTTCATAACAGAGCAGTAAAATAACTGTCATGATTTGGCAATCCATAGTAGATCTGTGCAGGGGATTAGGAATTACCCTTCCCTGTTGAAAATCTAACAAACTATTGCCAAGACACAATCTCACTAGTGTTTGGTTTCCAGAGTCTAACATTTCCTCTTTGGATAATTGATAAAGTATTTTTTCTTTGCTCTGTCCATACCTTCCACAATTTCTCAAAAATCCCTAGCCATGGTGCCTTTATACTTTACACTATATTAATAAAAGTGTAAAATTATGTGTTCTTGATGCAATATGATAGATTCCCATAACTCACCTTTAAATTTTACTGCTATAAATTATGGATTGATTTTTATATACAGTTAAGTGTTAAAAATACTCTTT
>NW_012148886.1:355505-408564 GCF_000956105.1 Propithecus coquereli | reverse complement strand
ATCTCTAAAGACAGATATTACATGAATGATTCATGTTTTGAAATATTTTTAAAGGTTTCTTTTCTATGTAATAGGAAGGCATTCATAATCTATTTTTCCACCTCTGCTTTAATGCATAGTAATTATGATTCTAGCTGAAAATTGAATGATAATAGGCAAAACTCAGTATTTCTGGAATTTTTATGAGGAGATAATAAACCAAATATTTTACAATTATCTGTGCTTAATGAAATTTTAAATGACAATTGCTCTGCTTTGTAGAAAAGGTAGCACTAGGTGCACTTGTTGAGCCAACTCTCACACAGTTTTCTGTGCTTTCAAAACCAAATTTACCAAGAATATGTTTTCAAAATGTTATTCTTTCATACCCTCAAAACTGATGATTGTTCATAGCAAAGCATGCTTTGACTTATTTTGCCTCTGTTATCTATAAATCGTGGCTTTCTTTTTATGGAGAGACAAAAAAAGAAAACAAAACAAGAGTAAACTGTAATGAAGAATTCTGAACTGTTTTGTTGATTGGTTGTTTTTGTTTGGTTCCATTTATGTTTTCATTTTGTTCCCTTTTTTATTTTTTATACTTTTTGAAATCTTTTTTTTAAATTTCATGTTCCTTTTCGTACTACAAGTTGTCACACTCTTCTTTGTTTTTTTTTTTGTTTTGTTTTGTTTTTTAAGACAGAGTCTTGTTCTGTCACCCTGGCTAAAGTGCAGTGGCATGATTATAGTTCACTGCAACTTCAAACTTCTGGGCTCAAGTGATCCTCCTGCCTCAGCCTCCTGAGTAGCTGGGACTACAGGCATGCACCACCATGCCCGGCTAATTTTTTTATATTTTTAGTGGAGACAGGCTCTCACTCTTACTCAGGCTGGCCTCAAACTCCTAACCTCAAACGATCCTCCGGCCTCAGCCTCCCAGAGTGCTAAGATTATAGCCACCGCACCTGGCCCATACATACACTTTTTTTTCTAAACCACTATTTTTTAGACTTATAGTGGAATGGAGATTCCAAAGGCTCATACAGTTTTTCTGCTTAAACTCAGTTGGCAATTTTAATACCTGTATAAAAGCATTCAAGCATATATATTAATCTTTTTAAAAAATTCCTTTTTTTCCTACATAGAATTAAAGATATTACTTTTGAATCCTATACCTACCTTGACCATATGGACTTCAATGGATAAATTCTCATTAATTTTAAACATACATAATTTTTGGAGAAATTTCTGACCCATTAGGATGACATCGTCATTTAATTACCTTTTTAAAGAAGTATTTTAATGAATAGAATTTCTAGAACACTTTAGGTGGAAAGCTTTTAAGAAAAAAATCAAATTTGTGTGAATAGATCCATAATTTTCTCAAAACTCTTTGGAGTAGATTCATGAAGAAAGCATCTCTGGTAATCCACCCTTTCCCTGAAGAGTTATGTAGGGGTGCTTAAGGATAGGACACTGAGATTCTTGAAAGGCCGTTAATCAGCTTTCAGATATACTTTAGCTGTGGGCTACCTATGATTTATGAGAGCATACCAGAATTAATAAAGAGTGATTGTCTAATCTGGACCATGTACAAACAAGTAGATAGGTAATTTTTAAATTGATTTTTTAATTTACTAAGAAAATTATTTAGTACAAAAAGAGATAACAGAATATAATAATGAAAAATAAACACATATTAACTCTCTTTTATCAACTTTTATGTTCTAATTCACAGTTCTTCATAAGGATATCGGTCCTTGCCGAGCAGCCACAATAACAGGAACACTCTCCAGGATTTCTCTAAATGATGATGAAGAAGAAAAGGGAACGAACCCTGAAGGACTGAGCTATTCGACATTGCCTGGAAACGTCATTTCCAAAGTTATCATCCAGCAACCCACGGGTCTGCACATGCCTATGAATATGAATGAGCTGGGCAATCAATGTTTGAAAAAAGAGAACAGTGAATTGCGGAGAACTGTGTACTTATGCACGGATGATAATTTGAGAGGGGCTGATATGGACATAGTCCATCCTCAAGAAAGAATGATGGAAAGTGACTATATTGTGATGCCCAGAAGTTCTGTAAATACCCAGCCATCAATGAAAGAGGAAAGCAAAATGAATATCGGCATGGAAACCTTGCCGCATGAAAGGCTATTGCACTACAAAGTAAACCCTGAATTCAATATGAATCCCCCTGTAATGGACCAGTTCAGTATGAACTTAGAGCAACATCTTGCACCCCAGGAACATATGCAGAATCTGCCCTTTGAGCCTCGCACAGCTGTGAAGAATTTCATGGCCTCTGAGTTGGATGATAATGCAGGACTATCAAGAAGTGAAACTGGATCAACGATATCAATGAGTTCTTTAGAGGTGAGCAATAGAAGATCAAATCTTTTCTTCATATTTAATATATATAGATAGATATAGATTGATTCATGTGACACTGGTGTTGGGGAAGAAGACTCACATTAGCTTTTGCAGTTGTGTATCATGTGAGGATTTTTGGCATGTTGGGATTAAGATTCTGGACATGGGTTTTTCCAGTAGTGCATCAGAATCCCCTTATTCAAGATCATGTCCTTATAAAAGGAAACCACCATATTTTAAAATATACCTATCAGTCATAATTCTGTCATAACAGAAACTAAGTAGTGCACTTACAGAAAAAACAACAGAAGATATTTCTGATGTTTCTTTGGTGCCAGAAGATCCTTTTGGTGGGTAAAGTAGTGTCTGGATGGCATTAGAAACTAAACTGAGATCTGTGTTTTCTGTGTAAGGGCAACTGTTAAAAATAACAAAATTGAAATGTTTCTCTGAGTTTTACCACCATTCCACTGATTATAAACCTTAATTATTATTTCATTAGATCAATATTGTTCAGCATAAATGTTTTACTCTTAATTCTTACAGAATGATGACCACTAAAAGTTTTGGTCTTAAATTGTGAATTGCCAGGAAGGATGTAATCTGAGCATACTAAGAGTCAGGATTCTGAGGTCCAACTACATGGCCTTTGGTTTTGTAAGACCACCAGAAGTAAAACAAGTAAACTTCTCTCAGCTTCTTTTCTGCCTATAGAGTAGCTATAAACCTGCTGCCGATATATATGTTCAACATACAATGCAATGCATATGTTCTTTCATATGTACTGAAAATTGTTTTAGCATTAATAGATTATTGTATAAGACACTATTTAGAGAAAGGTACTATACTTGGTTGCCTGCCCTTTCTATCAAAGTCATGTTAATAACTGTATATTCAAGTGTCAAAAAGTTCCCAAAGGCAATTGTTTCTCCCTTCGCCCCATAGCCACTCTTTCCACTAGATCAAAATGAAGAAATGTCCAGAGAGGCTAAAGAAATGTGATGGGTAAGATAATTTTAAAGTTTTCCCAACTAGATCAAGGAAATTCTAGACCAAAAATGGGAATGTGGATAAAATCTGGGATAAATCCCTAAGTTCTGGATCAACCTCAAACAAAATAGGGTTTCTGAGGATAAATAGGTCAGAATCATTCCTTGGAACCAAAGGCATAAATAAGGGCAGTGAGGCCGAGTTCAACTCCAAGGTGTCTGGAGCTTCCTTCCGAACAAAAATATTTTATCCTTCTGAATTAGCAGAATAGCTACTGTTTCCCTTTGTGTAACTTTCATATCCTAGAGACCAGCCATGTCTACTACAATAATGACCACAGAAGAACAAACTACAAAATGTCCATGCAAAATCATAAAAGTTTTTAAAAGGATTTTCAGCAAGTGTGCATATAATAACATAACATCATAAGTAATCATATGACCATATGGGAGTTTTCTATATAGAATGGCTCTTTTAGATGTGCTAAAATGGTTTGAATGGAATTGCATTAAAAATATTTTGGTCATTATAAAAGTTTTTTACGTCTAAAAGCCTAAAAACCTCACTGGATTTGATATTGTACAGGTTATGTGTGCTTAAACAATAGACTGTATTTCCAAGTTCTACTGTGTTCAGCTTGTAATTTTCCGAATCTCTATATCCTTATTATTAAGTATAAGCATTATATATAACTGCAATTCAGCCAAAATATCTGCATTTAAATGACTTAGAGATCATAAGTCTTACATCTTGAAAAGAAAGGAAATTCAGGATTCAGAATGAAAATTCGGTTCCTCATTTTCATTCTTTAAAAGAGTTTAATAGTAATTTCTTAGGGTGACCATTTTATGAGGCAGCTGAAAGAGAATATATATGAATGAATAATAAAAATTAGCATTTATATAGCATCTTTCATTAGCAGATCCTCAAATCACCTAAAAACATGAATTAATTAATCTCCATAACACCTCTGTGCAATGGATAAATTGTTATAATCCTTGCAGTAAAGTCATTTGTTCAAGGTTATAGAGTAAGTGCATAGCAAATCTAGAAATAGAATCTTTCTGTCCTGATCAGTTTTATGCTGTTTGGAAGAGAGTAATGAGCATGAATATTAGCATGAAGGTAACTTTAAAGTTCTTTTTAACCCTTGAGAGACCCTTGGTCTTATGGTGAGTAAAGATGAAATAGTTAAAGCTCTTGTCCTGTCAGTGCATACAACTAACAACTCTCAGAAATAGGACTGTGGTCTGTGAAGATAAAGCCAGTAGTATGGCTTTCTTTTTGAGCAGCATGATGCATGGTCACATAGAGATGTCGACTCTGCTAGGTTGTATATGCTGGGTCAACTGGTGGAAGATGGTATTCTGACAGTGACGGCGGAAAAGCAGAAAGATGACTGGGGTAGCTACATGGAGAGTGAGATCAACAGTGGTCAGGAGGTGTTTCTGAGTCTTAGAAGATTAAGTGAAAATGAAAGTGGTAAATATGTGGATTACATGATGCCCAAGAAATAGAACAATTTGAGTCTTTTCTCCCTCTGAGTGAGAAGGAAAATTAAAGCCGCAGGGACCTCTAGCCTGGGCAGCTGGCACAGCTGAAGATGGCCAGGGACCCCAGGATCCTTTCAAGGATATAATACAAAGATGTCCATGTTAATTCAGGGATTTGCCTCCAGAGCAGTGGGTTTTTGCAAATTGCCAACATGGGAAGTGGGGAAGGGAAGAAAGAGAAGAGGGTAAGAGCTTCCAGTTGTAGCACAGAATGTGCTATTCATGAGGAAAATGCAAGGGAAGAAAAACAAATTGAGTGAGAAGAAAAGCCAGAGACTTGAGTAGGTGGAAGTATTATTCAAATAAGTAAGAGGCAACAAAGGAGGGAGGCTCCCCAATCCGAAGGCAGTGCCACCAAAAAAGCTCCAGCCTTAAGGGGAGCTTGTTCAGCTAAGCCTCAATTATTGAGTATAAAAAGTTTAATACCTTCATCAAGTTTCTTAGCATGAAAGCATGTCTAGATTTCCTTTGTGCCTAATATTACCTTGTTTCTCTCTTTCTTATATAATTCTTTCTAACTATAGTCATTCCCAGAATGGACTTGTTAAACAATTCTGAAAATTTTAGATTTAGACTCTCCACAATTATGGAAAAATTGCAATATTAATATGGTAGAATTTTTCACAACAGTGACTTGAGCCTAAATGTCCTCTGACTGCTTTGCTTAACATTAAGAAGAATGAAATTGTTGTGAGCGCTTTAGTCATTCACTTTCAAGTAATGAATGAAATGTGTTGAGTGCATGGTGCATCTATAGAGAAAACACAGGGAAAACTACACTAAGTTTTTGCTATGGAGCAAGAGGGGACAAAAGTGGTATTATGTGTCTCAAGCACTTGAGGACTATGAATTCTAGTTTAAATCTTGGATTGTGTTCTATTTATTTATTTTCTGAAAAATTATAGTTGTATCATTGTAAGTAGACAGGTCAGTATTCATTCTAAATCATTGAAACACTGGTTAACAGATGTTAGCTGTTGTATCTAAGTAATAAACACTTTCTCACTCAAAAGTCTTTCCAACTTATGTGCATATCGTGGGCCTGTTTGGCACATGATCCATTCTTCACCCTTTTTCTCTGCATCATTTTAGGTTGATAGAGATTCCTGTGTCACTGGCTTCTGGCTGGGTTCAGCCAACAGGAAGCACTAGTGAGAAATTGGAGGTTGGGGAGAAGAGAAAAACCTGGGCTATTTCTCCCCATCCGTTTCTGCTTTTGGAAGGACAAAGCAGAAACTCTCTTTAGCTACAGCTTCCATAGTACTTCAACTTCTGCCAGGTGCCCCAACCCCTGGGCTTAAGTCACCCTGTCATCTCCCTGTGTCTGTCCAACCCAGGAAGTATAGTGGTTTCTGCTATGCCTGGGTTACCTTACGGTCCCCCATGTGGCTTCTCAGTTCCTCTATCATTTGAATTATTTTGAAACATTTTGCTCAAATGTAAATACCCCAAGTTGTTTCTGTTGTTCTCCTGAAAAATCTTGCCTTAATTTTTGTTATCAATAAAAAATCTTAATAACGGAGAAGAGTTAGAACATTAGGAAATTATTACCAAAAACAGAAAGTTTTGTTGCTCAAGCTTTTCTACGTATGTATAAACTTACCTATGTATCTGAAAACATTCTCAGATAAGTCTCTCTCAATTTGTAAATGGGTGGGTAGAGGCACCGTTCTAGGCTAGATTTTACACCACTTTTTCTCTGGACATGAATTATAGAGCTCTCAACATAATGGCTTTTAAAGGCAAAATGTTTTAGTCGTAATATCACATTACAGGTACCTCTCTTCCAGCTGTTGTGAGGGTCAAATTAGATAATGTACACAAAAACCTTTGAAAATGGTAAGGAGCACTTCAGATGTAAGATTGTGTCATTAGTATGTCATCACCGTTAAGCCCTGAATTTCTGCAAAGAAGCTTGAGTACAGAATTAAATCGATATTCAGGATATTAGACAAAATGTTATGGCCTCACTTGGAACTGGAGGACTCTGTTACTAACAGAAACCATTACTAACAGAAACCATTATAAAACTGACCATGTGCAGAAATAACTTTTTCTCTTTTACAATTTTTTCCTCACGTAAGTCTGGTGAAAGGAAGGCTTGCCCTTCTTTACCGCTTTGTTTTTATTCCTGGATTAGGGAATTTTGCCTTTTATTCAGGCATTCAAACAAAATTAGCTTGAATAAAAGTCATTTTAAAAAATTAATTATTCTCAGATTTCATTCCCACAGCTATTTTTAATGGATTTGCTATCAGAGCTTTCTCCTTGCAAGTGGGTTCTTTGCTCACTCTAGAATAGAAACTTTTAATGGCAGTCGTATTGCCATTCATTAGTCAGTAGAATTTATTACTTGCTGTGAGTCTTCTAGTGTCGTGTCTACCTTAATTTACAGTGACACAAACAATGAAGTATTCCCTTTGAGAAATTATTCATTATTCTACAAGCTTAGATATGGAGAAATGCCTCTCTGCATACACTCACTAAGTAATCCTCTGCGTAGCTTCGTACCGTTGTGTATTTTCTCACTCTTAAATCATCCTAAAGGATTTCTCCCTTCTGTTAGGGGTAAGCCTGCCTCCCTGTAAATTGTCTTGATTATCCCGGCTGTCAATTGATCCATTCATAATGGTTTTCTTTGAGTATTTGGTCCACCTGCTTAACCAAATTCTCCCAGAGTATTCCTGAAAAAAATGACAACAATGAAACAAAAGCAAAAAGTCACATTCTTTTGACTTTTTTTGTCTGCCATAGTGCAGCTCAATCATTCATCATATACTTTTGTGAATGTCTAGGATTGCACTGTGCCCTCTGCTAGACGCTGGGGTATAAGAATGATCGAGACAGACATGGGTCTGGCTCCTGTGGGGAATAAACTCTATGGGAGCGACAGATAATTAGCCATTAAACCAATGAATACTCCAAAACGGTGTGCTGTACTAGGTAGTACTATGGAATGTAAGGGAGAGACTTCTTTATTTTTTATTTTTAACTATTATGGTATGTAATAGTTGTATGTATTTATAGGGAACACATGATGTTTTGATACAGGCATACAACGTGTATTAATCAAATCAGCGTAATTGGGGTATCCATCGGCTCAAGGCGTTATCATTTCTTCGTGTTACGAGCATTCCAGTTCCACTCTTTTAGTCATTTTAAAGTGTACCCCAACTTATTGTTGATGATAGTCACTTGGTTGTGCTATCAAATATTTTTTATTCTATCTATCTAACTATATTTTTGCACCCCAGAGAGACTTTTTTAAATAAGGTGATCTGGGAAGACTTTGGAAGTGCTATTTAGTGTAAGAAATAAAGTTGAAAAGGAACATGGCTGTCAAGGAGCTGGGGAGTGAGGGAATGTTTCGGGCAAAAGAAACTGCAAGTGCAGAGGTCCCAAGGTAAGAAAGATCTTTGCATATTCTCATAGGCTCCAAAGACCTGCACAGCCAGGGGAGAGCTCCTTAAGATGAAGTTAGACTAGAAAGAAGAGACCAGATTTTGCAGAGCCCTTATAAAACAATGGAAGCAAATGGGCATTGTTAAGCAAAAGATTGTCAAAATTATTTCTCCATCTACCTGCCCACCCATCCATCCACGCTTCCGTTCATCCATCACTTGGTTATTTAAAAGAGAAAGGATTAGAGCCAATGGTTGTAGAAGATGGGGTGGAACAGAAAGCTGGGTGACAAGAGGCTACTAAAGTAATCCAAACAAGAGATGAGAGTGCCTTTGACTATAGAGGCTAAAGTGGAAATGGAAAGGAGTGGGCAGATCCAGATTTATTTCAGAGATAGCAGACAGGACATGTGCTGGTGAATTTGATGTGGAGGGTGAGAGACAGAAAGGAATGAAAGGTGATTCCTAAGTCTCTGTCTCGACCAACGAGATATCCAACATTGTCTATGATGGGAAAGACAGGAGGAAGAAAAGGATGTTTGGAACTTTAAAAGATGGTATTTAAAATCATGAAAAGGAACTATGTTATATGAGAGAGAATATGAGAAAGAAGAGAGCTCAGGAAGGCAGCATTTAGAAGGCAGGGATATGAGAAAGAGCCAACAAAGGAGATGTGAGAATGAGCTACTGCAAGTAATAGGAAAGGAAAAAGAAAAAGAGAGAGAGAGATAATGAGTGTTTTCATGAGGAAATTATTAACTTTTAAAAGCTTCTGAGAGTCCAATAAGATGAGAACAGAAAATCGACCTTGGAATTTGACCAGACAGAGCTCATCAGATACCTTTGACAAGAAGAATTTTGGTGGAGTGTTGAGAACAGAGTACAAGTTGGGGTGAGTTCTAAGTGGGAAATTAAGAAGAGGAAACAGCATAAGCAAAACATCACCTATTATGGGAAAAAGGATTATTTGTTTCAAGTAATTTGGAAAATTAGAGATAAATAGCCAGAGGGATTTATATCTTTGTAAAATATTTCAGTATCACTCTGGCTTATTTTAAATTTAACATGTAGCATTTTTTCAGTTATCAACTTATCAGAAAAAATTGTTATGGCTTTATCATTTTTCTCAGTTTATTCTCATTTTTTAAACATACAACTATTATTTCTGACCACTTTCATACCTTACAATAGCATTCCAAAGAGCTCAGAAGGAAATTTGAATCAACATGTAAGTCAGTCATGGTTTCAACAAACTTAATACTTTGAAAGACTTTCCAGTACACTGCATGTATACCAAGGATGGAAACAGACCAAAACTGAACAGAATTGAATATTCTGGTTTTTCTCGTACATTACCAATTGCCCAATGCCTGAACTTTCTTTAAGATAAACTAGATTTTGCAATGAGAGAGTCATATCTGGAGATGGAGAAGTTTGCTTCAGTTGTTATTGTATCACTGCTCATAAGCTACCCTATCTCAGAATGATTTTTAAGTTATTTTACTCAACACAGATTTTTCTCTCAAATACGTGAATATCAAACTGATAATTTTTCCTTCTTCAAAATACAGTTTGCAAGTAACAGTTAATCTGCTTGACCTTTCTTTGTGCTTAGAAAGCACCTCAGCCCCACTGCTGTCAGCTTTGGACTGACTGGATCATCTAATGTTATTCTAGCTGAATTCTAGTAACATTCAACAAAATATTATAGGCATCTTGGCTGTAAAATATCACCCTTGTATCACTGAGCAGATAGCAAGAGATAGTGGAAAAAATGCTGTGTTTAAAGTCAGAAGTGCTGAGTGTGAATCCCAGCTTATTTGCTTATGACCCAGGTGAAGTGGACCAGTCATTCTAACTCCATTGGCCCTCAGTTTTCCTCATTCATAGAATAGGAAAAATAAATAATATTTTCTCTGACCATCCCACAGGGATGAAAGCACTTTATAAACAATAAAATGTTGGCCGGGTATGGTGACTCACACCTGTAACCCTAGCACTTTGGGAGGCCGAGGAAGGAGGATTGCTTGAGGCCAACAGTTTGAGACCAGCCTGAGCAAGAGCTAGACCCTGCCTCTACAAAAAAATAGAAAAATTAACTGGGCATCCTGGCATGCCTGTAGTCCCAGCTACTAAGAAGGCTGAGGCAGGAAGATTGCTTGACTCTGGGAGTTTGAAGTTGCAGTAATGCTATGATGACGCCAACACTTGGTCAGTATTGTGGGAGCGTGAATAACATTACATAAATTTTTAACTTTCTTGGACTCTAAAAATCCACCACAAAACTTTCCATTCTAATTTTTAAGTCTTTATTGCTTTATTTCTCAGCCACCCCAACCCTCACCACCATCTTTAGGCTCTTTTGATTAAAATCTGCTTGCTTCATTTGTTCATTCCTTAGTCCAATTTTTCAAGACTGTCAGTTCTGCTATACTTTATGTTTGAATTTAATTCTAATAAAATTAAATAGGAAAGAGAGCAAGCGTGATCTATTTGTAGGAGTGTATCCATTTGCATTCCATATTTCACATTAACATAGGGTGACATCTGCTCTCAGAAGCAGAAATTATCTCTGGTGTTCTTCTAGGTTCCCATCTTTTGCCCTTGCTCATAAAATATGAAGCCTTTAGCAATATGTATCTATCTATCAGCATTTCCACTTCTTAGGCAACCCAGCCTTGTACTCAGAAACAAACAGGGAAACATATGGCTAGTATCACCTTTGGCAAGAGAGAACGCCTCAATACATGTAGTAGAAGGGCCTCTTACTCTTCTAGCTAGCTGAACCTTTTTCATAAAGATTTCACTATTTAATTTTCAAATGGAATGTGAAGGTCATGACTAATGCTTAATAATAATTGCTTAAAAATAAGTTTTTTCCAGGCCTGAATTTTGCCATATAAAAGAATTTTGCTTAAAGTATACTGACAAAAGTGTCCTGCT
Organism: Propithecus coquereli; assembly: GCF_000956105.1. NCBI lineage: Eukaryota > Metazoa > Chordata > Mammalia > Primates > Indriidae > Propithecus > Propithecus coquereli. Next base: position 397,319 of record NW_012148886.1, on the reverse strand, counting down.
GAGTCACAGTACCAAGAAGGCAAGGCATCCAAGAGCAGACTGGAAATGCTGACATTTAGTCTAGCTTATTGCACCAAAGTGTGGTTTGGATATATTAAAATACATTGGAGCTTGGTTTTTATACAGCACAGCTAGATGACAATAGTGGCAGGGAGAAGGCAGAGGAGGGCAGGGTCCAATGCGTTCCCATACACTTTTCTTTCTCCCAGACGTCACTAGGGCAAGGCTAGGGTGATGTTGGAGACCAGGAGAAAGTGAGATCAACATGCTGAGTTGCCATTTAACAAAGAAGTCTCCCCTTCGCCCCCTCCTTGATTGTGCTTGAAGACTAAATTTTTAATCTTAAGCAGTTTCACCAAAATAAAATTATTTCTGAACTTTAACATTCTTTTAAAAATGAAACCTTTCTTTTGGTATATCACCTTCTGTCTACTGAAACATGTTTTGGGGAGTAGGTTACACAGGGCGGCTCTGGTTATATAATGACAATTTGAACTCTAGCTGCAGAAATTTAATCATATTTTTCAAGAAAATACATTAGTACTTTTCTGTCTCTCCTAATGTTCAACAGTTACAACAGAGAATAGAGTTTCCTACCTCTCTTGGGTATGATTCCCCATTAAGTTATTGAAGTCAGAGTTGTAGGAATTGAGATGGGAGCAGGGGGGAGAATAAAACCAAATAGTTGCCCAAAGATTTACGTATTTTTCACAGCCTGAACATTACTTGTTTTAATTATTTATTAATTTTCCCTGTGTTTTATTCCCTCTCTTACCAAAAAAAAAGCCAAATTAAAAAAAAAAACTGTATTAGAAATTTGCTGAGAATATCTTCTTTATACCAATATCATGAACATCTTATCATCTGAGATTGCATTAATTTCATTTTTGTCCTGTTTCCTGATTTTATCAGGCATAGTGCCTCATTATTTTATTTTTTAAATGCATTTTCATCTATGACTAGATTTCAGGAACTGTATAACAAAGTCAGAGCCATAGAGGAACACTATGAGACATTTACATGTATATCTGTGTTTTCTGGAGTGTGAAATATTTTTTGTTTTGCTTAATTAGAAATAATACATTGGTTCCTAAGGGCTAACATTGAGAAAGACTTTCCTATCATGGAGGACTATCAAATTTCAAGAAATTTGTGGCTGAGACTTACAAAGAACTTTGGGACTTACCAGGTAGAATTTGGTAGAAATGAAGACTAATGATTGGTTGGTGGGAGGTGTTGAGGTAACTCAATGATTTTTTCCTATACAATTTATAATTCTCTGTGTTTGTAAAGTAGTTTTGCATTAATAGACCTAAAGTCTCTTTGAAGATTGAAATGTTTATGTGAATTTTCATGAGAACAATCTCTCCTAACGGAAAATTAGAGTTAAGAGGTCAAGATGAGAAATATTCTATATTTTTATATTCCTCAATTTTAAAAGAAATTCGAAGTGAAAATGGAAAAATGTGGATGGAATATTTTGAAATTATAAAACTTTTCACATATTCCTATGTATAACAAAAAGCAGCAGGATTATCTTTACTGAAAATAATGATTTGCATTTTGTTTGAATGACTAAACATAACGTTATTGGTTTTTCTCCTTCTTTTTTAAAAAATACCTAACAGAGAAGAAAATCACGATATTCAGACCTTGACTTTGAGGTAAGTTTCTATGAATTATTTTATGATTTTAATTACTTGAAATTAAAATGCATATATAATTACTTAAACATATTACTCTATGCAGCTATGTAAGGGTACTATGTACTAGTTTAATTAATAAGTCAAACATTTTAAATTAAAAATCATATCATTGTAGACAAAATTTTTAAATTTTTAATTGCTTTAAGTATATATGAAACTAAGATTTTGGGGGATTAGTAAGGGATCTACTTTATAAATGCTTTGATAAGTGGGCAATTTATTTTGTTGCGAGGTAAGAATGTTGGCTTCCTGATTTTTATATTTAAAACAGTTTTCTTGGTTTTACTTAAGTAACTACCTTTAGAAATCAGATCCTGTGAGCACCCTTAGGCTGGTTATCTAGGCTTCCTCTGGGAACTTCTTATCTAGTGTTCTGATTCCTATCGTTTAGGTTCTGTGTGGTATATTCAGATTCCTAGCAAGTGTTGATTCAATATGTTGCTATGTTTGGTAAATGCCTTTTCATAGATAAAACAAGATGAAAATTTTCATTTTCCAATTTACATTGAATTTATATTGATGCTGGAAATTACTGAAATCATACCATTTGAGCAGCTTAAGCTAAACACAAAATTAATGATGTTTACGCATCATATAAAATGCACTTATACATCTTGATAATTGTATATGATTCATAGTGTGCAGACATAATTGGATATAATACATTATAAATTTCTCCAGCACATTTGTACCCTTGTGACACATACATAGAACTCAATACTCTTAACTGATATTCCTAAAATTACAGAAACCTCCCAGAACATGGAAAATTGTAATTTAATCATTTTGTTTATGTAGATGAATATTGTAGCTCTACAATGTACATCATGTATCAAAAATGAGACTCGCAGTTTTTATTTACTGCAATGGTCAAAAATGGTTTTACCCTGAATAGAGCCCAAGGAGAGCTGCTTTTGTTTTTGTATTTGTTTTTGTTTTTAGTAACAATTCAGACTACAGGATACAAAGTAATGGTAAAGAATCTGGTCTGGATGATTAAGTACCAAATTTTAATACTGATGCAGCTCCATTGTCATAACCTAACATGTGATATATATTTTATTGTGTCCTTTAAAGTTATCAGGAATATAAATTTGAATAGAAAATATTCAGCAATCTTCAACTTTAGATTCTTTAGTGTATTGTAGGCAACAGATATTTTAATATTTTATATTAATTCTTCAGGTAGGCAAAAATAGAGGGTGATACTATGTATTTTTTTGGTCTGAAAGCAATAAATTTTTATGTTAGAACAAAGGAAAGGAGGTGGGAATTAACCCACTAGGCATCAGTGGCAAAATGTAATAAAAAGCTAGATCTAAAATTAAGCATCAGTGCAACAAATTAAAGTTATGTAATCAGAAGCACTGAAAAGAAATCTAATCGTATTGTATTATCTGAAGCATTAAAAAAAACTGCTCTTTTTTTTCTTTTTGTCTATTCTCTATGGCAACTGGTGGCAGATTCCTTGAGCTGATACTTCTTTCTCTGCTTAGTATTCCACACATAAAACCATAGTATTAACAAAACATTTGCTGATAAAAAAGATAAGTTGCAGAAAATAACAATGGATATTCTCTTTAGTTAGCTCTTTGATTGCGATAGTTATTACATGATTACTAAGGTGTCAAAATTTGGAGAAAAAAACTCTAAGACATTACTTTTTCTTTACAAATGCTTCGTGCTACTCCCTTAGTCTCATGTGCAATTATAGGTATGTGGCAGATATCACATGGATTGTGTTCAGAAAAATTATTTCCAGATTTAAATGCTGATGAATTTGAATACAATCTATTTGTATTCGTGGGTGGTCCTTGAGGAAGAGCTCGAGTTGCCACTCTTTTCATTCAGGCTGGATTAATTAAATTTATATCAAGTTCCCTAAAAGCCTTCTTTCCCTCTACACTTTACCATACCATGGCCAGCTTAGACATTTTGCCATTGACAGATTGACTCCTGGACTCCTAAAAGCATCTTCTCTTCAGAGTGGAAGGCTAACACTCTCCCCAGAGTCAATACACGATAATAATATTCTATTAACTCATATATCACTAAAATTCTTGGGGCTAATTAATATTATACACGGGGAAAAATCCTTTCATGTAGCCAATCTCCAGGACAACATTGCATTCCTAGAACAAATAGAGCAAAGTGTTGACTATTCATAAAATGGTGAAGCACTGATTCTTGCTTTCTGGAAAGTATACAGAAAATACTGTAGTGGTATTTCTATGTTCTGTGACCAAATCCCTTGTTGAATTTGTATGCCCACCTCTAAGTGGAGATCCTGGTACGCAGTAAGCATTTAATAAATTTTTTTGAATGAATGCTAAAAAAAATTAAATCATTTTTCAATCTAGCTTGCTTTGATAAAAAGTTATTGGGCACTGTACCTGAGTTAAAGCAGAGACTTTAGTATAGAAAATGGACAGCTATAGAAAAAGTGCTCAACATCTCTAATCATCAGGGAAATGCAAATCAAAACTGCAATGAGATATCACCTATCTCCAGTGAGAATAGCTTTTATCAAAAAGTCCCAAAATAACAAATGTTGGCATGGACATGGAGAGACAGGAACACTCATATACTGCTGGTGGGACTGCAAACTAGTGCAACCTCTATTGAAAGCAATCTGGAGTACCTCAAAGAGCTAAAAGTAGAACTACCATTTGATCCAGCAATCCCACTACTGGGCATCTACCCAAAGGAACAAAAGACATTCTGTAAAAAAGACATCAGCACTCGAATGTTTATAACAGCACAATTCACAATTGCAAAGATGTGGAAATAACTCAAGTGCCCATCAATACATGAGTGGATTAATAAAATGTGGTATATGTATACCATGGAGTACTATTCAGCCACAAAAAACAATGGTGATCTAGCACCTCTTGTATTATCCTGGCTAGAGCTGGAGCCCATTCTACTAAGTGGGGTATCCCAAGAATGGAAAAACTAGCACCACATGTACTCACCATCAAATTGGTATTAATTGATCAACACTTACGTGCACAGATCAGTAGTAACATTCATCGGGTGTGGGGCAGGTGGGAGGGGGACAAGGGGATGGGTACATTCACACCTAATGGGTTCAATGCACACTGTCTGGGGGATGGACATGCTTGTAGCTCTGACTCGGGTAGGGCAAAGGCAATATATGTAACCTAAACATTTGTACCCCCGCAATATGCTGAAATAAAAAAAAACAAAATTGACAGTTATAGAGGTGGCACTTCAAAGATAATCACAAAGATATTCACATTGGATATAACTCAAGGAGATAGAAAAATGACAGGTAGAAATCCCAGGAGGGAAAGGCAAAGACATTGGCTAATGTGTGGCATGCTTAAGAAACAAGAAGTCAAAATTTACTTAAACAGGGAGCTATGGAAGAAAAAAATAGGGGTAATTTAGAAAGCATGTCTTATAGTCCAGGAGCAATTTTTACCTAGTTTGCTACTAAAAACTGCTAAGACTTTGTTTTGCTTTTTTTTCCTCAGTGAGGAATGATTTGCTATGATCTAGGCTTTGGAAAGATGAGTATGTCCATAACAGGAAGGATAGATTGTAGTAGTGTAGAAGAGAAAGTTGAAATAGCATTTAGGAGTGGCTAGTCTAGTAACTAAGGAAGGTCCACTTCCTGGAGGTAGTAAAAAAAGAAAGCAAGGAAGGGACACTGCAGAGGCAGAATCTGCACAATTTGGTCCTTAACTGAATAAAGGAGCAGAAAAAACATGACTCTCCAGTTCTGAGCCTGGGTTTCCACTAGTACCAGTAGCAGAAGTCAAAGAGACATCTAATCAAGATGAGTTCAATTTTAGTACTTTAATCAGACATCACCTAATATGATGTTAAATCAGAACTGAGGCAGGTTGCTGTAATTGTCTGTCTTGGCTTGAACTTTGGCTCAAAAAATTCTTAGGAACACAATTTCAGACACCCGTTCTGAAGCAGTAGCAGATAATAATATCTACTATGTGTTAAAAATATATGGAGAGAGAGCTATTTACTTTTTATCTTCTCTTCCAAAAACATAGAGATGAACCACATCACATTCTTTCATGGAGATTATATGACCTTTTAAAAACATTTTAGGACATTTCTCTGAAGTTTCTGATGAGCTCCACACATATACTAAATTCATGTTTCTCAAACTGGGTGGCAGTGATGGTGGGCAGAGGGCAAAAGAAGATGCAGGATAATCATGGCCCATCTTCATGGGAGCTTGAATTTTTATTGAAAAATTTAGAGGAGCATAGTCAAGTAAGATAAAATATTTTAGAGTAATTCAATATCATTGTAAACACAGCTAAACTATGACATAGACAGTGAAATTTATAGTAGACCCCTTCCTACCCTTCCCCCTACCCCCAGGAGTAAGAGTGCTCCATTAGGCAATCAGGGCATTTTTGGAGGAAAATGTTGACCAATTCAGTCCTGGACTGTATCCATCTTTTCTACATTACTTAATTTGAACTGTTGCAAAATTATGCATTACCGAAAGTATGTTCTTGATTGACACTGACAAAATCAAAATATGCAACGCATTTGGTTTTTCCAGACCCTTTGGTTTCTTTTTAGTGGTAGGGACATATTTATTCAAATAAAAACATATTTGAAATATAGACACTGTAATGTCAAGTGTCATTCATTAGACTACAGGTTCCATCTTACAGACACATTGGCACTGTGGCCAAGAGAAGGCACATAAATCATTCCCTTCTCACAATGCAGCTTTCAGAATTAAGCTTAATTCCTGCAGTATGCATTGTTCCTTAAATGTGAGTTTTGACATTCACCCAAGGCTAGTATTCAACATCTCACTCTGGAGAGAGGAATGTTGGGGTTCAGAAAATAACACCCCAAAGTATGGTACTTTGGAATTTTGAGTAATTTGAGCTAAAAAAAAAGACATTGAAGACCTAAGAAGCCCAGCCTCAGAAACAAGATCTCTCTGACCTTCTCCTCCCCTCTTGTCTCTCACACCTCATTCTCCCCCTGAAAGTGAGTCAAAGAAACCAGAATTCCTCTTCTCCAAGACAGGTCATAGAAACTAGAACCTCTTTCCCCCAATGCAAGCCATAAAACCCAAAAATATTACTCTAACGTTCCCCTGCATTTTCGTCTAGGAGCCAGCCATAAAGAAATTCTCTGACATACCCTTGTGCATAGTAGATCACAAGACCCTCATTCTAGAGGGGTCCTGCCCCAGACTCAGGAGGAAGAAATGCCACAACAAAGAAGCCAAGAAGAATCTGAATATACAGGCCTTGCTAGGTTTCCCCACTCAGATTATTACTATTATTAGATCTTTCCCTTTTTGTCCAGTCACATTTCTACATGACTATCTACTCTTCATCGAATCTAAGCATAGAAATGGAGTTTTCCTTTGATTTGGGGTCTTCATTCTGAAATCTCCTGTGTCATGTAAAACTTTGATTAAATAAATCTGTTACGTTTTTCTCTTGTTAACCTCTCTTTTGTTATGGCAGTGTTGGCCTCGACCCTTATGATGGGGAGGAAGGGCATCATACCTTTCTGACCCTACAGGACTCACATGCAAAGCAGTAAAGAAGAATAAAAATAACCACAGGTTTATCCTAGTAGGTATGGACAACGGCAGTCTAGGTGTATAAAATTCTAAGGCTGGAAAAGTTAATTCAGGCAAACCGGTTTCTAATTCTATCAGCTCATGATTTCCAGGCCCTATCCTTTGAAGTTTTTATAGTTAGGAGATTCTCTTAACAGTTTCTCTCAGCTTCTAAAAGTCCATACACAGTAATACTTCTCTTATCTATAATTGAGACTTAAATTCCAACTCTATGATTCACACTTTTGAATTTAAAAGGGAAAACCTCTAAGCAGTTTATTCCAAGGCCACCTACAGGTCCCTTCCACTTGTATGAAAAGGAAGGGAGCACAATAGAATGAGAATGAGGAGGCAGGGCTCCTGTGTGGGCCGTTAAAATGAGCCATCCTTCCAGTGAGGAGACTTCTTTTAAAGAAGAAGAAAAGACAACATTTATAATGACCTTCCGTATTGTAATCACCTTCCCTGGCCTATATACCTATGCTATCTCATTCATTTCACTTATTCAGTACACATTTATTGAGCAACTACTGAATACCAGACACTGTACCAGGGGTCAGGGATACAAAGATGAATAAGTCACTGCCCATGAAGTGTTCGGAGACAAGATATGAGGACCAGCCCTAAAAAAGATCGTTGCAGTATATGAGATAGCAGCAGAATAATCAGTACCTATAGAGTTTACAGGCTCACTACAGAGAGTATCTAACCCATCCTGGATTGTTTTGTCTCACTTTCCATCTGAACAAGAAATAATCACACACCTGAATAGTCTAAAGGAGGAGGATACTCCCTGAATCTATGAGATACATCTAAGATAGCAGCATGCAAAGAGGATTGATGGGGGATTCAGAAATAATTCCAGCTTGCTCACCACCTGTGCAAGCTTGGGAAAGTTACTTAGCCTCCTCGAGCTTCAGTTTCCTAATCAGTAAAATGGAGATAATGGCTTCTACCTCCCAGGGTTATTGCAAGGATTAAGACAGATAATAATGGCTGCCATTTCTTAAGTGGCACTTATCTGTGTGGTCCAGTGATAAGTGCGTTATATTCTTTTTTAAATCTTCAAAGTAACCCTGCAAGGTAAGTCTGATTACTGAAACTGGGGCTAAAAGTAGATTGGATTTTATGCTTCAGATCATACAACTCGAAATCTAAACATAAGTTTTTCCAGATTCAGAGCTATCGGAGTTGGCATGTTCCAAGTACTTAAAGGGTCTAGGAGAGTTGTTGGGATACAGCAGGTGCTCAAGATGGAGAGGTTGCTTTCTGTCCTCGTTTTTCTTAAATATCTGAAATATCATGAATGTGCTTCACACATCACTTTTTCTCTAATATCAGAAATTAAAGGGTTACAAAGACTGACACTTTTGAGTTAAGAAAAAGTATAAAGTGAAAGAAAAGTCTTATGGAGTAAGCTACTCAGGAGAGTATATCTCTTGTGCAGTTAGGTTGATGATCTCTTAAAATGGGGGTTCATATACAGCTTCAAAAAACGTTCGGTGATATTAATCTGAATGCAAGGGAACATTACCATGTACTAATGTTTATTGTGAAAGACACCTATAATAGTTCATGGGTATTGCAACCAAAGGAAGCTGAATTGTGTAGATGCTGTCAATTAGAGTATATCTTTGTTTATTTAAAAATCCACATGTGTTAGAGTTTTATCATTATATGATTTTTAAAAAACCAAGTTCTAAATTGAGCTTTTCATAGAAGTCAATTTCTTTAGAAAACAGCATGTTTAAGTTACAAAAGAAAGAAAAGGATAAGCAGATAAACTCTAAGGTCAGTAAAAATACAAGCATAGCAATCGAAATGGACCTATAAGATTTATAAGCATGAAAACTTCTAATCAAGTAGTTAAGACCATCAGAGGCATCAGTGCTGCAAATAAATACTCATACAAATAATTAAATAAGGAGAAACCTTCAGAAATTGTGAAAGCTAAAACCATAGCTAAGTTTTTATCCCAGAATGTTGCTGAACTATAAACTCTCCAGTGTTCACTGTGAAGCTGGTACTCTTATCAATGGAACCTTCCTCATTATAAAGGCTGGAAGATCTACTTAAGTCTATGAACAAGAAGGAATCATGCATGGAAAATCAAACTGAGTTCATGACAGGGATGTGAGCTGTCAATGGCAGCTCTAATGTGATACTTTTGCCAGAATGCCAGACCATCATCGCTATGGTGATTTCTGGCAGTGCCAAGGTGGCAGTTGCAAATTAGAATGATTATCTGGCATGAGGATATATTTGCAATTAATATTTCTAGGTAGGAAGGCCCCATATTTCAGCATCCAAATTTTTCATTTGCTTCCATATTCATTTCAGAGTCCTTGAGCTTTATTATTCAGACGGCTTTCATGAACGTACGCAGAACATTTCAAAATGCTTTTTGGTTATATAATATTGGTGAAAACCATAACTTTATATTTTTCTTGTATATTTTTTAGAATGTCCTAGCAATCCAACTCCTCAAAATAAAATCTATGCAGTTCAGAATCAGGTACTGCTCATTTAATCAGAGTATGGTTACAAAACCTCCAATCAGCTAATGTATCTTCTTTTCCATGAAATATATTTGACATTTGGTTTGCTTCTTAAACATGCTTCATCTAGTATATGTATTTGGTTGCAAGAAACAAAGCATCTTTGACTAACGAACAAAAGAGAACTTTGTTTGAAAGGATATAAAATGATTCACTTCTTGGCCAGGGAATAGTAGGGATCTGGACTGACATTTCTAGCAACATAGGAAGGTATAGCTCCCCAAAGAAAAGTTAGAATCCTCTCACAAGACAAAGGATGAAAGATTGCACAGATGAAATCATCAGATGCTTATCTTCAAATAAGAGTACTGTGCCTTTGGTATCAACTATCTTAGAAAAGAATGAGTTTCTTGTCTTTGGAAAGGAAAGATATCATTGAGGAGAGTGGATTCAGACATAGAATTAGAAATTGAACTGGAAATCCTCTTAATTCTAGAAAATTGAATAGAGAGAATAAACAAGACCATGGTAATAAACTAATTTGAGAATTTTCAAATTAAATATGAATATGTAAAAACTTGGGGATTGCCTCACTTGGATTTTTCTTATCGAATTCTGCTATCATTTACTCTCATGGAAGCACCATATGTTTTCTTTATCACAGTTATAATTTTACATTTATTTGAATTATGATGTAATTAATGCCTATGTGCTCCATTAGACTTCAAGCTACAAGAGGGCAGGAACTCGATCAAGATTTCGTGCACTATTTTTACCCCATCACCTAGCACCATATGTGATGCTCATAAACATATATTAAATTATGGAATGCATTCCCTAGAGAAATGTCAGTAGTGTAACATCAATCCTACTGCACCATAGAAAAAATAACTATTTAGTAAGATTCCTTACTATGAAAAACACACTTTGTAAATTAGAGGCAGAGCCAGTCTTCTTCAGTACGATAGATTTTTTCAAAAAGTATTCTTTGTGACACAAACCCATATTGTTTTTTCTTTTTTTTCCTCCCCTTCCTCCACAAACCCGTATTTTAATCAGTATATTAGGACCTGGTAGTGCATGAAACTGTTTGTCTCCCCAAGGACAGAATGTACTGCATTATGTTTGCCAACTACGTTGTCCTCAAAATCCCTCCATTGAGTTGCTCATGCAAATCCTCCCTCTCATAAACCTCCACCAGCCACCAGTAGCCAAATTACGTTTGCCTGGTGTCTCTCTGTAAATCCTGCAAATCTGTTTTGTGTACTCTCCCCAAAACTGATGGGAAGTTAATCGCTCTATAATTGCTTGCTGTGTTTCATGTCCCCATCATGAGTAATGTAGCCATGTTCTTGTCCTCAACCACCTGATTCTTTAACAGCCAACTGCCGGAGCTAAGAGGAACAAAGATGGAAACTGGTTATTGCAAGACTTAAAATGACAGAATTTGCTCACATAAAAATTGGCTAGTGAAAATAGAAGAAATTAGCTAAGCCAGGTACTGTCTAGATATGTAATCATTAAATATAGGAAATTAAAGTTTGCATAGAAAGGAATAAGCTGGTTTAATACGTTAAAGATTGAATATGCATTTCTCGTTTGCCCCTTACTTTTTCCTCAGGGAGGTAAAGTGTATCTCCACAAGTGTCTTTTTAGAAGAAAATTAAGCATCACAGATCTTCCCCCAAAGACACATTTCTTTTTCAAAACAAATTCTTACTTTTGAAAATATTTGGTATTTAAAACAATGAACTGAATGTTCAAATCGTAACTTAGGCATGAGTATATTAATAATATACCTATACAAACCACATGAGCAAATGGTGAGTTATGAAGCATGTGCTTAAAAAATACTGTAAAATCTTACACAAACGTGAAGACGTAATCTTGAAGAATCACTGAAATACTCATTTTTAACATTTAAAAACCAAAATTGAGTAATACATATTTTCCTCTAAAACAAGACTTGTAAATACAAGGGAATTATTATCTAACTCTTTTTCAATGCTCTGTAATCAAAAAAGATTCAGCCCATGATACCTACCCCAAGGTCATTTGTATTTATGATTACATTTGTTGAGTTATGATGAAGCTGGGAGAAAAGGGTGTAACCAGGGTGAAGGATAGTAATATCATTGTATCTGTTATTTTAAAAGCATATTAGCCACATGATTTATGCTCTGGAACTCTAATTATTAAGATTCTGTGCCATCTTGTAAACAAATATATGAAACCTGTGGGTTAGATTTTTCTTCTGCAAAGCTCAATCATTATTCACATGGAAAGTGCAAGGTTTAGATCCTACATACATCTCAGACACTTTAGTGCTTTGAGTCAGCCTTAATGGCAGGGCCTGGGATTTTGCTCCCCCTTTAGTACAGCCAGCTAGGATTTTAGTGTTTATAGAAATAAAACATAAAAAAGTAATATTTCCCACGACAGACATCAGTGACTCACATGCTTTACAAGTCCGAATTTTTAAACATTTTAAAAATATTGTTACAATTTTTGTAAAACAGCTTTAACTTTTGAATGATGAAAATCTTACACAGACAGGAATAACTGCTTCGTTTTTAATGCACCCATAAGAAAAACCTATTTTTTTTTTTTTTTGCAATCTTGTAAGTGGAAGAAAAGGCCAATTCTTCATGTTTAAGAAGTGCTGAATGTGACAAAAATTTGGTGCAACTCATTTTTATTTGTGGCATCTTTTGTGATCTCCTGATTCCTGCCAAACTTGATTTTTCTTATTATTAAAGCAAAAATATTAAATCTCTATTTATAAAAACATAAATAATATTAGGAATGAGAGCCATCTTGTTCTTTCTTGCAGAAGGTCATGCATACAAGGAAGAGACATATGGAACTGTTTCAAGAACTAAATCAGAAATTTCAAACTCTGGACAGATTTCGGGATATACCAAATACAAGCAGTATGGTGAGTATACTTTGCTTCATCAGTGCCTGGCTAGGAGATGCTTGGTGCCAGGTATTCTCCCTGCCCTCCAGAAGCTCCTAATCATCTTGGGCACACAAGACTGGCATACATAGAAAAAATAATAGGCCCCCAAAATGTATTTTGAAAAGGCTACTAAAAGGTAAATTAGGAATGACAGAATCTTTAAGCATTTTATTCATATTTCAAATATTCTCATTTATACGCTTTAACTAGAATTAGTTATATATAAAAATGTGTTGGCTTCCTTTGGCCATTTTATCATCAGAGTTAAAATTCAGTTTATACAAATACCCAAATAGTTTGCCAATTTTTTTTTCATTTTCATTTGAACACCTGACATTTTAAGGGCATAAAATGTAATTATTTTATATATATGAAGTTGTTATCTGAAGTCAGGAGCCTCACTTATTTTGTGGTAAGAATTTTGCTATATACATCAACACTGGGGACTTTGGTTGTTGATTGTAACTGTTCTCTTCTCACTCATTCACACGACTGCAATCTTGGTATAGGGCTTCATCAAATAAAATAACATGGTGTAATTTCTATATGCACAGTATAGTCATAGCTTCATAGAAGGCTACATAATTATTTTTAAGAGCACTGGACGAGGACTCTAGAAATCAGTATACTAGTCGAAAGCTCAACCAAGAACTAGCTGATCTTGAGCAAGTCACCCAACTCAGATTTCTATAAACCTCAATTTCCTCCTCCTAAATAGAACGTAGAAAACAGTAATTTTCTACGTTCTACGAAGGAACAGTAATGGTTCCTTCAATTATCACAACAGTTTCAAAGGCAAGTAGGGTACTTTATAGGCTAGGAAGTGGAGGCTCAGTTATATTATAAGAGGTAGGACTAGGACTGCCGTCTCACACCAGTTCTTCTCTTTCACTCCAGATTCTGTGTGCTTTCTTTGCCTCATATTCTTTGCAGCCCTTGGATGGTCCTCCTTGTCTTCCAGGCATCAATATATATATTGCTCTAAAGTACATGGTGTTTGACCACCTTCTTTTTTTTTTTTTTTTTTGACCATCTTCTATTTCTGGTGATTCTTCCATAGATAGTTTATGGGTCTTAGTCTTAGCTTTCTGATTAGTAATGTTAGCTTTTGAATAGCTGAAGAGCAAGAATTTATGTATCCTATGTGTTTTTCTTTTATTTTTCTCAGTATTAGTACAATGCTGGTCATGGTAAGTTATCAATAAATAGCTGCTGTTGACTTATTGTATGGCTGTGATAGTTTAATCTATGTTTGTTCGGTGCTTTAAGAAATACTATACATTTTAACTATTACGTGGTCTCTAAGTGTTTCATGTGTATATCAATTTATTTTTCTCCTTAAAGCAGGAATCATGTATTATTTGTTATCACCAACACAGTTCTAGGCATATGGAAGACACTTCCCACATAATGAGTTGTTCTTTCTCATCTGCTCCTCCTAATATTAAGTCATCAATTTTTAGCTAGCTAGCAAATGAGAATTACACCATTGAGATTAAACCTAAACACATTAGCTACTCATTTTGGAATACTGAAAGCTAACATTGAAATAAATGGAAGAAACCTCATTTGTTTAAAAAAAAAAAAAAAGGAAAGGGTTATATTTACAACTCTAAAAGGCTTACGCAACAGATACAGCTGGCTGACTGCTATAATATGATTGTAATTTCCCCTTGTATGGTCTGGGTATTAAATCATTAATGGCACAAATATCTGTATCTCAGTTTCCTGACAACCAAAATAGATTACTAATTACACCACATCTCGGCAGCAGCATGCCTTTTCTAGGAGAGATTTATAAATATTTACCATTTGGAAGGTTAGGAATGGGGAGGATAGAGTTGTCATTGTTGCTTGACTATCGTCCTAAATATCTGAGAACAGAAAAAAAAAGTTCCTTATTCAGTTTTCATTAATAATGAAACATGTGAGTGAGTTCATTATCCTTAATTCAGTCACATAATTTGTAGTGGCACATTGCTAATGGAAAATTGCATAATTGGGTGGAGAAAGACTTTTTTTAATCTCAAATAAAGGGTTTTTTCTTTCTTTCTTTTTTTTTTTTTTTTCTGGGCTGCTAACTCATAGCACCTGCCTAGCACTGCAAATGACGGTAATTATGTAGAAAAATAGAATTTGGGAAATCAAAGGGAAACCAAAAGACCACTTAGTCCATTTCCCTGCTTCCAGGAAGGAAAACATTTAAATCACACTAAAAAAGAAAAAGCACTGTTTAATGATATCAAGAAAAGAAACTATTTTACTTTGAATGTGTCTCACAAACCATTCACAGTCAAGATCTCTTTCCCCCAAGTACCTTCTCCAAATTCTTGCTCTTTTAGAATAGATATACTCTCTTTTGCTTTGTTCCCAAATATTGGTAGGTTAGATGAAGGCAAGAAGGAAGAGAGGGAGGGAAGGATGAAGAAAGGGAAGGCATAAGAGAGAAAAGAATAGATGGATGAAAGGAGGGAGGGAGTAATCCGCAATGGACGGCCAGCATGCTCCTGGACCGATGAACCACGGAAAGTGCTCAGACAGCCCTGCCATATCTTGGATGTCTTTGAATTCTCATATTCATCTAACATTCTAATTCTACTGACGTAGTTTAAGATCAAATTAGCATTTTTGGAAGCTTTGTGCATATTTGCTTATATTAAATTTATAATTATCGGGCCTTTAACAACATGCTTCAGTTTAAGTGCATCTCTTCCATTCTGTACTCAAGCTCAAAAATTAAACAAACAAACAAAAAACAGCCGCATAAATTTAGGAACTTATACTAACTCTGACTGATTTTTTTTTTTTTTTTTTTTTTTTGCACAGAATCTCACTGTGCTGCCCAGGCTAAAGTGCCGTGGCATCATCTTAGCTCACAGCAACCTCAAACTCCTGGGCTCAAGCGATCCTCCTGCCTCAGCCTCCCGAGTAGCTGGGACTACAGGCACGCGCCACCATGCTCGGCTAGTTTTTTCTATATATTTTTAGTTGTCCGATTAATTTCTTTCTGTTTGTAGTAGAGACGGGGTCTCGCTCTTGCTCAGTCTGGTCTCGAACTCCTGACCTTGAGCGATCCTCCCTCCTCGGCCTCCCAGAGTGCTAGGATTACAGGCGTGAGCCACCACGCCCGGCCTCCTGACTGAATTTTTTATCACAAGATTCAGGCCTCCATTGAAGCCTTTCCTGGCACCTGCACCTCTCACTGACAAATTCAATGATCCCTTTGGGCTGTTCCACAGCTCATCATTCACTTAGACCATTGCAAATGTTACACTTTTCCATAGGAGAGTCTGCAAGCTGCCCTCTTAGCATGCCCAATGCACAGGAAGATGAGCAGCTTGTGGGCACTGTGCACTGACTGCCAGCCCCCTCCCCACTCCCTGTATATCTTGTTCCCACTCTGACTGCTGGGTTCAGTAGTTCTTCACCACTAAAGAAGCAGGGGCTTCTGACCTAAAGGGTGTCCATGCCTTTGTGAGCAATGGTGAGAATCCCAGTTCATCTGGGAGTGCCTTGGGATACCTAAGGAGATGAACAAGAAAGCCAACTTTGCAAATTAATGTCTTACTCTCTCATAGAACCTCTCAGAAATATGATAGTAGGTCACGTACTGACAATAATACTCTTTGGGATTAGAATATAGATATTCTGACAAAGCTTAAGATTAGCCATTTTAGTTCATATATCCATGGTGCTTGATCTTTGAAATGTAGTAGGGAAATCACACCTGTTCCAAACATAACGGAGCCCCTATTTTCCAAGCAAATAAACTAACACTTTACATACTTTGAATCCTTTCAGGGTTGAAATAAATGGACTTTCTGTCAAACTGAAAATTCCCAGACAGCTCCTTTAGACATAGCCCTTGTCTAAGATAGATAAGTCCACTCGATAGATCTGATTCAGCAGAATTCATACCAGGGAACCTTTCAGTTGATGAATGATGATTCAGGTTACTGTAGTTCCCCCAAATGTTCAACAATTCCCTGTGGCCTACAGAATAAATTCCAAATTGAGTCACTTGGCATTCAAAACCCCTTACGATCTGGCTTCCAGTTTACCTGCTACCTGTTGTTTCTGCTCTTTTTTTTATGACGACTAAAATAAATGCATCACTGTTCTCATGGTATTCCCATCTTCGTGCTCTCTGGATTTTCACTTCTTAGTGTTCTTATTTAGTCACCAAAACTTCAAAAACATGTGTTTTCATGATCAAGCCTATCCTTCTATGCCAGCCCCAATGTCACTGTTGTCAAAAGTTTTATGTGCTTCCCATAAAAGAAAGCCCTGTCTCTACCCTCCTCTGAATTCCCATAGCACTTTTCCTGGATCATAGATATAAATATCTTTTATACCTCCATTTAACTATAAACACCTTCCATAAGAAGTATGGTTACTATATAGTGAGCATTTATAAAATTCTCCAGGCATTTTTCTAAGCTCCCCCGCTTTTTTAAATTTTTGCAAACCCCACGAAGTAGGAATTGATTCACACATTCTACCAACTCCTTTGGCCCACAAGGCAAAGTATATCTCTGTTTTGCAAATATTCAAGTTGAAGATCAGAAAAAGTGAGTAAATTGTTCAAGGTCACTTTCATATGAAGTGGAGAAACTAGAATTTGGAGCTGCGTGTATCAGGTTTTAAATCTTGAGTTACCTAGTGGACCATTCTGCATTTCCATATTTGATTTATCACCTTATTCTCTCTAGTGCCTAACATAAAGTTCAGCACAGAGAAGCAAATAAATAAGTATTAGTTGAAGAAAGACAGAGAGGGAAAGAAGGAAGAAAGGAAAGACAGGGGAGGGAGAGTTCATGATACTTTAGCATATTAAACTAAAGCAGGATTGATCCCCTGAAGTTAACTTTTTTTAAATCTTTGCTTTTAGCTATTTTGTTTCTTGTATCTCCTCATGAGTAAGGCTAATAAGTGCTGAAAACAACTAATGCATTGAGGATTTTAGTAATTTAATGTTTGGTTACAACAAATGGTGTGGTTTTTTTGTTGTTTTGTTTTGTTTTGTTTTGTTTTTGTGCCAGGGTCTCACTATGTTGCCCAGGCTGGTCTCAAAGTCCTGGACTCAAGTGATCCTCCTGTCTCAGCCTCCTGAGTAGCTGGGACCATGTGTGCATGCCATTGCACCTGGCTTAGTTATAAGTCTATCTATAGATTGTCTCTCTTTCTTACCCATAGCTCAAGATGATGTTTAATATACTGGGTGAACCCAGATAATAATCCAAGTACCTATTTTATGTTCCACTTGAGAATCAGTTATAGGCCAGATTTTGGAAGGGGGAAGGACACATTCAACAACTATGGTATTCTCACTAAACAAGCCTATAGTGAAAAATGGAAATAAAATTAGAATATTGGGCTTTTAAACCACTTTAATAATCCTGAATAAAAGAAATCAAGAGCTAATAGAAATTAAAAGGCAATGATTTTTAAGAGGAAAGCCTCATACAGATAAATAGGTTTTGTTGGGATAAAATTAAAAGTTGAAAAATTATTTAGAGAAACAGTTAAATTTTCTCTCATGAATAATGATTAATTTTAGTGAATCTTGGTATTGTACAACAAAAAAAATCACTACACAGGGGACTATAGCAGCATTTAAATATTCTATAAAAGATAATTTCTTCAGAAAAACTAAGCAAAGATACTGATCTAAATTCTTTTTATGGACTACTGTTAGTTTGGAACTGTTTCTATTATTAAATAACATGCCCCAGTAAATATCCTCCAATTTGTTTATCCCACCAAAAATTATCACAGTACTTATATTTTCTATGGTTAATCTTAGTGGTGACTTAATGCTTTGTGCTACCTGAACATATAGTCATACTGACATTTCACAAGATGCTCAAAACAAAAAGTCATCTACTTTGCCTTCGATGATACTATTCACTTCCTTTGATTCCTAGAAAATTGTAGGATGACTTAGAGAAGGTATTCATCAGTTTGGTCAATGAAAGAAAACTAAAATCAGAACAATTTCCTGCAGCTGGCCATAATTTCAATCACCTCTCAATTATATAAACTGGATTAAGGTCACAAATATGCTCTCTTCCTGGAAAATTCAAATATTGGATAAATGACTCCTTTCCCTCTCTTCTCAACAGGAAAATCCAGCACCAAACAAGAATCCATGGGACACTTTCAAAAACCCCAGTGACTACCAACATTACACCACAATCAATGTCTTAGATACAGAGGCAAAGGATGCTTTGGAACTGAGGCCGGCGGAGTGGGAGAAGTGTCTGAATTTGCCTCTGGATGTGCAGGAGGGTGACTTTCAAACAGAAGTTTAACAAAATCAAAATGGACTGAGGTGGAGAAAAAAAAACCAATTTATTGCACTGACATTTAAGACTTGGGAAGCCTGACATTTCTATCTGGACAGTGTGACTATCTTGTCAGGACCTTCATGTGCCAAACGTCAGTGGTGTTTTCATATGGTAACTTCTCACTAGTCAGGCTAGTGGAGAGACGACCAGGTGTACAGTTCTGACCATCCTGTGTTGTAAGTACCCGTGGAATGGATTTGTAAGGTAATCTTTATAGATAAACCTCAAGCAACGATTCATGTTGTAACTGCTTCATATGGTTTAGTTTTCAAAAAACTTCACCATGAAGCACAATGTATATATTTATGCAGTTTTTAAAGTTTATAACAGTCTGTTTGGCCATTACTACACTTTTTACTTTATAATATAAAAGCAAAGTTTTTGTCATTAAATGAATGTTTGTTGAGCTACATTCTTCATTGCTTTAAATGCAATAAAGTAATAATCTCACTTTTATATGAATAATATATTTCACATCTTTATTATTGCAGTTTTCTCTAGAAAGCTCTGAGTAGCTTTCTCTGCTGCAGCTGTGTATAAAATATTTAAAATGTTGTATGGTGTAAATAAACTTTTGTCTACATATCAGTTTTTTAGTGCATTTTATTTTGGATTTGTTGAACAGAAATTTACATATTTATAAAGTTTTTTTTTTCAATACAGATACTGAAAATGTATTCACGGTTTTAATAGCATACCGTTATTACTCCTTTGAGGCTAATGATTTCTCAAATGTAATAATAGGTTTGTATAGTGCTTCTGTATTTTCTACTCAAACACCCTTTGAAACAATGTACCATGTAAATGGGGCTTGTCAAAAATCTGCTGCCATCATACTCTTACATAAAAATTATGTTTTTTTCTATCTTGTTGCAAAAAGACACAACTAGTAGAAAACAGTAAGATACCATACAGAAAACAATACAGGGGAAATGTTAATTTTAAGTAATGAAGTTCGCTGCATGTTTTACAAAAGAAACTACTCATAGTACAGTTCTACATAGCATACAAAAAATGAACTTATTCAGGATTTAAAAGATTTTTTATCTATCTGTTCTCTAGCAGAAGGAAAAGGGAAGTATATGTATTTGTTAGAATGATTTGTCTCTGGTTTGAGAGTGGGAAGCCTGAGATGGGCCAACCGCACCACAGGTCCATGGTGTCCTCTCTTGTTAAAGCCACAGTGGTGGCATCTTTTGCTCCCTCAGATAACACATTAAAGGAAATGCCATGGGAAGGATTTCACCAATTTCTTGCTCCTCTCAATGATCTGAAATTGTGTTTTTCAGTCTGAGACAAGTAAGGGAGGGGTATAGTGGAGGTTGGGGTCCTCAAAGTACTTAAAATGTTTATTTAGATTAGTTTGTGGCTAAACCTGAGCTGTGTGTTCTTCTGCGGTCTGCTCGAAGCTCAAGTGAATCAGTTCCTGCTCTTCACGACCCTGGGGACCCAGCACTCAGGCCACGATGCAGAGACAATGGTGCTTCAACACTCAAGTGCGCCTCTAAGCTAGAGCCTTAAGAACCCCACAGCTCACGCTGAACTCTTGTCAGATACTTATAATGTTCTCAATGTCAAGATGTTAAAAGTATATTTTTAATCAGATTTTCAAAATAAAAGCAACATTGTTATGCAAAAAAAAGAGTATAACGTAACTAAGGACTGATTTTTCAATAAATTAAACTTTATGTTAATTATAATGTAATTGTATAGCCTATTGAATTTATAAGATGACTTTTTGGTGATATGAATAATATTTGATAAATCAATCTTTCCCTCACATTCTGTATATACATATATAATACACACACATATGTGTATGTATATATGTACATGCCTCTATATATGTGTGTGTATATCTATCTATGTGTCTAAATATCTAAATCCATAATGCCCAGCTCCATCTCAGTAATGTACAGGTGTGAATGCAAACCATGTATGCAGTCACCCATCCCCAATTATAAAATCTTAATGGATAAAACACACAAGCATATGTTTGAAAACATAAATTCAGTACATTTTTAAAAACATATAAATTCAATATATTAGCTAATATTCCTTCTAAATATTCACTGCCATAAAACAAAATCTTACATTCACTCTGATTTTTCTTTACTTCTAGTAACTCAATATTAGATTAATATATTAAAACTAACTAGAAATTACATACTTAAAAATGTTAGGGCAGATGTTTTGGTTGCTCTAAGAAGGATGCCAAGTTTTTTTTATCTATTAATACAACCAAAAGTGCAGGTTGAGAAGTATCAGGGAATCATAATTTTAAGGAAACCCTCTTCTGGCCCACTCCCTTTAAGTTTCCACTTCATTCTTGCACTCTCTCTCATGTGTGCGCACACACACACATTCTGCCAAAACTGAGTTGCAGCTATCCCCATAGATGGTGGGTTATGCCCTCCAGTCCTAGACGGTTCCTTCCCAGCCCACTGTACTCACGATCTGCCAGGATATTTGTGCTCTTGGACTAGAATTTCTTTGTCTTCCTCCATGTCTTAATTTTACTTATGCTTCAAGGTACAACTCATAATTCATCTTCATGAAATCCTTCATAATTTTCCAAGCTAGAAATAATTTCTCCAGTGAACTCTTAATGGTACTGCCTCTGTACCTCTCTTAGGACTCTTCCTATCTTCTGTCTTGTTATTTATCACATTTCTGATGTCCTCTGATGGACTGTAAGTGCCTGGAGGGCAGGAGTCATATTGATCCATTTTGTATGTCTTAAGGGACCTGCATAATAATGTTCACACAATAAATGTTTGTCGAGTTATTTGTGGAATTTATTTTAGTATTTTATAGTCATACGTACAAATCACACACTTGAAAGGATTTATTGAGCAACTATTATGACAACTATTATGTGTCTATTCCTATGTTAGGTGGTTACGGTCCTCTAGGGCCCCTGTTTTACATAGCTCATAATCTCTTGAAGATATGAGATATACATTCTAACAAGCAATGATATTATTTCAATATTATAAACTCTTATTACATATATTATCTCTTCTTGTCCTTAAAATTAATACATGAGGCAGAAATTAATTATCCTAAAGAAATGGAGGCTCAGAAGAGTTTAAGTGACCTACCTAAGATTACCATAAATAAATGACAGCCCCAATATTAGAGCCCAGGTCTCCTGACTCCTACTGTAGAGCCATGTTCCAGGACACCATGACGTTTTCCTTGTTCCTTCTAAATTATTAAGTCCCAAAATCAAATTATACAACAAGTTCCCTGGAGTTATTTTTAGGCAAGAAGTAGAGGCATAAACTAGAAACATGCATCAGCTGTCATGGTGGTGGTAAGGCCAGTAGCTGATTGTACAGAAAAGCATGCCTGACCCCAAATAACAGATGTTCTTAAATGGATTTGGTTCTGTGGTCCATGGTATGGTTTTATTTGCACCTGCTTTAAATATACATAGTTAATATTTCACTAGTTTTGTTATTACCTGCACACATGCAAGAGGAGACTGAAGAGAAGCCAATTTGAATTTTCAAGTTATCTTCAGACTCTGTAAAAACACATAGCCACAATTTTTTGGAAAAAGCAAAGTCATAGTCAACAAACCTTTGCTTGAGAAAATTTAGTTTGTAAATTTTAATTCATCCTCATCTCCTTAGAAAAACTTTGTCAAATTTTGGTTTTCCAGAGTTGTGCATGTCAAAATCAACTAATTAAATTCCAAAAATGTATAGTACTTCATTGGAAAATATGAAACAAATATATCTCTAGAATGTCAATCTACTCAAAGTTTTCCATGGTGACAAAACTTGCCCATGAGATGTTTCTGAAGTTAAATTTGTAACTGAAAAAGTACAGCAGAAAAGAGATTTCAGAAGCAAGAACCATAGAATGTAGAGATGGGATAAAGTTTGGCAATCAGTGAAAATGGCGGTCATTTTTGGTGTCAAATAAAAAAATAAATCCGGACTTAGAGAAAGAGAGATTTTATTTGAAAAGACTATTGCGATAGGAGAAGGGGGCCTAATGCAATAGCGAGAACGCTCCAACTGTGAGATCTGCAAGCATCTCAGAGGTCAGGGAGAAAGGGCTTCTCTTTAATGTGGAGGAGTAAACATGACTGGAAAGAGCTGGCTATGCGGACATGCGGTGAGCAGGTAGTATAATCAGGTATTTGAGCAGGAAATGTCTTTCTTTGTGGTCAGCCAATTCTGAGAGGTTGTTCTGTTTTCCATTGCTTGGTTGAGCTCCCAACACTTGTTTAAACTCAGAGTTGTCCAAAATTCACGGCCCTGGGGAAAGCAAGAAGCCTGACTAAAGTTTGGTCAAGTTATGGAATGGCAGGGGGTGGGGCTTGGATTTCTTGACCCTTGCTGTTTTCTAAGAGTATAGGGGTCAGGTAAAGTTCAACATTATCACAGGTAATTAAACAACCAGCTGGAAGGAGAAGAAGTTTTCAAAAATTGTTGATGTTTAGCCAATAATGGTTAAAAGAAACGATTTTTGTCATATTAAACAAATAGGCATGGCTCTTTATGCAGCAATAACGCCAAAGTGAAAGTGGTAAATATTGCAAGTTAGGTGAGAACAGCTAATTTTAATTCAGGGTTTACCAGTCATTTCTTGGGTTGGACTTCTCCTTGTACTTTTATACTATATAACTTGTTGGTACTGGGATGCTTGTTCAGGAATATTTAGCTGGTTCAGTTTTAAAATATAAAACTGGCACTTTGTTTTGTAAATCAATCCTTAAAATGTCATTAATATGAGTCCACAGACCTGGCACCCAGGGGTCAAGGCAAAAATTGCACTGGACAAAGTTACACAGGAAAAGTAGAATTTGTTCAGGCCAATTGCATTAGGGGACAGAGGATAGTACTCAATCTAAGCTCAAAGGCGGGAGAGTTTTTAAGAGCTAGGATGGGAGTGAGGGAGCATAGACCACCTGTGTTTGCTAACTGGCCTAACTCCAAAGAAATATAAACTTTCTTGTATCTTCAAGACTGCAAGTAGCTTTACATTTGGAGCAAGGTGCCTGCAGAATTTAGGCTCCTCTCCACCCACAGAAACTGGGAGATAGGGGCATTACCTTCCTTGAGATTATATTTTAAAGGTTCAAGGTCCTTGAGAAAGACTTTCAGGGCTGTAAGGCTGGCAAAATTTTTTCTAAAAAATCTACATCTCAAAGAGGCAGATAAAGGATTTATAAGTTTTCTAAAGCAAAAGCTGTAAAAAAAGGGGGTATCAGGAAGAAGACTGTCTAAAGTTTAGCCAAGTGGAGGAGAATGTTAAGGATTCCTGGTCACAAGTAAACTAATACATTGACACCTGAAAGCCAGCTAAGTTCATAAGACCCATCGAATAACCCACCTAGAGCATCTAACAATTCTTTCATAAAGACAAACTATTCATTGTCAGAATGATCCTTCTCATAGCAACCACCTAAGTGAGAAGCTAAAAAGCCCCACAGGGGTTGCTGAGTACACTTCCCTCACCACTATCCACTAACTCCCCATGAAGAAGGGCCAGCTCACCTTTATAAGTGATTTTCAACAAAAGAGAACAGTCTAATAATCATAATCAAAGGTCAGCATTTCAATGTCTATTCTTTGGTTTTGTATCAATTTTTCAGATGAATGCCTGAGCTAGCATTCCCTCTTTAAAAACTAGAATTACACTTCCAAATATCATAAAGCATTTATATATAGACTAGACTATAATTTTATGTAGCAATTATGTTGTGATTTATTCTAAAGTGGACTTGAGGTGGTTTTCTAAAGATACATTCATTTGTTTATTTATTCAATAAATATTTTTTCAGAACCAATTGCAGTCTAGATACTGTGTTAGGAGGAGCTGTTACAGACTAGATATTGTGTTAGGAGCTGGTGGTTCAACAGTGAATAAAACATCGTCCTTATTTTCAAGGGACTTAGGATCTTTGAGGGCACACAAACTAAGAGAATTAAAATAACTTGATGGATTTATGTGGAAAAGAAAGGAGGACATTTGGAAAAAGCAGTGATATATAAGTTAAAAATATGAGGAAAGACATTCAACATGGCACAGAAGCTACCTCAGCACCTAAAATGTATGGCTCAAAGTCTTAGACTCTTGTCTGGAGCTGCGCCAAGTGATGGCTCTGAGCTTCCCAGCAACCTACGCAGATACAGAAAGTACAAGTCGTTGTGTAGTGCACAGTGTTTCTAAAATAAAAGCCAACATTTCCTCTGGAGAAAGAGATAACCAAGAAATGCTTCTTATGAGCCCTCATGCTTCATTACAGGGTAAATTCTTTTTCAGCAGCATCCTTATGAAATCCCTGAGTTTTACAGTGATGATTCGTATGTCCCTTCTTGAAGGGAATATGGTGGGTAATTTGTCAACTTGATTAGGCTGCACAGTACCCAGATACTTAGTCAAATAGCAATGTAGATGTCACTGCAAAGGTATTTTTTGGAGGCGATTAACATTTAAATCAGTAGATTTTGAGTAAAGAAGGTTACCCTTCATAATGTGGATGGGCCTCATCAAATCAGTTGAAGACTTTAAGAGAAAAAGACTGAGGTCCCAGAGGAAGAGGGAATTCTGCCTCCTGACTGCCTTCAAACTAGAGCTATAATACCAACTCTTTCTTGAGTCCTCAGCTGCTGACTTACACTGAAGATTTTGAACTTGTCAGGCCTACAATCATGAGTCAATTCTTTTTTTTTTTTTTTTTTAAGACTCACTGTTGCCCAGGCTACAGTGAGTGCCGTGGCGTCATCCTAGCTCACAGCAACCTCAACTCCTGGGCTCAAGCGATCGATCCTTCTGCCTCAGCCTCCCAAGTAGCTGGGACTATAGGTATGTGCTACCATGCCCGGCTAATTTTTTTTTCTATATATATTTTTAGTTGTCCAGCTAATTTCTTTCTATTTTTTTTTTAGTAGAGATGGAACCTCACTCTTGCTCAGGCTGGTCTCTAACTCTTGAGCTCAAACGATCCACCTGCCTTGGCCTCCCAGAGTGCTAGGATTACAGGCGTGAGCCATGGTGCCCGGCCATGAATCAATTCTTAAAAATACATTTCTTTCTCTCTCTGTATATATACACATATCCTACTGGTTCTGTTTCTTTGGAGAACCCTCATATAAATAAATACTTAATATCCAAGTACAATCACCAGACACAGTTTTCAAACATTGTGCTATGAGTATAAAGCTCTCCCATGATCTGGCTGAATACAAAAAAAGTTGAATATTCATTCTGCTTCAAAAACCCATCCATGATTATAATTTTTGAAAACAGAGCTTTTGGTAATAATTTTCAGCTCTTTTCTAGTGCTTATAAATACTTTATGTATAAACGTTAGTTTAATCCTCAAAATAAGCCCTATAAGGCATATTCCCTCATTATTCTCATTTTCCAAATAAAGGAACTAATGTACATAACTTCTCTAATATCACACAAAGTAGTAGATGGCAGAGCCAGGATTTATCCTTACTACTTATTCTTAGAGTCTAAGTTCTCAATTTTTCTGCTGAAATTTGGGTAAGTTTTAGGCAGCAGAAAGTTTAAGGCTAATCTCACTGGCAAGTATTCTGGATGAATTAAGATGAGATCTGCGTGCTTTAGTGTCTTCAGAATGTAGCATAGAAACACGGGTATCCAGAAGACTGTTCCTCTCCACACAGAAGAGTGTTGTGGACAAACTGCCAGGAAACTCCTCAGAACACAAGTTTGAGTTTGGATTTGGTTCAACAGGGGTGGAATGTGAGAGACTAAGATCCCCAAGTACTATATCATAGAACATGGAAATGATAACTTTTGTTTAGAGAAGATTATCATCAGGTTATTAAAAACGATGTTGTGCTCATAAAAGTATTCTTGTAAGTATTCATGGAACATTTAATTTTTTAAGTAATGTAATTTCCCAATGCACTTTGTGGGAATAAACTGGCTGAAAATGTAATCTGAAATCACTAACTAGTATTAATTAGTTAATTAGATACTTACTAAAATTATAGTAGGGCTTTGAAATTGTGAATTTAAAGTCATGCTTGTAGAAAACGATTATATCAGAGAACAAGATTTCTCTTATGGCCATACCATCTCATGATCATAAGGTCATGTTATCAGAGGGGGACTCTATCAGTGATTACTTATACCTTTCTGTTCTGTGAGCTGGGGATGACGCTAACATATCCAGTTCATCAAGAAGTGGTGGCAAATCATTAATGGGAAGAAGAATTAGGACACATCTTGGTTTGTCCCACTGTGAATTTTCAGGAATTGGTCCCTTGGAGGAATCATTACCACAAACTTCAACTTTCAAGGTAAAATTAAGACATAGGTTACGTATAATGATGTCATTATGTCATTATGTATAATAATGACATAATGTTATACATATATTATGTATATTAACCTTATACATAGGTTATATATAAGCGTCATTAACCAGGGAATTGTAAAGGTGAATAAAAGCTGCTGATAGTCTTAGGTTTTTTAGTTTTAGTGTTTTTATATTTTTCCTCATAGAATTCCCATCAAAGAAAAAAAAAGCATAATAGCAATCAAAGAAAAGGATTAGCTGTGTTCCCAGAGCTCACTAGCATTCTTGCCAAATATTAGCCTAAGAAGCCTAGACTTGGGATTTTTTTGTTCTTGTAGAAAACTAAGATGAGCTTTAGGTGAAATGTCTAGCAACTAACAGTTCTAATTTTGAAAGGAGTAGCATGTTCTTTTAAAAAAATTATTCTTAAAAATAAAATTTATGCTAATAACCTTCTTCAACATTAGCCCTAGGCAGGATTAATAATGATTCTGAGAATACAAATTTCAAATTTGCCAGATATATTTACAGATAGAGTTTTATACCTTCTATAGATCTATAATGCATAGCTGTCATCTGAGTTATGTAACCAGACAAATTTGAATGGTCTTAGATATATTTCTGTACAAGCTCTGACCATCTGATGACTTTAGTAAGAATAGCTAAGACTAGGCATAGTGATTCTCACACCTGAGCCTGGAAGAGCTTTCACGTGGCTGCTTCTTGGTCATCTCACGTTTCATGAGAGTACAGGAAAATCAAGCACTGGCAGGGCCCTTCTCTTGCTGTCTTTCTCTCCAGTGATCCAAGGATCAGAAAAGCAGAATAACCAATTAGGGCAAGGCCTCCTCCTCTCTTAGTGTTCAACCAGGTCATCACCTCTGCAAATAGATTTGGCTGCCACACCTTCCTAAAAAGAGGGATTTACCCACACATCACTCTCGGCAAATAATGGCCACTATGAGGCCATTCTGCCAGGGACTTTTCTTTGCCTTTGATTTAGGATCTTGAACTGTGGCCAGCTTTTAGGCAACTATCCACTTCATTTTCATTTCCAGAGTTTTTCAGAGCCATCTTCCAGGCAGATAAACCGTATTGAATGACCCATCTGATGGGAGACTTTGGATAAAGCAGTTTATTTTCACAATCTCACTCTTAGTCATTAGTATTAGTCATTTCAGATAGGTGAAAACTGTATCTACTTTTCTTGATGGAGAGGTGCAAGTATAAAGCATGACACTTATGCTTTGAATTGGGGCTCTCCAATCACTATCATGGTGTCCCAATTTACTAACCTGTGTACTTACTTGCTAGGAAGCTTGTTTGCTAGGAGGATGCGTAGGAAACCGTGCTGGGGCTGGTTGACTCAGGAGTGGTGCTCAACTTGGAGCATCAGGCTCAGTGTGGGCCAAGTGCTTCTCTCTTGCCGCAGAAAGACACAGAGGAGGAGGCCAAAACAAACCTCCATCCCTGCCAAGTCTGGCAGTGAATCAGAGAGCACTTCATAGAAATCCATTCTGAAGCCTCCTGAACAGGGACCAGGCATTGGAAATCAGCAAATTCTCTTTTAATTGAGCAGCAGATCATTTATCTGATGAAAAAATGTTACTAGGCTCTTAAGAATACTTGAACTGTGTGTATGGTGAGGCCTTTTATTTTTCATGGAGAGATCTGCAAGCGTCAGATCCTAGAGATTGTTTTGTATGTTCTTTTTTTAAAAAGATAATTCTCTAAGTGTTATTGTGGAGTAGCCAAGAAATCATTAATAATCACACTACACACAAATTTCTTAGGAACCCAAGCAGAGACCCTTTGCCTGAGTGTTTATCTGACATGTTTTCTAGGACATCACAGAGCTGAGGTTGCACATCTTTCTGTTGACATCGACATTATGAAAACCATGTCTTTCTATAGTAGGATGCTAGCCTTTGTCCACAATTCCAAATGCTTCACTCCACCACAGCTGTGCAGAGACCTTCCTGACCCTATTTTAATTAGGGTAATTAACTTCCAATGTTATAATTCTAGCATGGTAGCTTTTTCAGAATTTATCATTTCACACTCAAAGAGAAAAATCTCTGAATATTATTTTATCGTTAGAAGTTATCCTGATTTCTTTAACTATATATATATATACAAGAAAAGCTGGTAGGCCTTCATAGGCACCTGCCTAACTATATATGATATTCAGGCGAAATCATATGTGTTCATATGCCCTCTGGCCAAGCAAACAATGCTCCAGAAATATTTGATATGTTGAGGGTGAAGGAGGTTGAACAATTTATGCTAATTCTTACTCATAGCCACATATGCAAATAAAGGTTATTTAGAAACTTCTCCTAAGTTTCAAGTTATACATATACATATATATATATATATATATACATATATATATATAGGCCTTTCAAATTTCTATATATCAGAAGTTTTTCTGCTATTAAAAAAAATTATTAAAAGACACAACTAGAAAAGAAGGATTCTAAAATACTAGAGGATGAAAATCAATTTACCACTCCACTTGGCAATAGTGTTTTTCTCTTTCAGCAACATATGAAATAAAAGCATGATCATTATTTTCAAAGACTGGTGAATAAGAAGGGGGAAAGAAAAGGAGAAGCAGAGAGAGGGAGGAAGAGAAGGAGGGTTAATGAGAATGAAAAAGAATTGACAGCTAAATTGAGAGAAACACAAAAAGCATATGTAGATAGCAACCTAGGAACAAAAAACCAAATGTGTGCTTCCCTGCTAGACAAAAGCATTTAAGTGGTGTGTGCTGTCTGGGGCATGGGCACGCTTGTAGCTTTGACTTGGGTGGTGTAGAGGCAATTTATGTGATCAAAGCAGTTGTACTCCTATAATATTCTGAAATGAAAAAAAAAAAAAGCATTGAGAGGAAATGCAAAAAAAAAAAAAAAATAGAAGAGAGAGAGATAATCATGCAAGTTACAAAGCATCTAGTCTTTGGTGAAAACCCTGTGCAAAAAAAAAAAAAAAAAGACTAAGAACAAGGTTTTTACCCTTATTAGTTTATTTAACCTCAACTCTTAACTCATTATAAAAAACAAACACTCTATTCCCAGTGGCTCAAAGGAACAATTGTTCTGATTACTTATGTGTAAGAAAAGAATCTGTTGGACAAGAAAATACATGAAGAAAAAGAAGAAGAATAGGGACATTTGTTCACGAACATATTGTTTTCTAGGTGTGTAGGAAGTGGGACAGCAATGTAGGACTAATAACTTTACTACCTGAAGGACCGAAGATTTCTTGAGGTCTACACTTACTTAAAGAGTCTGTGATTCTGATGAAGGATTCGTCTCCCAAATTTTATAAGCACTGTAGTTAGACATATTAGCAAAATATATAAAGATAACATTAGAGAAACATATGTCAGTGAGGAGATCATGTGATTCTGTATTCCCATGGCAGAAGTTTCTGGAACATACTATAAATGGAAATCCACGGAATGCCACGTCATTGCCAGCCCTGGTTTATAAATGATATAAAAGTGTTCCATGAGGGAAGATGTTCACGATGCTTGCCTCATTTTAATATCTGGCAAAGCCTTTGAATTTTAGAGCATTATTTTTTTTTTAGTAAATTTTTGTTTTTAATGAAAGTGAATTCATGCATGCTTCCAAACTCCTTGAAAGAGAAGAAAGTTGGCATTTTATGACCATCATCACACACCATCACATTGTCGGAAGCAGTATGGAGTCCATTGCTGTTTTGGTGACATAACCTGGTTACTTAATCTGATAGGAGATGAAATCCTTTCTGTCTCCAGGGGAGACAGTAAGAGGATAACAAAATATAAGATAAGATTGACTTGGCCCAGTATAATTACCCACTAGCAGCAGTGATTTGCTTCTTTTTCTGAGAACAAAGAAATCTTCTCCTGCTCTGGGTAGGGTAACAAAAGCAATTAGGGACTAATTTATTAACAATTACATTATCAGCTGGCACAGTCATTTACTAACTGAATCAGAAAACCTGAAAGGGCAATTTGGAATGTCAGTGAGGAAGAATTTGAAGAGAAAGAAAGCCACATGTCACTAAGATTGGTCGGCAACGAGGTGCACAAACTTTCTTGAGGTGTGGTCATTGACTTGTCCTTACCTGTAAAAGGCTTTTTCTCCCTTTGAGTCCAAGTTGAATCAGGCTTCCCAGATCACTTTTTCTATTGTAAATTGATAGTGTTCAGTAAAAATCATGTACTTATTTATTTATTGCAGAAGTCAGCTCCTGGTGAGTCAAGCCTTGCTTTCTCCTCCTCTGTAGAACTATGGGGCTTAGCAGGGACATAGCAGCGATCTTCAAACCTTGCCTGACCCTGTGCCTTACCTTGTCTACATACCAACTTTGGGAATATTCTAGAAAAGCTTCTCCAGGGCAGTGACTAACACTAGGTTCCCGTCACACAACAGAACATTGGCAAACTTTGCAACAATCGTATCTGTTTTGTTGATCTCTGAGATTAATCTATAATTTCTATATGAAACACAAGAATCTCTTGTTCCTAGAAAAAGAGCACTGGCCAAAAAGAAAAATTCACCGAGGTTTATTTGAAAATACACCTGTAGGTAGCCTTATTGGACCTTGAACTGCTAAAGTAATGCAGAGAATTCCCTTCCGTTACTTACTGCCCTGCAGTGAAACTGGCGACCTTTAAAAATGTTACCTCATCACATAATAAAAATTATCGAAATAGCTTCAACATCTCTCCTTTCATGTTAAAAAAAAAAAAAAACCCACATCACTTTATCTGTAGTCCAGAACATTTTGGAACACTTTGAAAGATTTTCAGGTAATAGAATTTTTTTATCATAAATTATGTTTACTTCAAAGACAGGTATTTGAATTATTTAAATTATTAAAACAGAGTAGGGTGCTCTGCCTCTAATATCAGTGTCAGCAGTGCCGTTGTCACCAGGCAATTTCTTTCTCTAGCCACATATTAAGGAAGATGGGCTTATCTCAAAACTTGATCTTTATTTGTCAAGTTGCTTTTCCTCAAATGATTGAAATTAGGGCTTCATAGAGGTTGTTTCACCACAGTTTCTGATCAGAGTAGACCCAAATTTAATTCTCCAGTTTTTGAAGGAAATAAATATTTTCATTATAAGCTTAAAAAGCTAGCTGTACACCTTATTCTAGAACAAAAACTTTCCATAGCTCATGCCCCACCTCCCTTATCATCACCCAAGTATTTGAAAAATTAAAACAAGAAAGAAAACATGATGACAAGAAAATTGCTTCTGAATTATCATGTACTACAGAAGGAAAGATATTTAAGAAAACTGTTGAAGGATAATTAAAGTTAAAAAAAAAAAGTTTCTGGCAAACCAATTCAAATTTCTGTTCTGCTTCAGCTGTGGAGCAGACACATGCTTGTGTTCTGGGTGTCTAATCCATGTGAAGCTTAGCCAAACAGAACACCCGGGGCTGATATTGGTTGCCAGAAGTGAAGTAGACTTGTGTTAGGATCCGCTTAACACACAAACCAGGCTAGGCATGGTGGCTCACACATGTGATCCCAGCACTTTGGGAAGATCACTTGAGGCTAGGAGTCCCAGACCAGCCTGGGCAACATAGTGAGATCCTGTCTCTACAAAAAATAGGAAAGATTAGCTGGATGTGGTGGCATGTGCCTGTAGTCTCAGCCACTTGGGAGGCTGAGGCAGGAGAATCCCTTGAGCCCAAGAGTTCGAGGCTATACTAAGCTGTGATCAGGCCACTGCACTCCAGACTGGATGACAGAGCAGGACTCTGTCTCTAAAATAAAATAAATAAAATAAAATATAATATAAAAACATAAAGCATTTTCAGGTTTTTTAATAGTCAAAAAGTTCCTCTTATGACTAAAGGAGCTTGAAGCATCCCACCCTTTGTGCATCGCCAAAAGAGAGCCAACATGCTGTGCAGAGCCTTCAGGAGGTAGAGGGAGGATGCCGCGGACTGTGGAGAGGAAAAGGTCCTCCCTAGTTGTCCTGTAGCACAGTGGCTCTCAAACTTTACTTGGCATCAGGACCTCTTGACACTCTTAAAAATTGACTACACCAAATATCTCATCGTTATTAAAATATTTGAAATATGCCTATTGAAAATTTAAAATGATCATAAAAAAATTTATTTATTTAAGAATAGCAATAATAAACCCAATACTTGTGAACATATTTTAAGAAAGTCACTTAGTTTACAAAACAAAATAAAATTTAGTGAGAATAGCATTGTTGTACATTTTTTGCAAGTGTCTAGAATACTTGGCTGACTTGAAGAGAGCTGGGTTCTCTTACCTGTTCCAGTAGTCAGTGTGTTCAATTCAAACTATGTGAAGCCTATGAAGAAAATCTGGCTCCATACAAATACGCGATAGTAAAAATTGGGAGTCTTTTAATAATCTTTTTAGATGAGTTTGGATATTATTCTTTGATAGTACACCAAAACTCGGCAGCAGGACTTTCTTGAAAGCTAGTTGCAATGAGGAATCTGAAACTGTATCAATAAACTTTTTATACCCTGAGTGTTCTATCTTGTACTTTGGATGGATCTTGCACCCTGCAATATTGTGCATTGACTACTTAGAAAATAGTGGTTGAGTTATGCAGGTCTTCCAAATGTTAAAACATTTCACTTATGTAACATCAAAAAATCACATTCATTCCTACCACCACTAATCTCGTCAGAAAAGTCTTTACATACTGGAAAGCTATCAAGCTCATGGAAGCAGACACAAGTTTTCCAGAATTCTGATTTTTACTTGAAAACTCACATTTTATCATTGGCAAAAAATATTGTCAGTTGGTTTCCTTGAAGTGGAAAGTTCACTCACTTTGCTCAGTCTCAAGAAATTCTCTCCCAACTGCTTATTTGCAATTTGTTCTCTCTGGTAAAAATTTTGCTTCCTGAAACAAGTAGCTAGTTCAGCCTGCAACTCAATTGCAAAGTAGTTTTTCCTGAGACAACCATAGTACTTCAGTAGGCAGAGCAAGTGCTTTATGTGTTCTTCTTATTTCATCATACACAATATTAAAAGAACATGTAATTAAGAATCAGGATTTAGTACAATTAATCATTTTTACTGATTCACTAATGCCATTCATATGTGAAACGGGCTTTGTACTGTGTTTTCCTTTTGTTTGCTTTTGTTTTGTTTTCCTATTGAGAGTGCCTTGGAGTAAAGAATAGCACAATGACTTTTAGTGAAGTTTGGTGCCAGTGCTTTTATTTGCACTAAAAAGCACCAGAAGTTTTATTACTGTTGCATTTATTCCCTTGGCAGCACAGGGAAAAAGGCAAATCATGTCTTGGCATTATTGGGAAAGCAGTTTTAGCTTTGTGGAGCCCCTGCAAGAATCTTGGGGACCCCAGGGTCCTGGCACTACACATGGAGAACCACTGGGAAATCAAATCATAGAGAGAAAGTATACTACACAGATCAACTGTGAATAGCATTTACACGGTTATAATCACGGAGACTTTGCCGTTGATCCAAATAAAATTACAGTATAACTCTATTGGGAAAGGGGCAGGGATAAAATATGTGTCAATGGTGAATACAAGGAGGGGAGAGTTAAACTCTGTCATCTAAAATGGGAAGTAAAGACACAAATCACCTAAAACCTGAAAATCAAAAATAACAGAATTATTAATTCACAGTATATGGTAAAGAACAATAGAAAATGCTACAAGAGTCATAAGTTGTTGTCTCGACTTCCAACGTGCTACATGACTTACTCCTCTCTTACTTACGTGTTCTCATCTCTTTACCCTTTGCTGCCTCTGCTCCAGCTACACTGGCTTTCTCGGCTTCTTTGCACACACCAGGCATTGCTGCCTGCTCAATTCTTCTATGCTGTCAGGTCTGCCTGGACCACACTCCGCCTAGGTCTGTGCACGGTTAATCTCCCATTGCCCCACGTCTTCCTCAGTGAGGCTCATGTGAGCACTCCATCTGCACCTCTTTCCCGTGCTCACAGTTCCCCTCCTCTTGCTCTGTTTGCCCCTATAGTTCCTACCATAATTATACATACTATATAATTTACTTGTTTATTACATTTTTTTGTCTTTTGTCTGTGCCTCCTCACTCTGGTAGAATACAAATCCACGTAGGCAGGGATTTTTACCTATTTTATTCATTCGTGTTTCTCAAGCACCCAGAGCAGTGTGTGGCACATAGAAGATGCTCAATAAATACTTCTCAACTATATGTTTGAATAAGGAGCAGAAAATGGTGAGGTGTAACAGATAAGAGTCTGCTATTTCTCATAAGAAGCCTTGTGGAACCACTTAACTTTTCAAATTGTGCATGTATAACTTTAATAAAAAATAATGGGCACATTTATAGAAAAAATATAGAATAACACAGTGCCAGAATTGGACTAACATAGTGTCAGAATTAGTGGAAAATACACATTTTGGGAGTGTAAGAAAATGAATGAGAGGAAGGAGGACAGTACAGGAGCTGAGAGAAGAACAAGGAGGAGTTCAAGAAAGGCAGCGAGAACAAGGCAGGAGGAAGCCTGAGTGGAAGCCCCGTGGGAGAATAGAACAAAGTCTACAGTGCTGCCATTGGCTCTTCTGGTCACTTCTCTTAAGGACTTTATTAAGGTATAAATAATATACAAAAGTCTGCATGTATATTAATGTAATGTATACAATTTGATGAGTTTGGACATAAACGTGCACCCATGAAAACATCTTTACTTGTGCCTCCTTTCTTTTTTTCCTTTTTTTTTTTTTTTTGGTTTGTTCTGTTGTTTCTGTTGTAAGACCACTTAACATGAGATCTATCCTCTTAAATTTTTAAGTGCACAATACAGAATCGTTAACCATATGCACCATATTGCACAGCAGATATCTCTAACTTATTTGTTCATCTTGTGTAACTGAAACTTTATACCCATTGGTGACTTCGTACAAATTAGAAAAGGACGGCCTTTCCCCTGAGTGGAGGCATACTCACACAGGGCACACGGCTTGATTTTGGCTGCTTTCTATGCTCTCAGCCAAATGTTCTCGTGCAAGGAAAATCCTGCACAAACCCCTCGGGGAAGTCAGTGGCAATAGGATCTGTCCTCTCCCCCTATAGGCATCAAGAATGAGTTTCCAGCAGCTCTAGCCCAGAAGGATGCCAGCTTCCTCCTAGAACAAAGCACAGAAAAACAGAAGGCAAAGAAATGTGAAAATGACCATCAGAACCATACCTGTTTGAATAGAAGGAGATAGGTACTGAAAATGAGAAGCCTTGAAAGTAAAAAAAAGTAAAGTGTCAATACCAAGGGGAGAAAATAGCACAGAAAGTGGAGACTGGTGATGAAAATAAGGGTAAATATCTGGTGTGAGGTGCTTTCCTATTTTAATGGAAGGGAAAGAGTTTGAGAAAAGGGAGCAAAGGGGGACTGAAATGGAGGCAGCAAAATAACACAGGAAGGGCACAAAAATGTGCATAATTTGGCTTAGAATCTACCCTGCTTACCATCAACCGCCTGTGCACAAACGGAAGTCACAAAAGACATGCTGTTGCCCACAGATACACACAAAACCCAGCCCAAACCCATATTGCCAGTGCTGCTTCACCAGGTTTAGAAGATTTGTTTTAACTTCATCTGCATCATTAAAAAGGAGCATCAGTCCAAAGGACTATTACAGTCATCAAACCATCCAAATGGTTATCAAATGGTTATGAAATACTTCCTATATGCCAGGAACTGTTCTGAGAACGGGTGTGACAATGGTGAGTCAAAACAAATATGGTTCAAAACTTGTGGAATTTGTACTCTTGACAAATTGCCATTAATCAGGAATTCTTGAAATAAATAAGTGCTATGGAAGACAGAAGTGCTAGGACACACTGCCATAACAGCACAAAGAGGAGGATTTGATCTGGTTACAAACTTGGACCTCATGTCCATAGTAGTAATGATTGAGCAACTATCTGAAGATGGGGAGGTGTTATGTGGGTAAAAAGCACAGGGTGGAGATGTCAGTATGTGCAAAGGCCTTGTGATATGAGGGGCACACAGAGAATGAAGCTTATAAAGAAAGGCCAAGTAATGAAAAATACGCAAGAGTTAGGGATGAGTTTGAGGTTTGGCAGTGGCCATATCAAATGGAGCATTTTATGTTATGTTATGGAATTTTGGTTTTATCCCAAGAAAAAATGGAGAAATTTTTAAATAGTTTCAATAAGGGAGTTATATGATCTGATAAACCTTTTGAAAACATTGCATTTTGGACATAACGTATGGAATGGACTGGGTAAGGGTAGATGGGAAAAACAAGTTAGGAGGTGGCAGAGTAGGTGAAAGTTGATAGTCACCCACGATAATTTGGTGCCCCTAAAGATGGAGAGAAGTGATTGAATTTAAGTATTATTTAGATGGTAAAATCAACAGAACTTAGGAAGGGTTGGATATGTGAAGGGAGGGAAAGGAAAGTGTCAAAGATGATGACTTGATGTCTAGATCCTGCAACCAGATGGATGGTGGTGGCAATCATTAAATAGACAACCCTGAAGAAGACATTAAGGTAGGGACATAAATGAGGGGCTGAAAAGCATGAGTTTAATTTGGGGTTTGTTAAATTTGAGATACATTTGGGGCATTCAACAGAAGATATATTAGACAAGGATACGAGCAAGTCTATAACTCAAGGAAAACTTGCACTAGAGAAATATATCTGCAATAAATCTGCTTACAGTTGATAATTGAACCTGTGGAGTAGATGTTGTCTCCTAGAGTGTAGAGTCAGGAGACCAGAGAACCTAGAAACTATGACCTCTAACATAGAGGAGATAGAGGAAGGAGAACTCTAATAGAGCCAGAGGAAAATTAGGGAAAGAAAAAGCAGAAAATAGTAGGATGCTCAGTAGCACCATTCTACATAGCAATTTTATTTTAAAAAGGGAGAAAAAAACTAGCCAGCATATTTTTTTCATACAGGAATGGTATGGAGTTCATGGGAGATACAGTAGAATCTGTAAGTGACATTTTAAAAGTTGCTCTTCTCTAATGAATTGTTCTGTTTGGATTTAGCAAATCAAAAAGATATTAAGGTAGGGGCAATTTAGAAATAATTTAGCAAATAAAAGCAGGAATTTCTTACCTCTAAGAGAAAATAAACCATGAATAACTCGAAATAAAAATCAAGCCACTTCCAATGTCACTGTTTCCTATGAAGACTTGAACAATGCTGAGAAAAGTTGGGACTGACACATCAAAAAGCATTCTGTGATAAGCTAAGAAGCAATTATGAAGCTGGGCATATTATATAAAGAAGTATAAGAATATTAAAAAAAATTACTCTCAAGTTCAAGACAGCAAGGCTGTTTAAAATTGTTCTTAACTAAATAGTATCTCTTGTAAGTATAATATGAATTCAGGAATGATGATACGGCAAAGATACTTGGTTTTCTGCCAGAAATCCATTCTCTTTTTCTTTCTCAAAGAAAGACGATATTTTTAATTGGTCATAGTGTTATCTAGTTATTACATGTCCTGGCCTCTCTTACAGCTATGAGTGGCCATGTGGTATGAGTAGAAGTATTGTATTGCATGGGTACTTCTAGAAAGTCTCTTCAAAGGGAAAGGTTGCCCTTCTTTGCCATTTCTCATTTCTGCTGGCTGAAATGTAAATCTGGAGACTGTCACAGAAGCAGCCCGTGATGGACTATGAAACTACACTCTAAGCATAAAGGAGCAGCAAGAGAGAAGGTACCTGCGTCCCTGATGAATCTTGAGCCATCATGAGAGTCCTTGCCTGCCACTGGACTTCTTTCACTTGTGAAAAATGTAAACATCCTGCTAGTTTAAACCATTGTTTTGATGGGTTTCTAGTATATGTAACTGGACCTAGTCCTAAACAGCTTAAGGGTGTATCCCAAGAAAGAATTACAGCAGAGGTAAAATCCAGGTGAGACTTTAAAGGTAAGAAGGGGTAATGGAAATCAATAGTTCCAAAGAATAATGTTCTAAAAGAATATTAAATGGAATAGATTCAAAAATGATCCCATTTACTATAAAATTGATAAACTCTGGAGTGTTAAATTTAATATAGGTAGATCAAATGACTTTATTACAAGTCTTTTTTTATTTGTTGTCCATAATATTTAAGAACTTCTTTTTCTTAAGTTTTCCTGTCGTAAAGCATAGAGTCAAGATAGCTTCTAAGGTCAGTAAGAGAATTAGAATTTAAATTTCAGAAGAAGAGAGTT
The DNA here is from genome assembly GCF_000956105.1 of Propithecus coquereli. Classification (NCBI taxonomy): domain Eukaryota; kingdom Metazoa; phylum Chordata; class Mammalia; order Primates; family Indriidae; genus Propithecus; species Propithecus coquereli. Next base: position 357,700 of record NW_012148886.1, on the reverse strand, counting down.
GAGAAGATGGTGATAGAGTACCCAGTTCTTCAAATGGACACAAACTTCAGGGAAGTGATGAACAGTGCTCACAAATACTGAGGAACAGGCAGAAGAGAACTCAGATTCTCTCTGTGTGGTCACTGAGGGATAACAGAGCCTGGGAGATGTGCCAGGGATGAGATGGGCAAACATCCCAGAAATTCCAGAAACTATAGATCAGTGAGTTTAACATCCATCTCCAGGAGAATTCTAGAGTAGATTACTAAATGAATGGTTCATAAGAATTTTAGGGAGTAAAAAGAAGAGGGAGTGAAATTCATCCCCAAGGACCAGAGAATACTGTAAGTCCTTCTTACTCTCATCTGCCAGTTCTCTTCCCTATGTATTGTTGTTTACCTGGATTCTATCACCAAGTCTCTGTCTGCTGGTTGTACATTCCTCTTACTAGGATATCTCAGGGCTTTAACTACTACTATTCAGGGGTAGCCAAAAAGACAAGTCGGTAAAACTCCACAAGTACAAGAGATAGTGAAATATTTTTCAGTACAATTATGCAGGAAGCATTATAGTGTGCAAATATCAGACCAGTGAGGGTAATCATTTCCAATTTGGACAAAATTGGGAAATTAATCTGCCTGTGAAAAGGAGAGGGAATACATTCTAAATTCTCTACTTAATATTCCTTAGCTCTTCTGTCTTTCTACCTCCCCTTGGGACTGAATACAGAGCACACAAGGGCAAAACAAAGAGAAAGTAGTTAAGTTGCAGGAGATGGGAAGACAGACCAGACATATGAGGAAAGAAGCAATTCTGGGATTAAGTAATAACTGAGAGCTTGTATTTAGCATAAAGTATTTGAAATAAAGACTCTGAATACCAAATTTGAGGAATTGCAGGTGAATTTGTGGACAGTAATTTCTGGTATGAGACAAAAATAGCGTGGAATATATAATAGAATAAGACTAGTAGAAGCTGAAGGAAAAGAAAGAATTATTTTCACCACATCTGCATCTGGATAAAGATTTTCACATTTCATAATGAGAATGGTCCACATTTGGATGCGGTTGAGCACTACTGATTATTTTGTAGAGATTTTCCATGATTAGGTTGAACTTAACTGTATTTACTTCTTACTTCCTAGTGTGGGCTCAGTTATTTTCAACTTTTTCTTCTATTATCTTCCTAAAATCCTGAGGAAACACCCCCTTTAGATCTTGTTGTAGGTGGGGATATCTGGATAAGGTAGGCTACACCTGATAACTGCAGTTAGGATTATGCTGCCAAGAGTGAACTAGCCTGGGGTTAACAATATGAGTTCTAGAATTCTGCCTTCCAAAGCTCACTCTAGTAACTGTGAAATCATTGATAGATGTGTTTCTTACCCATTCTGACTCCCGACTGCATTTCTGTCTGCTACACATTGCTATCACAAATGCACAGGGAGCAGGATTGAAGCCCTGGTCTTTCCCAGCACCATTCTCTACGTTAGCCAGTGGTATTGACACCTTCATCCATCCTGTCTAATCAAGCTAGATGCCTTGGAGTTATCCAGCTTTCCTCTCTGCCCAACTCCTCTCTGCCATTTCCATCAGCCTCCAAGTCCTGTTGATACCACCTCCAAGATTCTCATGAATCAGTCAATTCCATTATCTCCTTTCCCTCTGCCACTGCCCCAGTTCAGTCCACTATCCATTCTTGTCTGTCGCTATCTTTCTAAAACAAAAATCTAATTATCTCTCAGCCATACTTTAAAAACCTATGGTTCTGCTCTGCCTACTGGGCAAAGGCCAGCTCTTTAAAAAAGCTTTCGAAGCCCTTAAGAATTGAGTTCTATCTGCCTAATGTTATCTCGCACCCTCCTTCTCAGTCTCTCCTTCTTTCCTTCCATGCCTTGTTTCACAGAAAGAAACGCACATACTCGCGTACACACACGCTCTCTATACTTTAATCACGGAAGGCTAAATTTTATAATTATACGTAATGAACATTTACCGTTTACTTCCTCAGAGCTTTAGCATGGTGCTATCCCTGTGGGTCTTGAATTTCTGTATGACTGTCTATATAGTCACCACCACCATCAGCAATAATGCTACTGATTCTCAGGCCCAGCTCAAATATCACAACCTCTGACAAGTCTGACAAGTCTTCCCTGATTCCTAAAGGCCAAATTCATAGTTGTAGCCTTTGTGTTTTTACTACAATTTGATCGCAAT
>NW_012148886.1:340610-341973 GCF_000956105.1 Propithecus coquereli | reverse complement strand
CATTTGGTGAAAGGGGTGAGCAAGCTACTTCAGGCCTCTTTGATAGGGGCACTAATACCATTCATGAGGGCTCTGCCCTAATAACCTAATTATAACATTTCCCACATGCTCTACCTCCAAATACCACCATACTGGAGATTAGGCGTCAACACATGCATTTGGGAGGACACAACATTCAGACTATACCAGAAGTGCACTAATTACAATATGGTCTTATATTTAGTAACCGAAACAAGCAAACAAACAAACAAAAAAAAAAACAAAGTGACAGTATCTTAAACAATGCAGAACATTATCTTTCTCCCACCTAATAGTTTAAGAGAAGTTCAGGGTCAGTATAGTCCCTTCCATTTTTCACACTACTATCTTCAACTTGCAGTTTCTCTCTCATGGTCTAAGCATTCTAGACAGTCAGAAGGCTAAAGCAAAGTGTATCCACATTCCTTCCCTTCCAGAGAACAGCTGGTAGATTCACTTACTACTTCTGCTCACATCCCACTGGACAGAACTTGGTTACATTTAACTGCAAGGGAAACTGGAAAATGAGGATGTCTTTTGGGAGGGCATATTTTGTCCAGCTAAAGCCCCAGGCAGCTGTTACTGAAGGAAAAATGGAAGAATAGATACTGGGGGCCAACTAGCTGCCTCTGCCATAAGAAAAAACAAAAGCAATTCTCAGCAGTGTTGTATAGAAGTAATAAAATTATCTTAAACTGTGCAAATCAAATTCCTTTTGTGAGTTGTAATAACACCCCAGGAATGGAATGGGGATAGAAAAGATACCTAAAAGCATTGAGTTCACCCCTTTACCTCGCCTTTTTCAGAAACGGTTCAGGACCCTGAAGACAATGAACCTGGAGATCAAAAGGCAATTTGGGGTGACGGATATGCTTATTCTCTTGATTATGGTGATGGCATACATATGTCAAAACTTAACCAATTGTACATTTTAAAGACATGCGATTTAATGTATGCCAATTATCCCACAAATAACTTGTTAAAAAAAAAAAATAAGAGCATAGAATGTGAACAAAACCGCATTTAAATAAATGTCATGGCTTTCCCTAGGGAAATAGCTGCCAAGAGTGTTAAATTCAAGGAATTCAAGGTGATGCTCTCATCAATAAATTTCTCTAGTGAAGCAGAAAAACCACAAATGTGACCTTTTGCTAGGACAACAGTAGAAAGTCTATGGGAAGAACCAGCAGGAGGACTTCAGCTGGAAATGGATCACTGAGAACACTTGAGAAAAACCACATTTATTTATAAATGTTTTGTTCATGATCCCTCAGTCATTGACGTGAGAAGCTATTGCATTCAGATCAGAGTCAAGGTAATTGTGATGAAGTATAGGAAGAACAAT
>NW_012148886.1:339028-340560 GCF_000956105.1 Propithecus coquereli | reverse complement strand
ACAGTTCTAAAGGCTGGGCAGTCCAATGTGGTGCCAGCAGATTCAGTGTCTGGTGTGGGCTGCTCTCTGAGTCCAAGGTGGCACCTTCTTTCTGTGTCCTCACATGGCAGAAGAGATGGAAGAGCCAGGCCTCTTTTTTTTTATTTCGGCATATTACAGGCATACAAATGTTTAGGTTACATATATTGCCTTTGCCCTACCCACGTCAGAGCTTCAAGCATGTCCATCCCCCAGACAGTGCACATTGCACCCATTAGGTGTGAATACACCCATCCTCTTCTCTCCCTTTCCCACCTGCTTGACACTCGATGAATGTTACTACCATATGTGCACATAAATGTTGATCAGTTAATACCAATATGATGGTGAGTACATGTGGTGCTTGTTTTTCCATTCTTGTGATACTTCATTTAGCAGAATGGGCTCCAGCTCCATCCAGGATAATAATGAAGGCAGAGCCCTCATGACTTAATCACTTTCCAAAAGGTCCCATGTCTTAATAACATCACCTTAGGGTTTAAGTTCCAACAAAAGACTTTTGGAGGGACATACATATCAAACCACAACAACCATGCATAAACATGATATCTCTTTCCAACTCCCAATGATGTTATTAAGGAGAGCTGTGTTGCTCAGCCACATGATGAGAGAAGAGAGGAAAGGATAGGCTCAAGATGAGTAAGGACTGATTTAAATTAAGTCCTGTGCTTGATAAGCTTCCTGCATGAGACACTCAATGTTACTTGGTGCAGGCAATGTGGCAAGAAGATTTGCCTTAAGGTGGGGATGTCTGAGGCAAAATAGAAAGCCAACACAATAAAACAGATCATTTGAATAGTAAACCAGAAAGCTGAATTGAGGCCATTTCTCAAAAGTGACGTACTTGCTTAGCATTGGTAATATGCAAGTTCTTAAATAATATATATGTTTTCTCCTTCAGCCATCCATTTATTTTCTTCCATATCTACTTATATGTACTTTTTGGTCCTTGGTGTTTTAACCTTCCTTTCAAAAGACAATTGGTAACAGAAGCCAGCCCTTCTTGCTGTAATTAAAAATCCAAACTGATGGTATTTGAACTGTCCCATTTGGGGACCAGGGTGGGAAATCATCATAAAGTTGGTCTATTCTCTTAAACCATCAACTTCCCATCACTCTTCTTTAATAAACATGTAAGTAAGCTCTGTTTCCATGGGGAAGAGGGGTCATATGGAAAACATCAACCAAGGCAGACTACATTTCACCCCAAACAGAATATTTATTCACAGATTCTTGCATAGATACTCTTTGCATAAGGGATGATACAAGGCTTATAGCTCCACTTCATCAATACTTGCTTCATTATTTTACTTGAGGATGAAATAGACTTAATAGAAGATAATTATATTATTGGCTTTGGGGCTTCGATAAAAGAAAGAGATCAGTATTACATTTGCTCCTTCTTAATCCCTTAACTCTTCTCAGGACTTTCCAAAATATAATTGCCTGTAATTCAGAAAGTTCATGAGTTAATTTACTTAAGACCCTCGAAA
>NW_012148886.1:336419-337374 GCF_000956105.1 Propithecus coquereli | reverse complement strand
TATATACACACACACACGCGCACTCATATATGTACACACACTCTTTAATTGTCAATATTTAATCACATACCCCTCCTTTTAGGGGCTTTGGTCTCACTGTCAGAATTGCTAAATAGGAAGCTACAGGCAGCGATGGCTCCCTTGTCAATCTCAGTGGGCATGAGCAGTCGCTGGAGCTTGCAGTATCAGTTGCTAGGCAACCTGTTCATCTGCTGAGCCTGATATTTCAATTCGGCAGCAGTAAAGGTCTGTTATGTTACGGCCTTTCAGAACTACCTTCATTACATAATACCTACCATTATAATAAAGGAGTGCCAAATGTTTAGGGGTGTGAGGGTAGCAAGGAAAATCAGTGCAGCTGTGCCACTGAGATAATGTCAAAGTAGACCTTCTGCATATAAAAAAGTATACAATGATGACATATTTAACACTCAGTCCTTCCTGGCAGAGTCCTGAAAAAGCATCCTGCTAGGCTATTTACTTGATTATATCAAATCAAGTCTCGTTACCATTCTAGAAAAGTTTATACCTGCCAGTATAATGAAGGTAAAACAGCAATGGCCTAGAGAAATAAGAAGAATATTAACGCTCTGGATATAATAAATGAGACTAGTATATCTAGCCAAGTGTTTGTCCAAAGGACAATTCGTGAGAACAGACTTGTATGGAATACGTTTAAGTCTGAAAAGCAGCAGCTATGTGAGTATTTGAGGTGGCCGATCTTGCTAAAACATTTTCCTAAATAAATGTCTGAGATTCCATGACATTCATCGGAAATGATTTGAAATAGTCCACTCTTTACCCTTGAGTTTATTTTAGAAGAAGCAAATAATCATTGTAACAAGATGACTCAAATCACAATTTTGCTCATTTATCCAACTTGTGTCCAAGTTTTCCCTATTTATAAAATAGAAGTAGTCTTAGTTCATTCAGGCTGCTATAACAAAAACACCAT
>NW_012148886.1:333218-335039 GCF_000956105.1 Propithecus coquereli | reverse complement strand
AATGTTTTGTTCATGATCCCTCAGTCATTGACGTGAGAAGCTATTGCATTCAGATCAGAGTCAAGGTAATTGTGATGAAGTATAGGAAGAACAATTCTTCTGGGAAAAAACAGAAACAAAAAACATGAGAATACGCTTTCTTTTGGAACAGGAGTCTGAACCTCCAGGCAGCAGACAATTGGCAAAAACAAGAAGGAAGCAAATGTGCTTTATTTTTTATGAAGATAAATTGTAGAGGAAGGAAAAGTAGGGAGAGCAAAACCTTTCTGTTTACAGTGGCTCTCATCGAGAAAGTCTGTTTATAAAGGGTTGCAAAATCACTGACCCCTTTGTCTATCATAGACACTTTTAATTTCAGTCGCTCTTATTAATTCTCCACTGGAAAGATTTGAATTTATTCGTTCATTCAAACTTTTCTTGAATACCTGCTTTTTATGTGCCACACATTTTGTGAAGTGCTGAGATGAAAAAGTAAATAAATTCAACTCCAAAGGAGCTTACAAAACGTGGCAGGTAGAAATCAAACCTCTTGAGATGGGTTTACCCATTTGTTTCAGAATTTTTACTATTCCCTTGCATAAATATATCATTATATATTTTAAGCAAGCCCAGAAGAGACAGGTGGTAGAAAAGTGGCCGAAGATTGTTTTCTGTCCCAGAACACAGAATTCCTCTCTTTTGCACATCATCGGGAGTTATTTTTTATCTGTATTTTAGAATGCCAAATTGGGTGGGCTTGGCCTCTGCAGATCCTTGGCATCTTCTCTTTCCATGATATGGTAATATAAATAGAAGAAGACAGATTGAAGAGTAGTGAGGCATGCATACATTTCAAAAGTAAAATAAAATAAAAGCTAAAACCTTTCTCCTAGAGCCAGGAGCATAGTGAAATTTTATGTTAAAGAACTGTTCATAAACTAAAAAGGGAAAAATCTTTTATTTTACATTTCACATCATTGTTTTCCATGTTGCTTTATCTTTCATCTTAGATCAATAAACAGATGTGAAATATGATTTACTATATCAGGTGACTTGTCCATAACAGCACCACATCTTTTCTAATAGAAATTTATCTTCTTTTTTTTTTTTTAGAGGGGCTAAGAAAGTTGTCATCAGAGAAGGGGATAAGCTCAGGGTTGATATTCTTTGCTTCTTAGTCAAGTGTCACACTTTGGATCCATTACATTTGGATGAAAGATGAATGTGTGGGCTTGTGAAATGTGGTAGAGGCAAGCTGAATACAAGAACGTCTAAATGGCAATGGTGACTACACTGTAGGTGAAAATAGTCTTACGTCATTCCAGTCAATCTATAACAAGCCCAAGATTTCATAACATTAATTAAATTAATTTATGTAAAAAGGGTGATTCATAACTTTAATTTTGTATAGTTCCTTACCCTTGGCACATTTTCTATGTCATCAAAAATTTTCCAAACTCTTTATAAGACATCATCTTCTTGGTGCTTTATAATGCCTTTGTAACCTCTTGATTGGACATTTCATTTTCATTTTAATACTGCTATTGAAATCAATAGTACATACTAAAATAGCTTAGTTTCCCACAGCATATTCACCATGGGCTGAAGAAAACTCTCACACCCCAACAGCACTTTCTGATTAAGTAAAGCAATTGAATTATAGATTAAAGTAGCCTCTATGCTTCTGCAAGCAGAGATGAAAATTTGATGTTCATAGGTTCTACCTTCTGTCCCTCACTCACATAACTGAAAATATGACCGAGTGCTCCCAATACTCTCCAAATTATCAATACTGCCATGAGAAATTTGAGCACATTTGAGATGTGTTTGTAAACATATCTT
>NW_012148886.1:331166-333168 GCF_000956105.1 Propithecus coquereli | reverse complement strand
TTTCCATCAGCCTCCAAGTCCTGTTGATACCACCTCCAAGATTCTCATGAATCAGTCAATTCCATTATCTCCTTTCCCTCTGCCACTGCCCCAGTTCAGTCCACTATCCATTCTTGTCTGTCGCTATCTTTCTAAAACAAAAATCTAATTATCTCTCAGCCATACTTTAAAAACCTATAGTTCTGCTCTGCCTACTGGGCAAAGGCCAGCTCTTTAATAAAGCTTTCGAAGCCCTTAAGAATTGAGTTCTATCTGCCTAATGTTATCTCGCACCCTCCTTCTCAGTCCCTCCTTCTTTCCTTCCATCCCTTGTTTCACAGAAAGAAACGCACATACTCGCATACACACACGCTCTCTATACTTTAATCACGGAAGGCTAAATTTTATAATTATACATAATGAACATTTACCGTTTACTTCCTCAGAGCTTTAGCATGGTGCTATCCCTGTGGGTCTTGAATTACTGTATGACTGTCTATACAGTCACCACCACCATCAGCAATAATGCTACTGATTCTCAGGCCCAGCTCAAATATCACAACCTCTGACAAGTCTGACAAGTCTTCCCTGATTCCTAAAGGCCAAATTCATAGTTGTAGCCTTTGTGTTTTTACTACAATTTGATCGCAATGCTGGTTTGGTTCTTTTTCTTCTTTCTTTTTTCTTTTTTTGAGTACCTATAATGTACTAGGACTGTTTGGAGCCCAAGGAATTCAGAAGTAGAAGGAAGGAAGGAATAATGCAAGTCTGAGGCCAGGCCATTTGTTGAGTAGGGCTGGTTGAATAGAATACTCCAGGAATACCACCCAGAGGGTGTGGAGTAGTGTGGAGGGCGGGAAGAAAGGGTTCCCAGTGGCTTGGTTCTTTGGTCTGTGTTGCCCCATGTTCAATATTCTATTAGGAGCTTTGATAAGGACAAAGAGGGCACATCAAATAACTCAGTGGGTGACACAAAACTGGGAAAATGCCTAAGATAATAAAACACAGAATAAAAATAACATGTATATCAATAGGCTTGACTTCCAAACAAACACAATGATATATGCAGGAATAATTTGAAGACCTGCACTACATGTTCCAAATGCTGAATGCAGAGGGACAAGTGCTGTGGGAGGAAAAAGGGACTGATTTAATAGCAATTTCTGTGAATTGGATTCAGTTGCATAAAATAGCTAATACCTACTAACTATGTATCATGCTAAATGCTTTATATGCATTGTCAGTTTTATGCTCACAACAATATTTATCATCCTCATTTTACAGATGAGGAAATTGAGGCACAGAGTGTTTAGTCTAAGGTCACATAGATGAAAATGACGGATCTAAGATGTGAAACCAAGCACCTAACTCTGAGACCACATGCTTACTAGGCAAGGCTATCTAGCATGAGAAATGCTGAGCCATTTGTAGGATATGACTGATTTAAATAGGAAAAGTAATAATGGGCTATATTAATAGAAATATGTGAACCAGATCAAAGGAGGTAACTTTTGGCTGCAGTTGATTGCTCACTAACCAACCCAAATGTGGGATGTTGAGTTTTTTAAAAGACTATGAACAAACCGGAAAGCATCCATACGAAGGAAGTTGAGAATATAAAGGTCCCAAAATTCAGATATTTGATTGAAAGTTAGAAGCTCTGAAAATGATTAGCCTAAAGAAAAGGAAACTCACAGGAAATATATTAGCTATCTTCAACCCTTTAAATAAAATCAATCATGTAGAAGGAGACTAGATTTAGTCTGCATTGCTATAATAGGAAAAATTAGGGCCAAAGATTAAAATGAAGAAGTAGCTTTCAACTCAATATAACAACAACAACAACAAAACATTTAGAGTTGTGAACAAATATAATAGGGCTCCTCATAAACAAGAAAGCTTTCTGTGGCGGAAGTATTCAAGGGGAGTCTAGTCAATCACAGGAGAGGGAATGTAGACAGGGTCTCTGTAGTAGGGAGACAATAGGCTAATAAAAAAGGAGATGGTCATTCGGAAAGGAAAG
>NW_012148886.1:319472-319886 GCF_000956105.1 Propithecus coquereli | reverse complement strand
GAAAACAGTATGCTCAAGTAATTTCCAAGATTACAGATATATTTTGACAACTTCTGTGTTCAGCATTGATAAAATCCTATATGTTATCAACCCACTTAGATTACTAAAAAAAATTGTTTATTCAACAGGTAACCATGGTTTAATAAGCTGTAAAAGGTATTGGGACTTTAACAGAACACAAAACATGTATGGCCTTCCAGGGCATTCTAGGAACTGTCCAAAAGCCAGTGGGCAAGGAACATAATTTCTTGGGGAAAAGTGGACAGAAAATTCCTGATCAAGCAGGCCAGAAGGAAATAGAAGTTAATTCATCAAATGAAATAAAGTTGATAATTACTGAACAGTTACCCCAGATAAGGCAAGCTTATCCTTAACCTCCCTCACTTTCTCCCTGCCCTCAAATTTTTACATATA
>NW_012148886.1:319078-319422 GCF_000956105.1 Propithecus coquereli | reverse complement strand
CATTTGGTGAAAGGGGTGAGCAAGCTACTTCAGGCCTCTTTGATAGGGGCACTAATACCATTCATGAGGGCTCTGCCCTAATAACCTAATTATAATATCTCCCACATGCTCTACCTCCAAATACCACCATACTGGAGATTAGGCGTCAACACATGCATTTGGGAGGACACAACATTCAGACTATACCAGAAATGCACTAATTACAATATGGTCTTATATTTAGTAACCGAAACAAGCAAACAAACAAACAAAAAAAACAAAGTGACAGTATCTTAAACAATGCAGAACATTATCTTTCTCCCACCTAATAGTTTAAGAGAAGTTCAGGGTCAGTATAGTCCCTT
>NW_012148886.1:308324-316800 GCF_000956105.1 Propithecus coquereli | reverse complement strand
TGTAGGGAATCCTCACAATTTGCTCTTAACTTACAGGCCTCAAGGACAAGGAATTCAGACATGTCCTTTAACATTCTTTGAAGCTGATAAAGCAAAAACGATTGCTCTTTTTTTGGAGACAATATCTCCTTCCTTGTAGAACTCGGGACGAGGCTGTCAAAATATCAAGGGTTCCCTGCTGACAGTTTTTGTCTAGCTCTACGAACTGGGTAAGTTAAAATCGGAGCCTCTTTTGTATCTCCAGAGTCAGCTAGCTTTTTCTGAAGCTCAAGGGTCTTGCCAGGTGGCACAGGATGACTGTTTAAAGACTCAGACCTTCCAAGCCGAGCGGCTACAGATCAGCAGAGTGAACAGACAGAGATACAGGAACTGGAAACAAAGGATGGTATGGTAGTCAGGTACAGGGGCCGCCTTTATGCTTGCTCTCCTAACATAATTATTGCCAGTGATTTCTTTGACTTTCTAAGGTTTCCTAGTTTGGAAAAGAAATTATATAGTTCTCCTATAAATAGAAGAAAGAAGGCTATTGACCTCACACTGTTGAAGGCTGCTGGCCTCAATACATCTGCAAAATAGGTATTTAGGTGCAAGAGTATACCCAAAGAATCTTGCTTCCACTGTAAAATTCCCTGAGTGAAACTTGCTTTTTTGCATGTCCATTGTGGGCAGTGGAATGTTCTCAGTCATACAGAAATACGTTAGTCATTTTCGTAAGTACCATTTGTGAGCATGAAGACCAGCCATATCTTGGATCCTCATACATTGCTGTCCACTAGAGAATGTGAGCTCCTTGAGGACAGCGACACTGGGTGTTTTGCTTATTACTGTTTCTCTAATGCCTAGAATAGCACATGACGTAAGGCAAGTGCTCAGTAAATATTTCTTGAATAAATAATTCCAGAAGTCAATGCTGTCTTTCATGACTTTTTCACGGGAACATGTTACATGTGAATTTATTATCAAAGGAAATTACATTTCATTTACGTGGCTGTCTCTCTTTCATTGTAACACTCAATTGACTGTGTTGCCATTTTAACTTCGGAGAATCAAGAATCCTTTTCCTTTGATCCTCCTCTTCTTGTTCTTGTTTAGAAACCATGAGATTTTCAAATAGCTAATTTACTGCAACAATAACATTATTTTTTTAATCGGAAAAATAAGTTGTATATAACTAAACATGAAGACCATGGCTTATCCCTTTCCCTTTGTTTAATCACTTGTTTGAACTAACACCAAGGATCTTTTCCCAGATGGGGGAGAAACCTGGTAACAAAATAAAATGCGTTACTGACGCTCATTCATTTTTATTTACTAAAACTCAGGTTTATTATCTCTACAAATTGCACAGCCATGACCTTAAATACTAAATGCAAATGTGTTTCTTTAGAAAATATGGAAATTCAAATCAGAACATAATTTATTTAGTTAGATCTTGGTGTCTGCTTTTTCTTTCTTTTCAAAAGGAAACAAAAAGTGTAGTCCAGTTGATATGCTCTTCGCGTCTCATTTTGTTCATTCTATGCAACACCTCTAAGAATGGTGCTTCTCAACAAGAGGCATTTTTCATTTAAAACATATTTCCAGATTTAAAAAATGTCTGGAATGTCACAGAGAGATCTGGTATAGGTCTTAAGGAGGGCTGTTTGTCAAAACCATAGCTTGTGGTCAAGGTCAGAAGGGTCTGTCTGTGTCTTTCTCCTTCTCTACAACCCTCCATCCCGAAACATTATGTATCTTCCTTTTTGTAGTATGGCCCCAAACTGGATAGAAACCAGCAGAAGAATGTGGATAAGTCTATCAATTTGGAATAGTTTGTATGTGACAGAAACCCACTTGAACTAAGAAAATAAGATAAACTAATGAATTCTCAGAACCTAAGGAACAGCTGAACAGCCAAACTCCAGCAAAGGCAGAAAGGCATGAAGCCTTAGGAACACTTGAGACCAGGGAATCCCAGTGGAAATCTCAGGACACTGTTTCCATTTCTAACCCTGCTTTTCTGTATACTGGCTTCATTCTTTCTTACCACCAAGAGGTTTTCTCCACATGGCAAGAAACATGACTACCAGGATTCCCAGCTTAGGTACAAGAGCAGAGAGAGACAGCATGTTTATATATCTGTGTTATATCTATGTGATCTAGATATGAATCCCAGGGAGTGATTATTTCCTGAGTCACATGTTCACTCCTTGGGTAAATCATTGTTGTTGAGGAAAATGGGTTACTCTGGTCAGATCTAGTTTTCTCTCTCTCTCTCTCTCTCTCTCACACACACACACACACACACCTCTCTACCTATGATTTTGGATAGCTCAATAAATCTGATTGATAAGGAGGGTAGACTGAATGAGAATAAAGCTATAATTGGAAAGCAGTAGTCATTCATATTAGCTCAAAGAGAGAGTTGTTTGGTGTTTTGTGGATTGCACAGTGACCTTATTTTTATCTCACTTATCATGGTCTCAAAGTGACCTTGTCTGATGCGGATGTTCTCTGAGATGGTTTACGTACAAAAAGAGAAAAACGTGGCCTAGCTGTGATGTCAGATGAGCTTCTATAGCATGGACGCCTATCTGTGTCAGACCAGCTTGTGATAGGTGAGGCCTCACTATGAGCATCAGAGCAGTTTTTGCTCCTTTTTTTTTCTTCCTCAAAGCTTTGATAACCAGCCAATTAGCAGAGAGTTTGAGAGTTACCAATGGTTAAGGAATAGCCAGAGTTTTGAGTAACTATTGAACAAAGGGTCGTATATAAACTTTGAAAAAATTGACCTTGAAGAAAAAGAGGAGGAGAATAAAGGCATGTAAATATCCATAGGCAGATGGACAGGAGCCAGCAGAATAGCATTAATAAATGCACAAAGCTCCTGAGGAAGTGACAGAGCATGAGACAAAAAACTCATATACTTATCTCCAAGTGGTATACACTAAAAATACGTATATCTGTTTATATGACAATCATATCTCAACAAAGTGTTTTTTTAAGAGAACTAGCTTCTTATTCTGAGGTGAAGTGAAGAATATGCTTAATAACAACAGAAAATGTGAGATGCAAAAGAGAAAACTGTAAAATAACATTTAGTGGATCTCAGACTCAACAGGCAGTCATCTGCAAAGAATGAAGAGGATAAGAAAGGAATTAACAATGGAGAAAAATAGAAAGGGACCAGGACACCACAAACAATGTGTTCATGATCATTTAAAGATGGAGAAATATTGCTGAATGCATTGTGGGTCCAGCTAGGATCAGGCCATACAACTTGGTGATGGAACTGGCTGCATCCGGACTCTAAGGAATGATGATGTAGACAGTATCATGACACTATGCTGCATAATGGTGATTCATCCATAAGTTTAAGATTAAAAGATAATATTGATTTTCTAATTCTACTATCTGAAATATTTGACAAGGTTGATTCCTTTCACTGAAACTGTACTACATTTTAGGAATAAATTCTGCTATTCCGTTTTCATCCTAGTGTGTCAAAAACCCTACTATGCTACCCATTTCTACTTTTTTCAATGCACAAGATTTTCATATGATTTTACAGATTTAATGAGATTCAGAGAGTTGTAGAAATGTTCAAATGTAGAAGTATCCACATTCCAAATAACTTAATATTAATCCTGTCATAGCAGCCTATATGATTGAGTGTTATTTAATGTCTTCAAACATGGGTTCTGAGCTAGGAAAAAGAAATAGATGATTATAATAAAATGATTTGACATGGATTCAGTTAATTGCCATTAAATCAGACTTCCCATAAAAATTATCTTTATCAAATTGCCACTAAGCATATGTTAATATGTAATAGGCAACATATTAAATCAAGCAGATTTTCTTCTTTGCTAGTGGCTAGAGAAATATATCAAGTCTTAAATCACACATGATTTAGGTGACTTTTTCTGCTTATAAACCAGAATATAGATGTCATATATTAATTGACATTATTCAAATCTAAAATCTAGTGTTTAAAAGAATTCGGCCCAATAAAGATTTTTAAAAGTTGCTTGAATCCATAAATTCTAAGCTCTGAGTCCTATTTTGCTTTTTAAATCTCCAAATCTGGTAAGTGTACTATTCTGGGTAAAAATGAAGCTTTGTAAATCGGAAGAGAATGTTTAGACTTTGAAAAGTAAGGCCTAAATTTCCTCAATAACCTAAGGAGATTTATTAATTCAAGTTTTGATAAGTTGATCTTATGTAACATCAAAGAGTATTAGTACTCTTGTAATTTTAACTGTTGACTCTTTTTGTGTGTATGTCTCATGGTAGAGTTGGTCATTAAATAATGTAACAACATCCTAGGTGAAAAATATTACTGTGGGGGAAAGAGAAAATACTTTAGTTTATGAAGAAAAGACATTAAAAAACCATAGCTATAATTTAAAATCTGTTCTCATCAGAAATCTAAAAAAAAAAAAAAATCCCAAATGAAGATGTAGCGTAACTAACATTTCCTAGAGAAGCCTATAAGACTTCATTTAAAGATCATGGATTTGTTTTATTTCATATGAATCCCAGGGCACAACCAAAGAAAAGGATTAACAAAATCTTTCACCCTGACCTAGCCTCTGAATAAAAATAGTCTTACCCCACTGTCAGCATCTGCGGCAATCTAGTAAATTTAAAACTGTTGTGACCTTTCCATGCAGTTCTCTTCCTTAAAATCCTAACTTACTTTCAGCTTGGTGTTAATTTAAGCTAACCAGATTAAATTCACTGGCATCTGAGAGGGGTAATTTTAATTAACTGTTCCAAGGAATGGAACTATTGCTGTGTGGAGATTTCTGCATGTGTCGCTGGGGTCATTGTCTCATTGCACAGCAGTCAGAGATGTAGGAATAATTGTCCTGCTTTTGGAGCAATAGTTTAAAAAATGACTCACATCGGTTGAATACAATACTGCCCTAAAGGGCACAGATGTGTTAAATAAAAAACAAATGCAGACTTAGGTAAGGAGAGACTTTATTTGAAAGGAATATTGCAAGGCGGGGGAAAGAGACTATTGTGACAGGATGTCCTACCTGTAATGCCTGAAGCATTACAGGCAGAAAGGGGCTTTCTTTTACAGGAGTAAGCAAGGTTTGAGAGAATCTGGTGTAGAAAGTGGGATGAACTCAAAGAAGGAGTGGAAGGGCCGTGGTAGTAGGTCAGCGAAAGTTTTACCCTGAGGTCAGCCTCTTCTTAGGAGGGGCTATAGGTGTATGTGAACTCAGGCTGAGGGTGGGTCAAAGTTCAGAGATGGGGGAAAGAGAAAAGCTTAATTAAAACTTGATCAAGTCAGATTAAGAGGCATTTTCTTCCAAATGATTAGTGGAAACAAAACAGTTTAGCTAATCATAAATGAGGCAAAGAATGGGAACTTTGGCCTTGTTGTAGAGGGAGGTATCCCGAGTCTTACCAAAGTCCTCGGGAGGAGGGGGGTTCTTTACAGTAACCTGTTTTCTGGAATACAAAAGTGTGGGAAGATTTCTTAACCATATTTGTTTTCCAGGATCACAAGGCTCAGGTAATGTTCCATATTGTGAGTGCACATAGATGTAACAATCAGGGTTCCCCCCGCCACCGGATCTTTATTATATGTGAGGCAACAAAAATTTTAAAGAAGCTTCTCCTGCGGTGCAGTAGGCAGAATTCTATGATGGCCCACAAGATTCCCACCTCTTGGTGTACACACTCAGCATAGTTAATTCCCCTTGAGTGTTGGCAGGAGAGTGAATATGATGGAATATCATATCCATGATTATGTTATTGTATAAGGGAAAAAAAAAATTTGCAGATATAATTAAGGATCGTTATCAGTTGACTTCTCTCTAGCAGAAAGTATGCAGGAGATCTCACCATCAATTATATTTTAACACAGATCCGCACACTAAGCAGATCCCTCTCCATTTGCCTACTTTATAGAGCCTAGACAGCCTGACACAAATACACAGTGCTGTAGGAGACTAAATTACAACTTGAAGGTTGAAAACCAAATGAACTCCTGGCTTCACCCAGCAGTAACTCTGAATGGCTACTGGCCCTTTTGTATCAGCGACCTGGTTTCTCTCAATGCCAAGTAAGATTACCTTCCCTCTTGAGTTTTTAAAAAATAAATGAGATTTTTTTAAAGCTGTCGAGCATGGAGTTACCAAAAATGGGAAATACTGGGAACTGAGTGGGTCACAGCTGGCTGAGTGTAGGTTCTTCAAAACCTTCCTCTCAGGATATGTGTATCTAGGCAAAGTCGGACCTTTTCTATGCCCACAAACTAGGAACAACAATACTATCCCTCCATGAGGTTATAAGGAATAAATGAGACATTCTATTTCTATGTATGATATTTATAGTGCTCAATTAGAATTAATAACTTCTAGTCGTTATACAAAGAAGTGTTATAAGGGAGTGAGAACAAGTTTTAGTTTTATTTTTGTGGTTTATTTTAAATTTTCTCCCTTGATTTGAAGGTATCCTTAGTTAAAATTCTTAATGTTTTGCTGTTGTTTTGCTGGTGGTGGTGATGGATGGCTAGTTTTGGATTCTGTTTTGTTTTACTTTTTTGCTTGCATTTTTGTTTTTTTAAATTCCAGTAGAGGTGTAAAGAAAAGATTTTAGAGAGAGGTTTACTTTTTAAATCATTTCACAATAAAACGCTAAGATTGCTTTCAAGAAAAAAGAGGACACCCTGTGTTTAAAGGCAATAATGAAACAACAAATGAATTTGTCAGGTTGCTAAAGAGACATATTCTGAGGTAAAAAATAGAACAAGGTATATTAGGACAGAATGAGTTTGAATGGATTTAAATGCCTTGGCTATTAAGGCAAAGTAGACATAATTGCTCTTATAACTGCAATTTTAAATGACTTAAGAATGCAAAAGTAAAATCACAAAATTTGAAGGAGTTTTCTTTTTCCATAAAGACCAAGTAAGAAAAATATTCATCCTTAATTTCTATTTAGTTTGCTAATGGTATTGTTCTTTTTTCCTAGGAGTCGGTAGCCTAGGAAAGGCTTCTCAAGTGAATTTGTGAATTCCAATTTATTTTTCATTAGCTATATTAGCTTTGATGTTCAATTAAAAATTATCTGTCTATTCGATTTTCAAATGAACATAGGAGTAATTATATAAATGCTAAATTGTAGAAAATTCTTTGAATTCTGTATTTCAGTATTAAATAATAGGTACCACCAGCTGGTTCTTGCTTAGCTACCTAAAGCCTAGGAAATCCTTCTAATTGAAAACTATCAACTCTGACACTCAATTAATCAGAGAATTGAAAAAAATTCAAGACTTTGTAGATTAGAGTGGTCAACATAATATAAGTAATTTGGATAGTCAGATACACGGGAGGAGAAAACAACAGAGCAACAAAGAAGGAAGGAAAGAAACAAGGAGCTATTCCTCAGGAATTTTCCTCTTTTAGCTATTTGATCCCTAACGGTATTCAAGGCCGAACCTGAAAGAGTACTCATGAGATAATCTTCTTTATTTGCATTTAGGATGAACATACAGTAATGTGCTACATTTGTGATTAGAAAAAGGAAGTCCAATGTTATGTCATAAACAATAGAATTTTTTTTGGTTTTGTTGTCACACATATTTGGATGTATGTGCTACAATATGTATGATATTCTGACCACAGAGGCTCCAATCCAAGAATTCCATTCCAGTACTTTCTTGCTACAGATAAGATATGGGTGCAGACAGGCAGAATAATTTATTGGGGATGACAACACCCTGATAACAACATACAATGCCCACATTTATTGTGTATGGAGGCAACTTTAGTTATTATTATGCAATTTCAGAGTAATTTATAATTGAGTTTCAGATTAAAATTCTTGTGGAAATGATTCATCATCTTACTGAGCTGGACTTCTGTTTTGTCTTGTTTTTTCTTTTCTCTTACTTTCTTTTCCTCAATATAGTGCTTCAGGTTCTATTTACCTATATTATATTACATTCCCTACTGTTATAAATTAATGTCCCTAGTTCATTTTTCAGCTGTTCCATTAATTTGATGTTTATTCCTTATTCAGATTCCCTAATAAAAATGCTAATTATGATCATATCTGGTAGTGACTGCTGAGGCACCCTACTGGGTCCTCCTTACCTCCAACGCGACCTACTCACATTTATCATCAGGGTTTGGTACATCAGTCAGATTGCAACTGTTCTTCAAGCCTGCTAAACCCAGTTTGGGAAATAAATCCAATTCTCAAGATATTCTATCACTTATTCCAGCAAACCTCAGATGCAGAGCCATCTGCTTATTTACTAATGTAATATTAGTGAAAAAGAAAAAAAAAGTAGAGCAGTTTACTTGTAAGGCAGCATTATGTCAAAAGGCGTTCCAGAGTGTGAATCATGTTAATTAGAGATGTTGTCATTCAGGTCCTAACATGGTCTCTATTTCAACTGACAAAGTTCAACATTGGTTCAGAGTAGCATGCCAAAAATGACTAATGAGATGTCTACAATAAGCTCCGA
>NW_012148886.1:294665-296049 GCF_000956105.1 Propithecus coquereli | reverse complement strand
AATAAAAGGCATCCAAATTGAAAAGGAAGAAGTTAAATTGTTCCTTTTTGCAAATGACATGATCTTATATATAGAAAACCCTAAAGACTCTATCAAAAAAACCTCTTAGAACTAATCAACAAATCCAGTAAATTTTCAGGGTGTGAAATCAACATACAGAAATCAGTAGCCGTTCTTTATGGCAATCGTAAACTCAAGAAAACAATCCCATTTACGATAGCTAAAAAAAATACCTAGAAATAAATTTAGCCAAGGAGCTGAAAGGTCACTACAATAAAAACTATAAAACATTGATGAAAGAAATTGAAAAGGACACAAATAAATGGAAATATATCTATGCTTATGGATTGGACAAATTAATATTATTAAAATGTCCATACTATCCAAAGTGATCTACAGATTCAATGCAACACCTGTCAAAATATCAATGAAATTATTCACAAAAATAGGAAAAAGTGTCCCCAAAAGCCCCTGAATAGATGAAGCAATCTTGAGCAAAAAGAACAAAATTGGAGGCATCACACTACCTGACTTTAAAGTATACTACAAAGCTATAGTAAACAAAACAGTATGGTACTGGCATAAAAATAGACACAAAGACTAATGAAATAGAATAGAGAACCCAGAAATAAATCCACACATTTACAACCAACTGATTTTGACTAAGGTGTCAAGAACACACACTGGGGAAAAGACAATCTCTTTAATAAATGGTGTTGTGAAACTGGATATCCATAAGCAGAAGAATGAAATTAAACTCTGATCTCTCACCAGATACAAAAATCACCTTAAAATATATTAAGGACTTAAATGTAAGACCCAAAGCTATGAAACTACTAGAAAACATAGAGGGAATGCTTAATGACATTGGTCTGAGCAAGGATTTTTTGGATAAGACCTCAAAATCACAGGCAAAAAAAGCAAAAGTAGGCAAATAGGATTACATCAAACTAAAAGGCTCCTTCACAGCAAAAGAAACAATTAACAGATTCAAGAGACAACCTATAGAATGGGAGAAAATATTTGCAAACTATATGTCTGACAAGGGGTTAATATCCAAAATACATTAATATAAGAAACTCAAACAACTCAGCAGTAAAAACATCTGATTTAAAAAAATGGGCAAAAGACCTGAATAGACATTCTTAAAAGAAAACATACAAATGGCCAACAGGTATATGAAGAAATTTTCAACATCACTGATGATCAGGGAAATGCAAATCAAAACCACAATGAGATATCACCTCACTCCCGTTGGAATTGCTATTATCGAGAAGACAAAAGATACCAAATGTTCACAAGGATGTGGAGAGAAAGGAACCCTTATGCACTAATGATGGGAATGTAAATTGGTACAGCCACTATGGAGAACAGTATGGAGATT
>NW_012148886.1:287622-294615 GCF_000956105.1 Propithecus coquereli | reverse complement strand
TTGTATAATTATCTCCCTTAACATTAAGAACTTTATATTTTTACCCACCTTTCATGAAGCTGCAAATAACAATTCTACGCTGCATGAAATTCTTGCCTTTTGTAGTCTCCAAAACTGAATCACAAAATGTGTTAAAACATGTACCTGATCTCTTGACTCTATTTAGTGTTCTTAAGCATTCTTTTTATTTTCCTAAAAGCTATTTTGACAAATTCTTTCATACTCTAAAATAATAAAACATTTTTTTTGCTAATTGATTTAATGAGTATAGCCCACTTACTTTTAAAAAATCCTGGTGTTCACTGCACAGACTTCATCTTATTTATTAGAAAGTTTTTTCTTTCAAATTTTACTTTAGTCATTTCGATATTATTTTATCCACTGCATTTTTTAAAAATATATTCTATTTTGGCACAACATGTACACCCTGGAAAACTAATTCACTTTACCATAGAGGAAAAATAAGCTATGGAAGAAAATTTTAATGGAACCAGCTTTTAAATAAAACTCTTGGATTGTTAAAATCAGAATTTTTCTACTTTTGTTATGATGTTCAGAATGACTCCACCCATTTTTTTCGACTATTTTTATCCTTTCCTTCTGATTACTCAAACAACTCTTTTCTATCCACAAATCTGTCAATAAGCGCATTCTGAAATTCAGTTTTAGTTCACTGAGCTACATTGTATCAACTCTATTAATGCAACTTAATCTTTTGGATTGTGCTGCCATAAAAACATTTTGTTGTTCAACCCACAGCTATAGATAAAATAGTTTAGAAAAAAAATGTACCACCAGAAGTTCAACAGCAGCTCCAGCTTTCCCACAGAATTTTGTCTCCTCTTACCTGAGTTTTCAGGTCATGATTCTGATCCAGTACCTGTCATCCTCACTTTGCAAAAATTCCAGTTACTACAGATTAGTTAAATAGCTCCATCCCCTTAACAACACCATTCAAATCTTAGTTACTTTGGTATATTATCTGTGAATAATTACATAAAGTACTTCGCTGCTAGTTTTCACTTCAAAAATCACTACGTAAATAACAGAGATGCAGTCATGATCAGTGAATAATCACATCACTTTTATCAAAGTCTGTGATTCTTTAGTTTAACACATAGCAAAGTATGTGCTTGTATTGCTTCTTTGTCTCCCAGTTTTAAATCCATGTGACATATCACAAAAATAAATCATCAAAAGAGGGACTTGGCCAACGAAAATGAAAGAGTGGAAAGAAACCAAGATTAATAACACTGAGAGTGAAATTTCAATCAAATTTAAGTGGATTTACAGCTGACTGTGGGAATCACACTGAAACCATTAAGGAGGCTCTAGATGTGCAGCCAGAGAATATAGTGAAGAGTGAGTGATGTCAGCAAAATTGTGGAGTTGGAGTTCTCCAGCTTCTTTCCCCCACCAAGAAAATCCAACCAGCAACTACCCAGAGTCAACATTATCATCCTAAATATCCCAGAAATCGAAATTGAAGCTATGACACTTTCTTGGACCACAGAGCCAAGAAAAACAGCCATCAGACAGCAAAGGGAATGGTTTTCTTTAATCCTAATGCCCTGCCCCAAAGACCGCACAGTGCCACATGTGAATAATTTTTCTGGACCCATGTTTTCTATAGTGGGAAAAGTGAGTTGGAGGCAGACATTTGGCTCCCTTACCATTCTGGGACCCTTCACAGGAGGCTTGCTCTGGTCTTGTCCCACAGGAAGCACTCTGAATGTTCACAGGGCTAGCAAACCAGAGGTCAATTAGAAACAAAGAATGGAGCCAACGTATCAACCTCGGTGCCAGCTGCAGCTGATGTAAGCTTAGGCCACACTCTAGCGCTAAAATGGCTTCAGTGGTCATGGACTTAGGGACCGAAACAGGCAATCTGTTCAAAGTTTCTAGGAATGTCTACTGTAGAAGCATAATCACAGAAGAAGCCAGATTGCAAAGACTATAATAAATACCTGCATATTCAATGCATAGACATCTATGCATAACCTCAAGGATCAAGAACAATCAGGGAAATGTGATCACACCAAATAAACAAAGTAAGGTGCCAGTGACTAACCTTTAAAAGATAAAAATGTATGAGCTTTTTGACAAAGAATTCAAAATAACTTTTTTAAAGAAACTCAGCAAATGTCAAGAAAATATAGAGAAACAATTTGGAAATTTATCAGAGAAATTTAACATAGATTGAAATATTTTAAAAAGTCAAATAGAAGTCCTGGAGCTGAAAAATAAAATGAATATAATGAAAAGGGCAATATATTGCATCGACAGCAGAATTGATCAAGCAAAAGAAAGAATCAGTGCGCTCAAAGACAGGCTATTTGAAAACATATAGTCAGAAACAAAAGAAAAAAGAATAAAAAGGAACAAAGAAATCTTACAGGATTTATGGGACAACATCAAAAGAGCAAATTTTTAGGTAATCGATATTCAAGAGAGAGTGGAGAAAGACAAAGGGATAGAAAGCTTATTTAAAGAAATACTAGCAAAAAGTTTTCCAAATCTGGAGAAAGACATAAATATACAGGTACAGAAATGTCCAAGGCTACCAATCAAATTCAATCCAAATAAGACTACCCTAAAACATATCATCAAACTCTCAAAGGTCAAAGACAAAGAGAGGATCTTAAAAGCACTAAGAGAAAAGAAGCAAATAACATATAGGAGAGTTCCAATACACCTACTAGCCGTCTTCTCAGCAGAAACCTTATGGATCAAGAGGGTGTAGGATGATACATTCAAAATCCCGAAGGAAAAAAACTGCCAACCAAGAACATCATACACAGCAAAGCCATCTTTCAGAAATGAAGGAAAGATAAAAACTTCCCCAGTCAAAAGCTGAAGGAGTTCCCTCACCTGTCTTACAAGAAATGCTAAAGAGATTTCTTCAAATTATAAAACAGGAAGATAAAGAGTAACATGAAAATGTCTGAAGATATAAAACCCTAGTGGGAGTTTTATAGGTACATGGTCCAACTTAGAATACACTAGTGCTATAATTATGGTATGTAAGCCATGCATTTCTTTATTATAAAGATTAAAATATAAAACTATTAAAAATAATAACTACAATTATTGGTTAAGAAATATGTAATAAAATAATTTGTAAATTGTGACATCAAAAATTCAAAATGTGAGGGAGAGTGGAGTTAAAGTGTAGAGGCCTTTTTGTGTGTGATCAAAGTTAAGTCGTTATTAGTTTAAACAATCTGTTATAAGATGTTTTGGTAAGCTTCAGTAATCACAAAACAAAAACCTATCATAGATATAACAAAAATAAAAATGAAAAGCAAGGAATCAAAGCATACTACTAGAAAAAATCTTTAAATACAAATGAAGATAGTAGGAGAAGAAAAAGAAAGAATCAACAACAAAAAAACTAGAAAACAATTAACAAAAATGTCAGTAGTATTTCTTTGCCTATCAATAATTATCTTAAATGTAAATTGATTAAATTATCTAATTAAAAGACATAAAATGGCTTAATGAATTAAGAAAACAAGACACAAACACAGGCATACTTTATTTCATTGCACTTTGCTTTATTGTGTTTTGAAGATATTGTATTTTTTACAAATTGAAGGTTTGTGGTAACGTTGAGTCAAAGAAGTCTATTGACAGCATTTTTCCAAAAGCATGTGTTCACTTCATGTTTCTATGTCACATTTTGGTAATTCTCTCAATATTTCAAATATTTTTGTTATTATTATATCTGTTATGGTGATCAGTAATAAGTACTCTTTGACATTAACTCATAATTATTTTGGGGCACCATGAACTATGCCCATGTAAGATGGAGACCTTAATCAGTAAATGTTGTGTGTGTTCTGATTGCTTCACCATTCAGCCATTTCCCCATTTCTCTCCCTCTCCTTTCCCTGAAACACAGCAATATTGAAATTAGGCCAATTAATAACCATACAATGGCCTCTAAGTATTCAAGTGAAAGGAAAAGTCACAAGTCTCTAACTTTAATTGAAAAGCTAGAAATGATTAAGATCAATTAGGAAAGCATGTCAAAAGCTAAGATAGGCTGAAAGCCAGGCCTCTTGCACCAAACAGTTAACGAAGTTGTGAATGCAAAGGAAAAGTATTTGAAAAAAAATTAAAAGTGCTCCTCCAGTGAACACATGAATGATAAGAAACAAAACAGTCTTATTGCTGATATGGAGAAAGTTTGAGCAGTCTGAATAGAAGATCAGGTATGACATCCCAGTAAGCCACAATATTCCCTTAAGCCAAAGCCAAATATAGAACAAGGCCCCAACTCTTCAATTTTATGAAGGCTGAGAAAAGTGAGGAAGCTGCAGAAGAAAGTTTGAAGGTAGCAGAGGTTGGTTCATGTGGTTTAAGGAAAGAGGACATCTCTATAACATAAAAGCACAAGATAAAGCAACAAATGCTGATGTAGAGGCTGAAGCAAGTTATCCAGAAGATCTAGCTAAGATAATTGATAAAGGTCACTACACTAATCAACAGATTTTCAATATAGATGAAACAGTCTTCTATTGGAAGAAGGTGTCCTCTAGGACTTTCATAGCTAACGAGAAGAAGTCAATGCCTGGATTCAAAGTTTCAATGGACAGACTGACAAAGTAGGTCATTATATAATGATAATGGAGTCAATGCAGCAAGAGGACATACCAATTGTAAATATATGTGCATCCAACATCAGAGCACCTAAATGCATAAAGCAAATAATAATAAGATATAAAGGTAGAGATGGAATATTAGTAGCAGACTTAAACACCCCACATTCTACAAAGGACAAATCATCCAGACAGAACATCAACAAAGAAATATCATATTTAAATTGCATTCTAGGAGCAACTTTACAAATACACAAAAATTAAATAACATGCTACTAAACAGCAAATGGGTCAATGAAGAAATTAAAAGAGAAATTTAAAATTTTCTTGAGACAAATGAAAATGAGAGCACAAAATACAACACTTATGTGACACAACAAAAGCAATTCTAAATGGGAGGTTTATAGCAATAAACACCTACATTAAAAAGGAAGAAAGATCTAATACACAACTTAATGTTGCACCTCAAGAAACTAGAGAAAAAACAAATTAATACCCAAACTAGTAGAAGAAAAGATTAATAATGACTAGAGCAGAAATAAACAAAGGAGAGACCAAAAAGACAATACAAGAGACTAACAAAATGAATTGGCTTTTTGAAAAGATAAACAAAATTGACAAACCTTTAGTTAGACTAAGAAAAAAGAGAGAAGACCCAAATAAATAAAATCAGAGATGAAAAAGGATATATTACAACAGATACCACAGAAATACAAAGGATCAGAGGAGAATATTATGAATAATTATATGCCAATAAATTAGAAAACCCAGAAGAAATTAATAAATTTCTGGACACATACAACCTACCTGATGGGGATAAGACCACTGGGACTCAGGGACTCCACGTCTGAGGCTGGGGGAGGAGAAGAGGTGAAGGAATGGCCTGAGCAGGAGCCTGAAATAAGGGCAGATGTTAACTGCCTGGTTGGGGGACATATCAGTGATCTGGGAGTACAGCAAAGCGTGCTCCAATCTTGAAGCCTGAAGAGTCTCGTGCCTGAAAAACCACGGAGCGGCCTGACATGAAAACTTCTCATGGCTGTAGAGGTAGATGGCAATATGTCAGCCCGGGAGAAGGGACTCCAGGCTTCAATTGCTAGATCACAGGGCCAAGTTCCTTCTCTCCCTTTCTCATAACAATTCCTCAGTTAATGTAAAACTAGTCTCCCAGTGGAAAACATGTAGTTTCTTTGTTCTTTGATCAAATGGGTCGCAGCTATGAAGGTAAAGATTGCTATCCATCTACATAGCTTGTGCTTGGGATAAAATTAGTTAGTTTACCTTGGGATAGGGTTGTGCCTACTAAAGAATTATGTGTTTTCACTTCTAGAAAGGAGAGGGTGATTAGCTAGGACACCTTGTGATTTTGGGGGAGACTTAAGACTTCTGTTGATTGTATCCCGTGATTTTTTCACATGAAATCATTGTATTTTGTAGCATGACAAGGAGAATAAAAGCAAGTGCTGGGTTTCAGTCACCACCACCTGGGCACTGGAGTGCTGGTGATCCCCTAATTTCCCCACATTTTCCAAATTATTCCTGTGTCTGTGTCTCTGTTTCTTTCATCTCTTGTAATGCAATCTGCCCGGGGACCCTATCTTTATCAGGGATGTCCCGAACCCCCGATACCTACCAAGATTGAATTATGAAGAAATAGAAAATTCGATCAGACCAATAACTGTTAATAGTAAGGAGATTGAATCAGTCCTAAGAAGTCTCTCATCAAAGAAAAGCCCAGGACCTAATGATTTCACTGCTTAATTCAACCTAACATTTAAAGAATAACAAATTACGTATTATTTTAAAGCTATTCCAAAAAATTGAAAAAGTGGGAATTCTTCCAAACTCATTTCAAGAGGCCATCAATACCCTGATATCAAAAACAGACAAGAACACAACATAAACAACTACAGGCCAGTATCTGCAATGAGCATAGATGCAAAAATCCTGAACAAAAGCAAAACAAAACCAACAGTACATTAAAAAGATCATTCATCATAATCAAGTGAGAATCATTCCAGGATTGCAAGGATGATTCAACATATGCAAATCAATAAATGGATACACTAATTTAACAGAATTAAGAACAAAAACTATATGATCATTTTAAAGATGCTCAAAAAGCATTTGAAAAAATTCAACATTCTTTCATGATAAAAAAAAATTCTCAACAAATTAGGACTAGAAGGAATATACCTCAGTACAATGAAGGTCATATATGACATACCCACAACTAACATCAAATTGAATGGGGAAAAGTTAAAAGCTTTTCTTCTAAACTCTGGAACAAGACAAGGATGCTCATTTTTATCACTTCTATTCAATATAGTACTTGGAGTTCTGGCCATAGCAGTTAGAAAGGAGAAAGAAATAAAAGGCATCCAAATTG
>NW_012148886.1:273596-275892 GCF_000956105.1 Propithecus coquereli | reverse complement strand
TTCAGGGTATTATGAGGGTACAAACATTAAGGTTACATTTTATGTCTTTGTCTCACCCAAGCAAAGATTAAGGGCATGGCCTTCCCCCCTACAATACTCCCTGTGTCCTTTAGTTGCAGGTTTACCCCCCATCCCCCTAATCCCTGGAGAGTATTTCTGCCATGTGAGCACCCTAGTGTTCATCAGTTAATACCAATTCAATGGCGAGTACAAGTGGAGCCCATTCTTCCGATCTTGTGTTACCTCACTTTGGATAATGGGTTTAAGTTTAATCCAGGAAAGTATAAGAGGTGCTAGATCACTGTCGTTTCAGCGTCCAGGTGACTATTACACTCATACATTTGGGAAACAGTTTCATGTATTTCTTACTATGCCTATACTTGAGTTTCTGGCTCTATCCTCCATGTTGTTTGTACCGTGTTCCTTGGAATAACCACTTTATTTTCTTCCTCTATAATCTCTGGTAATTTCTCAAGGTGCTTTTCCAATTCACTGATTCAGTTTTCGGTGATACCTAATCTGATGTTCAACGACTCTATTGTTTTTTCAACTTCAGTAATCATAGGTAACCTGAAATAAATCTTTTCTAATTTCCAATTCCTCTGTTTACATAAATACAAGATCACCTTGAATCTTGTTGAGTGGAAATTTTTTTTTTTTTTAACTGACATCTTAAGTAAGTTCCACAGGGACCATTTTGTCTGGCTTGTCTTCTCCCATTGTATAACTGAATAATTCCACATCTACAGTGATTTTATTATATTTACAAATCATTAGAGAGATGCACTTTTTCATTGTTGAAAATATGTCCATGTTTACAAAAGTAGACAAAATAGGGGAAAGGAAACATTGATATTTTTAATAGTTTTTGCCTGAGTAGCATAAAAGGAACTTCAACTAAATAGCGAGGGATAGCTGTGAAGAAAACCTGTTTTTTTGTTTTTTGTTTTTTCATAATTTTTTTTAGCATCTTTAAGCTATCTGGGCTGCAGCCCTCATTCTTAGTGGAGGTTTTATTCCAAGTGATGCTAGGTGAAGTGAGCATCCTTGCTAGTTGTTTCTTTGAATAGCTATTCATTCTATCAATATTTATTAACCTGAACTCTGTGAAAGTATATAGATACATACTATATAACAGAATACTGGATATATAGCAATAATATAAAATAAATGCATTTTTGTAGCCTCATAAGGCTTACATTCTTCAGGGGAAGATAGAAATCGAACAAATAGCTGCCTAATTATGGTTATGATGAGCAAAACAAGGGAAAATTACAGTATACATTAAAAGCATTTTAAATTATATTTTACTCAGTCTAAGGGGTCACAAAAGATTTTTCTAGGGATGTGATATGCAAGTCGAGCCTTGACAGATGAAGAGCATCTAGTGTGGAAGAAACACGAGTATGTAATGGCTCAAGAGATGACAAGAGAAGTAGACGGGGTCTTGTCGGCCATGTTAAAGAGCTTTACACTATTCCAAGAACAGTGGGAGGCCAGAGAAGAATTTTACAGAGGGAATGACCCCGCCAGCCTTGTGTTTGCTGGTACTTTCTGAAATCATGAAAGAGCAAAATTATGACCCCTACTCCCTTGGTGAGTGCCCCATGATTCCTTCTTTGTCCCAGACATTGCCATTCTGAGCTCGGAGAGACTTTGTGATTACTCCTAGGGATAACATTTACTTATGCCCGAGCAGGCTTTTCCTAGACATGTATTTTATTG
Organism: Propithecus coquereli; assembly: GCF_000956105.1. NCBI lineage: Eukaryota > Metazoa > Chordata > Mammalia > Primates > Indriidae > Propithecus > Propithecus coquereli. The sequence continues at coordinate 274,167 of NW_012148886.1, read as the reverse complement.
TGAGCTGTTTGTTTCCCTCAATCTGGCCCTCTCTGCACCTCGTCTTGAAGATACATGGCTTAGTCACAGTGAGCTTTCCAGTCTTCCAGCTCCGATTCAGACTTTTTCAATCACTTCTTAATATTTATTTTATTATTTCAATAGTTGAGGGGGAGAGGACTTAAACATATGATACTTCAATCATCATCCTGAGCTGAAATAGTTTATTCACAGATAATATATTTTTAAATATAATAATCTTGTTGTCTGGTAGGTACCCACTCCATTTCACCGCAGGCTGACTAGAAGTAGAAAATTTGAAAGGGGTGAGATTTCTGAGAATTTGCCTTACAGATATATTTGTGCAATGTCAAATTATACAACATTTATTTATTGCAACACTGTAAGAGCAAAAGTTGGAAAAACTCAAACATTCATTAATGGGGGAAATTACACTAGGTAGATGTTGTGAAATACCACACAACTATTTAAAAAGAATTTCTCTTCATATTGACATGAAAAGACCTCTAGGATCAGATAGATCTCCGGGATCGGATTCAATGAAACACTCAAGGTTCAGATCAGTTTCAGG
>NW_012148886.1:271660-273546 GCF_000956105.1 Propithecus coquereli | reverse complement strand
ATAATTAAACAATTATTCCTATACTAGTTATTAATACCATAAAATTAATTATTGATTTCAGATATTGTATTTTGTAATTTCAGAATTTTCATTTTGTCCTTTGTAGACTTTCTCTATCTCCCCTAAATTTCCCAGTTTCTTCCCATTACTTCCATCTTTTTTAGTAGATTCGTTAACATATTAGTTATAGCTATTTTAAAGTTTTTATCTACTAATTTTGTTATCGGGGTGACTTATTGTTCTGTTTCTTTTTTTTTTTTTTTATTTCATCAAATTATGGGTGTACAGATGTTTAGGTTACGTGTGTTGCCCTTGGTTCCCCCCCACCGAAGTCCGTGTTTCAAATATGTCCATCCTTCGAGTAGTGCGCATTGCACTCCTTGTGTATACAAATACCCCTCCCCTCCTCCCTTCTTCCCCCTCCTCCCACCGCCCTCCCCGTGGTACAGATGTTTCTATTAACCACATTTTTCTCTTGGCTATAAGCCACACTTTTCTATTTCTTTATATGTCTAGAAACTTTTTATGTACACCAAATATTATAGATGATACATTGTAGAGATTTTTATGCCAGTGTTATTTTTGAAGGATTTTTTTGTTTTTTGTTTTCCTGTTAAATGTAACTTTACCTAGTATTACTTAATACAATGTCTTTATTTGGGTTTCTTATTCAACTATTTCATCCTATTGCTCTATTTGCCCATTTGGCTTCCAGTACAAAACTCTATCTTTCTCTGAGAGTTTTGAGTTCTGTTCTAGCAGACAATTAAATTAGTGGAGGATCACCTCGAGAGTGTGGAGGTGTGGTTTCAGGCTTTGTTAGAACAGGTCCATTTCAGTTTTGCCCTTGTACCTGAGACGTGATTCTTATTCCTAAGCTATGGCTGTCCAGGTTCCATGGAAAGTCTGAGGGTGCTTTCCAAATACCATTAAGTCGGTGGGAATCAAACTCTTAGCTCTATATTCCCAGCATCCAGGCAGCTACTAAGATCTCTGTGCAGCTTTTTTTTTTTTTTTCTTTTTTAGCTTTCCAGCTGTTCTTTGCACGGTGCCTTGGAGATTTGCTCAACACTTGCAGTTCTGTACTCAGCCAAGGATTTGAAGAGTTTATACACAGAGTTTGGAGCTCCCCCTTGTGTCTCTCTCTTTTCTGGGCTCTTTCACCCTAAGTTTCTCCCAACATGGCCACACCTAGCAGTAAGGAAGCATGGGAAGGTCTTCACTCCAGGTGCCATATATTCAGGTAACTGGTGGTCATCTTTAAATTTTAATTATACTTTAACATATATTTCTCTATCAAGCTAAAAAATAAACATTTAATACAATCCACGTGTAAAGTGAAAGAATAATATATTTTTACTTCTTTTTCCCATCTCTTAGGTTTTATTAAAATAATGTCTTTTTTAAAAAAACATGCAGATTATTTTAATTTTCTTTTTGGCATCGCATATCTTCTAATTCGGTAAACTGCAATTTTGACACTTAAATTAAGATATGTTAACTACATTAGGCCACATGTTTCCCAGTTCTAATTTTTAATATTCTTCTTTGTGTAATAATTTCAGGAAAGATAAGCAGATAAAATACTTTCTGAGCTGTTCCTTTTCTGAAAATATCTCTCTGTTGCTCCTGCAATGAACAATGGCCTGTCAGGGAATACAGGTTTTTCTGTCAGTTGACATTTCTTCCTTGTCTTCTAGCATTTGGTATTGTAAGAGTGTGACAACTGATATTTTTGTCTAAGTTTTTCTGACTGGATACTTAAAGTATTTCCCCTTTTATTATGAAATATGGTTTACTAAAATATATCTCTTTTCATTATTTTGCGTGGCATTTTATAAATTATTTTCTTAGGAAAACCATGTCTTTTTAAAACTCCTAGAAAT
>NW_012148886.1:269157-271610 GCF_000956105.1 Propithecus coquereli | reverse complement strand
ACAGTGTACTAAATATTAGTTTCATCATTTCTAAAAAATTCCCTATATACTTAAAACCAACAATACAAGTGTTTTTAGTATTTTGACAACAATTTCTAATGATCATGGAATAATTGTAAATTTTCTCATTTATTATTACACTTTATTTGCATGGTGTCAGCATGCATGACCATTTAATGCTCCTGCACTACTGTGCAAATCAAAGACTACCCGAAATAGCAATTTTTTAAAAAACATTTTAAAACACCAATAGCTTAAAGGTCTCTGTGGTTATCGATTAGAGGTTTATTTCCAGACTATGGAGAGAGGAAAGAGGTTTACTTATGCACTGGGCTTTGATTACATTGTCCCTATGAATATTCAGTTTTAATATTTCAGCACAAAATAACATATTCCCAGGTGAATTCCCCATGATTTCCCCCAGAATCTTAATCTAAATTCTATGCAGGTTCTGATTTTCTTCCTTCCTGCGCAGAACTCAAGTAGCTTGCACTTCTGGTAACAAAGTTGTGTATTGTTCTCACATGAGTGCAGATGTCTACATCACCCAGGAAACCAGAGATGCAATTCTAAAAGGAGCTCTCGAGAGCTTATAATGGACTGAGTCCCATTGGATGCTGGTGCTGAATTGTGCCAAGAGAGCTCTGTGTACACATTTTGAGCCCAACCATGGCTGTGGAAAGACTAGAAGAGCTTTGGCCAATTTGAGGGGAAAAAGAGCTCAGAGGGAGTTGATGGAATCTTTTTCTCAAATTTGCAGATTGTCTAAATTAAGCTTGCCACTCAAAGTATGAACACAGATTGTTTCTTGTTTATTCAGAGACTTATAATGGCCCCAAAAAGCAAGTGATTGCCAAAGGGACAGAGTGACTAGAACAGAACAAGAAGTCCTCATCTTATAATACTTTTTATTCCAAAGAATGTTATTTGGAACCCCAAAAACATTTTCTTCCACATTCAGTGTTATAAATCAGGGACAGGCCAGCCCACAGAAATCTATTTAATCGAAAATGCAGCTTAACTGTAGTGCTAATCATTACATGGCATAACCCTTCATTTTCCCAAAAATTGTTTTTTCAACAAGCTCAAAACAGAGATGGTAGCCAGAACACTGGAGGGATATGAAAAGTCTACAGTAACTGTCTTTAACTTTTATTATTTTGACTAGGAAACCCAGATAAACAATAAAAAACATCACTTAAAATTCTACCACCCAGCAATAACTATGTTTAATTTTTATTTTATTTTATTTTACTTTTTATTTTATTTCACTGAGACACTGTCTCCCTCTGTTGCCCAGGCTAGAGTGCAATGGTATCATCATAGCTCACTGCAATCTCAATGCATATTATCCGAAACTTGTGTCTATACAAACGTATATATGTGTATGAGTGTGTGTAATGTTATTTTTTAACAAAACTGTGAGTGATTGATTATTCTATATATTTTGTTTTGAAACCTGTTTTTCTTTACTTATATTATAGATATCATAGAAGTATATATCTACATTATACTGTTAATGGCTTTACTCATTATATAAGTAAATCAAAACTTGTAAATCAATCTTTATTTTGGGTATTGTTAATGGTCTAAATGTTTGTGTCCGTTCAAAGTTCATATGCTGAAACTGTAACTCCCAAAATGATGATATTAAAAGGGGAGTCTTTTGGAAAGTGATTAAATTTTGAGGGCAGAGCCCTTGTGATTGCAATTAGTACCCCTATGAGAAGAGTCCCCAGAGAGCAGTCTTAGCCCTTCCACCATGTAAGGACACAGCAAGAAGGCACCATCTATGAAAAAGTGTGCCCTCACCAGACATTGAGTCTTCTGACACCTTGACCTTGGAATTCCCAGACTTCAGAACTGTGAGAAATAAATTTCTTTTGCTTATAAACCACCCAGTTTATAGTGCTGTCTTTTGTTATAGCAGTCTGAATGGACTAAGGCATTTAGATGGTTTCCTTTTTGTGTGTGTTATTAATATACATAAATATTAATACATAATATTAATATATTAATAAATGTCATTGAATATTTATCTTGGAAAATTTATTTCCTTTGGATACATTTCTAAAATTGAAATGTTAAATCAAAGAGAATTCCATATTTAATGATTTCAATATATATCTTCACAAAAAATATATTTTAGAAGAGTCACACTATCTTGTATTCCAACCACATTGTATGTTTGCCCAATTTCCTGTATCACCATTAACTTACTTTTTAAACCTTATAAACTGTCACATCTGATAGGAAAATAGTGACATCTCATTTGTTTTCAGTTGCTTCCTTAACTATTACTAAGACTGAACATTTACCCCATGTTTCTTAGCCATTGTACTTCTTTATTTACAAGCTTTTAAAATCCTATCCCCTGCTCATTTTTGTATTAGAATTTTGACTTTTGTATTAATTGATATTATTATACTAAAATCATTATCATATGTATTCTA
>NW_012148886.1:263982-266617 GCF_000956105.1 Propithecus coquereli | reverse complement strand
CAGAGATAAAGAGAAAAATCTTGAAAGAAACTAGGAGGCAGGATGAGGGTTAGGGGGAGAAAATAACTTACAACTGTAGAGAAATAAAGACATGAATTACATGGGTCTTCTAGTCAGAAAACGTGCAAACAGGAGGAGAGTGGAATGAAATATTTAAAGTGTTAAAAGATAATAAACACCAGTCTAGAATTCTATATCCATTGGTTTTACATCTCAGAAGTGAAGTAGAAATAAAGCTGTTCTTGGACAAACAAAAAACTGACTAGAAGAAATGTTCAAAGTAGTTATTCAGGTAAAAGGAAAATAATATAGGTCAGAAACTTAGATTTACGTTAAGAAAGGAAGAGCATCAGAGGTGATAAAAATCTTTTAGGTTTTTTTTATCTTCTTATCAGTTGATCCAACATACAATTGTTCAAATTAATGCTAATATCAAGGTATTAGTGATGATAGCATAAGGATAAGTGAAATGAGGAACAGCAATGCCATAAGGGATAGGAAGGAAAAATTGGAAATATTCTGTTGTAAAGTACCTTACTAATTGTGAACTGATATAGTTTTCTTTGAAAGTGGACTTGGATTCATTATAAATGTATCTCAAGAGCAACCACTGAAAATTACTACTAAAAACTAAAAAAGAAAACACTAAAAATATTTTTAAAAGAAATATAACAGTGAGCACTGTTTGGGAGATGGACACACTTGCAGCTCTGACTCAGGCAGAGCAAAGGCAATTTATGTAACCAAAGCGTTTGTACTCCCATAATATTCTGAAATTAAAAAAATAGAAATATAATTGATGTGGTAAGAGAGAAGATAAAATGGAATCACGTACAATGCTCAAACAAAAACAAAGAAGACAGAAAAGGAGAAAGTATCATGCCCAGATGGTTTCACTGATTTAAGGAATAAATCACAAACATTTTCACAAACATTTAAGGAAATGTCAGTCCTCCACAGTCTCTTCCAGAAAATAGAAGAAGAAAAAATACTTCCTAAGTCATTCTATAAGGCCAGTTTTATTCTAATACCAAAACCAGACAAAATCACTAGAAGAAAAGAAAACTGAAGACCAATATTTCACATGAACATCGATACAAAAGTCTTCAACAAAGTATTAGCAAATCAAATCCAACAATGTATAAAAAGAAATATACGCTATGACCAAGTGAGATTCATCCCAGGTAGGCATGACTGGATCAGTATTCAAAAATCAATCAATGTAATATACCACATCCCATCAACGGGCTAAAGAAGAAAAGATTATATAATCATATCAAGTGATGCAGAAAATGCATTTGACAAAATTTAACATGCATTCACAGTAAAAACTCTCAACAAATTAAAAATGAGAAGAATTTATTCAACTTGATAAAGAACATCTACAAAAAACCTATAGTTAACATTATACTTTTAGTAAGAAATTAGATGCTGTCTCCTTAAGATTGGTAAAAAACCAAGGATTCCTCCTCTCCTTACTCCTATTCAATATTGTACTCAAAGTCCTAGCTAGTGTGATAAGAACAGGAAATAAAATGTACACAAATTAGGAAGGAGAAGGCATGGCTACAGAGAATGTACATGAGTTATATATGCAGAATGCTAGAATCAATAGGTTTTTTATAAATATATATACTGACACCATTCACAATAGTGATCTCCCAGTTCAAAATCTCACAGAGCTGTAAGAACTTCCTCTGGTGAAAATGTTTTTTGCACTTACATCAGGGTGTGTAACAAAGAGATTTGCAATGACTGGCTCAATGCCACATGCACAGCCACAGATCAGTTCTAAGAACTTGGTACCTCTACTCATAAGATTATTCTGATTCAGCTATAAATGGAAAGTTTGTGGTTATTCAAAACAAGGTACAAGAAGAGCATATTAAATGGAAGTGGTCAAAGTGTTTTGTATTTTATTCATTTCCTCATGGCAGGTTTTATAGTGCAAGATCATATGAAGGAGATTGGTCTTTATCCTAAGAAAAACTGAAAGATTACTGGAAGATTGTATGCAGCTGGATGATATGATCAGATTTGCATTTTAAAAGAACATATTAGCTGTAGCAATAGATTAAATTAAATAAATTAAAGAAATAAATTTCAAGCAGTCGCATTGCATGTTTAGACTTAAACACAATGAAAATACTAAAGTTTGGACAGAGAGAAAATGTGGGTAAAATCAGTTATTTAGCATTTCCTACAACGTTTCATGAAACACCAATACAAAATGTCCTGAGGGCAGAGTGTTCTAGATCCAATAACTGGTAAATGCTGCATATTCTCTCCCCCTCTTGGAGATTTGCAGTGACTATAGCATATAAAAAGCCAATTCTGTAAAAGCATGCAGCTAAAAAACAAAACCAAGCATGTTTAACTTTGTTGAATCCAGAATATCACAGCTATATCTAACCTTGAAACATTGCACACAGAATACCCCTTGGAAAACACAGCTATAGCATGTCTTCTTACAGACACAGAACTGGATTTTAGTAGATGACTTTGACCAGCTTTTCAAATTGTCATTACAGAGAAATATTATTCTACTTAAATTTTTAAGAATAATATTGAAGAGAGAAAAGCAAGAATAAAATTTAACCCATTAGGCTATTGCAACTATATAAAGAATAAATAA
>NW_012148886.1:260323-263732 GCF_000956105.1 Propithecus coquereli | reverse complement strand
AAAAAAACACCCAGCATGGTGTCTGACACATAAGCCAAAAAAAAAATACCACCCAGCATGGTGTCTGACACATAGCGACTTAATAAGTGTTCATTGAATGAAAATCAGCATCGGGTTTTGAATCTGCTACTCACCACTTTGCGATCTTGAATATTTTTCATCTCTATAACATAGCTTTTTCATCTAACATAATGCTATCTGCCTCTTAGAATAACATGTTACAATGTATATAAACACTTGAATTGTTTAAAAGAAACACATTATCACAACATTTTACTATCACTTAGAAATTACAGTCTTATTTTGAGATGTCAGAGACCATGTTGGAACAAACCCAATATTCAGCTATTTGCTTAAATTCCCAGACTTATGTGGACAAAACATTAACATAATTGATAGGATTTCACCATTTGGCGTTATGTAGCTAGAACTAAAAACAAGTTAAATTCTGTAATTTTCTGTTTACCCCAACGATCTCAAGCTCCAAGCAACAAAGGGCTTCCACATGTCTGTTCAGCCCTTCTGACACTTGAGCAGAATATAAGAGGTTGGATCAGAGCTAGTGTTTCTGCAATACCTGGGATGGGTTCTCTGCATCCCATACACACCAAACTGAATCTTCCCTTTTGATTCAATTCTTCCTCATGGCTTTGCCTTGATTTTCTCAGTGTTTTCCTGATTGTATTCACTACAGTAATCAGTGCCTAGTCTGAGTCCCAGTTCTCTTAAATGGGGTCCTAATCCCTGACCTAGTTCTTACTGGCATCTTCCTAACAAAATGTAATGTGGACTCTATTCTTTCTACCCACCTCTCCCTACTCTCAATCCAGTCATGCCCAGGCACTAGCTAGAGACCTGATTCAGTCTGAGTTAACCTTTAGAAAGTTAAAATATCACTACCTACCTTATTCTTCATTAATTGATTTATTAATCATCCCAAAGTCACTTTTTGGTTGTTGGTCTTGAATCCCATTTCATAAATAAAATTGAAGCAACTAGAATAGAACTTCCAGACTTCTACCAACATCTACACCCACCTGCTCTTCCTTCTTGTTTTTTGCTAGAGATGATCTATCCCTGTACCCATCTAAACTGGTCATGCAGTTGACCACTGGATTCCATCCCTTCTTTCCTACTCTATGATATCATACTAGCAATTCCTTCTTTCTCTCCTACATCAACACACATTTTGTCTACTAGTCTGTTCGCATACAAATACATGGTAAAACAACTGTGTGTCCTACAATTTAACTCAATTCTGACTCTATCTATATGGAGATAGCACCAGATCTTACAGGTTAAGTGTTCAATCATATAAGACTGCCCTCCACGTCAGACATCAATCGCATGCAGTAGGTCCCGCAAGATTAAATACAATCTCTATCCAACGTGGCTACAAATCACAGGTCCCCACATACCCCTTCTCAGGTTCGGTCGTGTGCTAGAGTGGCTCATAGAACTTACGAAAGCAGTTTACGTATCAGATTAGCAGTTCAGTACAAAGGATGTAACTCAGGATTGCCAGATGGAAAAGTTGCAAGGGAAAGACAAGATACAAGGGAAGGGATGCAAAGCTTCCATACTATTTCAGAGTGCACCACCCTCCCAGGGACAACCACATATTTAATAATCTGGAAGCTCTCTAAACCCCATAGTTTAGGAATTTTTATAGAGGCTTCATCACATAGGCATGATTGATTATTAACTCAGTCTCCAGTTCCTCTCCCCTTCCTGGAAGAGGGGGTTGTGGCTGAAAGTTCCAAGCTTCTAATTATGGCCTAGTCTTTCTGAGGATCAGCCCTCATCTAGAAACCCGCCAAAAGTCACCTTGTTAGAAAAAAAGACACTTCTGTCACCCAGGAAACTTCAAGAGATTAGGAGCTCTGTGCCAGAAACCAAAGGTGAAGACCAAAATATACATTTCTTACTATAAATCACAATACCACACTTTCTTTGAGCAAAATGCCTTGAAAGCATTGTCTTCGCTCACTGTCTCCGATTGCCCTCCTCTCATCCTCTCTTAGACCCACTCCAACGTGTCCTTTTGTACTCAACTTCATCAAATCTATTCTTTCTTTCTTTGTTTCTTTCTTTCTTTCTTTCTTTGAGACACGGTCTTGCTCTGTTGCCTGGGCTAGAGTGCAGTGGTGTCATCACAACTCACTGTGACCTCAAATTCCTGGGTTCAAGCAATCCTCCTACCTCAGCATCCTGAGTAGCTGGGATTACAGGCACAGGTTGTCATGCCTGGCTAATTTTTCTATTTTTTGTAGAGATGGGCTTTCACCATGTTGCCCAGGCTGGTCTTGAACTCCTGGCCTCAAGCAAGTCTCCTCCCTTGGCCTCCCAAAGTGCTAAGATTATAGCCACGAGCCAATGCACCTGGCCTCAAACCTACTCTTATCTAGGTCACCTGTGACATCCACATTGCCCATTTTTATGTCTCAGTCCTCATCCTCTTAGGTCCGTGGGCAGCATTTGACATGGGTGAGCATTCATCCTCTTTGATACACTTGGCAAATCTACTCCTCCAGTGGAAGAATCATCTCTCATCTGAAACACTTAATCTAGGAAACCCCTTGGCCTTGTTTTTAAAATATATACAGGCTCTGACCACCCTTACCATCTTCACTGCTAATACCCAGCTGGAGTCACCATTACCTCTCTTTAGATTATTGCGATGACATCCTAACCAGACTTTCTGTTTTCAACCTCACTACATTACGCTCTCTTTTCAATATATCAGCCAAAGCGATCCCTTTAAAGTTTGAGTTAGATGATGTCTTTCTGCTCAAAATCTTCCAATGGTTTTCCACTTACAAGGACCTCCAGAATGTAGTTGCCAATTCTCTCCTGAGACACTGCCCTCATTCGTTCTGCTTCTGCATATGAGCCTTGTTGCTTTTCTCAAACATGCCAGAAGAGCCCCCCTCTCCCCTTGTGGTGCCACAACCCTCTTGCTGCTCACTTCTGCCCAGATTTTCTGTGGGTATATCCACTTGGAGGAATCTAAAGACATGTAGACCCCCATCTGCAAGGGAGTCTCTCAACATGTAATTTGTGGCTGGCCAGCTTCTGTAATATAGGGAGACAATATAGAAGAGGGGTGAATTGGTTTGAAATAGGCAAATCTGGTTGATATGTCACAAGAATGAAATAATAACTAGAGTTTAGTGGGGAGAAAAGGTAGTGGAAATTAATCATAACTTACTTTGCATCAACACAAGAAAATAGAGAGGCCGCCTTTGGATACAAAAATCAACAAAATAGCATACATACATTGCAAACAATAAAACATAAGTTTTACTTTTCCATTTTTAAGAAAAACAATTTTTTTTTCCAAAATCAGCATAATATTTCCAAATTGCTTTCAGGTAACAGGTAAAATATATCATCTCATATAAACTAG
>NW_012148886.1:258454-260031 GCF_000956105.1 Propithecus coquereli | reverse complement strand
AATGAATAAAATGAATGTAAAACAGTACAAAAATTTAAAGGAATGAGGTAGAAGCCATGGGGGCAGCTCCAAGAAAAGTACTTTGTCTTTTTAAAGAATTAAAATTATCTTCTTTAGCAATGGAACTGATTGATCATTCAATTCCAGTTTATTTAGGTTTTTGAACTGAAAATCAGCCTTTAAATAAGAGTTTCTAAAAATTTCTTTGGGATTTTCTCAAATGTGTTAGCTCTTTATTAAAGTAACTATGCCCATTGGTATCTGCCCCACACTCAGGTTTGAAAAAACCAACAAGGTTAGGTAAAGGAAATCCAGAGAACTTGATCGATATGTTAAAAATGTAACAAGTGTAGCAATTTCTGGCCCCATGTTTGCTAAAGAAAGATCTTTAATATATATGTTTTATTATCACCTATTCCAAGTTTCACACATCATAACAGAATTATCAAATAGTCATATACATTCTTAAAAAACAACCATCTCCAGATGGCACAGTGAAATACTGAGACATAAAGTCCTATCTTGGTTCCAAACTGTATAAATTAAAGGAATATTGATCTTAAAATACTAGTACAGTAAATAACTGAGGCTTTAGCCTGCACTGCCACTGGCATTGTTAGAAGTTTTGTCTTCTTAATGGTCTCCCAAGCAAGCACTTAAACGTCAAGCGCATTAGCTTTATAGAGATCAACTTTGTCAACTTATCGACAGATTTCTTTCGGCACAGATCTCCTTCTTGACTCTGATTACTTGCCCTGGCATGGTGATGACAGAGTGTACCATATTATCTGAACACTCATTTAAAGTAGCTACAAACACCTGCCTACAAGTTGAATGAAGGTGAAAAGTGGCCTAATTTTCTTACTGCCTCTCATTTTCTGTTATACATACTAGTCTTGGGTCAAAAACAGATCCTTCATTGGAGAAACGGCAGGACTTGAATTCTCTGGAATTAATTGCCTTACCATGAATAACATCAACACTTCTTTGTTGTTTCTGACAAATAAGTTGAAAATAGTCTTCATTGTATAAAAAACTCTTTCAAAAGATGATATTTTAAACAAAAAACAATTGGAACATAGCATTGGAATTCTGTAGGAGAAATAGTTACAGCCCATCCTTGGGAAAATATTGGCAGATTTAAGTTGAAATCACTTGTTAGTGAAAATAATGGGATTATGTCGATGAATACAAGATGCAGGCATAATTTCACATTATTTAGCATAAACAAAAAATAGGGTTTTTTGATGATGGAAATTTTCTCAGAATAGTCTTTGCAATGGACTAAATATTTCTGTGCCTCCAAATGCATATGTTGAAATTCTACCCCCAAAAGTGATGGTATTAGGAGGTGGAACATGTGGGAGGTAATTAGTTCATGAGGGTGGAGCCTTCATAGCCCAGATAGCTCTCCTGCTCCCTTCTCCCATGTGAGGATACAATGAGTCTGCATTGTGCAACCTGGAAAAGGTTGCCCTCTCGAACCTGACCATGCTGACACCTTGATCTTGGACTTCCAGCCTCCAGAACTGTGAGAAATAAATGTTGGTTGTTTATAAGTAAGGCAAAAAAAAAAA
>NW_012148886.1:240734-246097 GCF_000956105.1 Propithecus coquereli | reverse complement strand
TGCACACCTCTAAAAATAAAAAATAAATGTTCAAGCGATAGACAGCCTCTAGGATGACCTTAATGACCCATGTCTCCTGCTATTTATAATGCTCTTGCTTAGAACTCCCTGATGTTGACTCAGGTCTGGAACCGCTGACCAATAGAATGTAGTGTGGGAGTGACAGTGCGAATTTCAAAGTTAGGTTATAAAGGACACTACAGCTTTCACCAGGGCTGGGTTCTTGGGTTGCTTACTCAAGGGAAAATCAACCGCTATGCCACAAGGATGCCTGAGCTACCCGATGGCAAGAACGAGATCGGGAAAGCTGAGGTCCCTGACCAATGGCCAGCATCAAATTGTCAGCCGTATGAGTGAGCCACCTTACAGAAGATCTTTTAGCCCCAGGCAAGCTTTGAGATGACTGTAGCACCTGCTGACATATGACTGCAACTACACAAAAGACTCGAAGAAAAGAGAAATGCCTGGCTGAGTCCTTCCTGAAAATATCCCTGACTTATAGAAACCATGGAAGATAATAAAAGATTATCATCATTTTAAGCCACTATGTTTTGGATTGTTTCTAAATGCAACAATAGATAGTTAACATATAAAGACTTTTAGAAAAAATAGTTCTTCTTAATGATACTTTCTTGTCAATATAAGTCTCAGAGCTATATTTTAACAACTAAGCATTAATGCTTGTGGAAGCATCTTATTTGCATTGCAAATTACCCTATACTATACTCTTTAAAAAGAAAGTAAACTTCGAGGATATCACCTGGCAATCTGCAGATTTTTTTTTTTAATCTGATGATATAACTCATAGAAACTGGCAGATACCATCCCAGTTACTACTGTATAACCTCTCTTTCGTGGAGCAAATTGTCACAGAAGTGGGTCTTTAGAAGACTGTCAAATCTTGAATAGGATAATCCTTCTCTGATGATGAATAGGACATAAAGGCTTTGGAAACTTTGCTAGCCACTGAATGAAGTGAAATTTTTCAAAAGGTGAAGAGCATGAATCTCACACTTTGTAAGGTCTTTTTATTAATAATATACACCGAACTCTTTCCACTCCTCTTTTCTATTTAGCCTACTAATTAAGCATAATAATGGATGCCTGGGATAGCATACATAATTCATTTCCATGATACCAGAATGTCATTTTATCTATTAGCTTCAACCTCATTCCTCACATCTTATCCAAGAGTGATTCTAATAGAGGAAAAAGACAGGCTTGAATTTTTCCTTTTTTCTTTTTTTCCCTATTCTCAACCACTTTAAGAAGTCTTGTTTGAGTAAGTAGGATTGCTTCAAATTAGAGACATTTAAGAGTAAATATGAGAAGGCATGGCTACAGAGAATGTACAAGTAAAATCATTCTTAAGATAACTAAGATTTACCTACTTTAATTTTAAGTATATCCAGTTTTACTTATTTTTAAAATCTTCTTGACTAAGACACTCTGAAAATTTTATATTAGTCATAATGTGGAAGAAAATTCAAAATTTTCATATATTTTATTTATTGAAAAAAGAGGTTCAATTTCCAGGTCCAGCTCTGACTTGTAAAGAACTTGACTGGAGGTAGTCAGTCTTATCCTTACAAGAAAAACTTTAGATAAACTGAAAATAAATGACTTTTTAAAAAACTCATCAGAGAATTGAAGTCATAGGGCAAACAACCACCTCAGAATCTGCAAAGACAGAATCACAGGTGAGATCATGTTGCTGGAGTAGAAGCTACTGGACCCATAGCTGGTAGATATACTTAAATCATAATTTTGGTGAATTGCTGTAGGCTGAGTATAGACTAGCTTGAGAATGAGGACTCCTAGGAGCTCAGTCTTAGGAGGGGATCCCTACATTTTCATTAATTTTACTTCCAGGACCCCCATCATGTTCTCACAGTGAAGATACAAGAAAAATCTCCTCATGTTCTGGCAGGAAGAGGAGAAAAGTAACCAGTTTGAAATATATTCAGAGCTTTCTCCATACTTAAGTGCTACTCACTAAGAAAAAAGACTTTAAAAGAGTCTGGGGGAAGGACAATTATCCAACCCCAGCCCCACGCCCAGCCTTCCTGTCTCACCAAAGGTGAGAAAAAAGGGCTAAGAAACACTTGTGAAGGTCACAGTCCCGGGACATAGGCCCACTGAGATACTGAGATTTACTCATAGCGTGATAGAACCTTTCTCCTCCCCATATCGTTCTACCACAACAGCGTTTCAGCATAATGACGGTGAACTACAACTGAAGGAGCTACAAGAAACAAATTCTACTTAAGAGAAAATTCTTACGAAAACATAGAGCAAAGGGGACAACAAAAACAAGAACACTAAAGGAAATGGAGGCCTCTGGCAGCTACATAGCTATGGCCATCTTTAAACATAGTCCAATTCCCAGCCAGACTGACATAAAACCTCACAGAAAAAGCCACCTACCTCAGTTTCTATTACCCAATATACCATATTTGGCTTTCCATAAAAAGTATAAGGCATGCTAAAGGAAAGAAAAAAATAAAGTCAGCGGAGTCAAAGAAAGCATCAGAACCAGACTCAGATATGACACAGATTTGGGAATTATCAGATAAGGAATTGAAAACCACTATGATTAACTTGTTAAGAGCTCTGCTAGAAAAAGTAGACAACATACAAGAACATATAGGTAATATGAGCAGAGATACTAACTCTAAGAAATAATCAAAATAAAATAAATACTGAAAATCAAATACGCTATAACATAAATGAAGAATGCCTTTGATGGGCTTGTCAGTAGATTGAATACAGCAAGGGAAAGAAACAGTGAGCTTGAAGATATACCAATAGAAACATCAGCAACTGAAATGCAAAGATAAAAAAGAACAAAACAAACAAAAAACTCCAGAATAGAATATCTAAGAACTATAGGACAATTTCAAGAGGTATAACATATGTTTAATTGGAATACAAAAAAGGAAAAGAGAAAAAATGCACAAGAAATTCTTGAGGTGCTAATGGCTGAGAATTTTCCAAAATTAATGGCAAACACGAAACCATAGATCCAGGAAGCTCAGAGAATACCAAGCAGAATAAAACAAACATACAAACAAAAACCTATATAATAATATATTACATTCAAAGTGCAGAAAACCAGAGATAAAGAGAAAAATCTTGAAAGAAACTAGGAGGCAGGATGAGGGTTAGGGGGAGAAAATAACTTACAACTGTAGAGAAATAAAGACATGAATTACATGGGTCTTCTAGTCAGAAAACGTGCAAACAGGAGGAGAGTGGAATGAAATATTTAAAGTGTTAAAAGATAATAAACACCAGTCTAGAATTCTATATCCATTGGTTTTACATCTCAGAAGTGAAGTAGAAATAAAGCTGTTCTTGGACAAACAAAAAACTGACTAGAAGAAATGTTCAAAGTAGTTATTCAGGTAAAAGGAAAATAATATAGGTCAGAAACTTAGATTTACGTTAAGAAAGGAAGAGCATCAGAGGTGATAAAAATCTTTTAGGTTTTTTTTATCTTCTTATCAGTTGATCCAACATACAATTGTTCAAATTAATGCTAATATCAAGGTATTAGTGATGATAGCATAAGGATAAGTGAAATGAGGAACAGCAATGCCATAAGGGATAGGAAGGAAAAATTGGAAATATTCTGTTGTAAAGTACCTTACTAATTGTGAACTGATATAGTTTTCTTTGAAAGTGGACTTGGATTCATTATAAATGTATCTCAAGAGCAACCACTGAAAATTACTACTAAAAACTAAAAAAGAAAACACTAAAAATATTTTTAAAAGAAATATAACAGTGAGCACTGTTTGGGAGATGGACACACTTGCAGCTCTGACTCAGGCAGAGCAAAGGCAATTTATGTAACCAAAGCGTTTGTACTCCCATAATATTCTGAAATTAAAAAAATAGAAATATAATTGATGTGGTAAGAGAGAAGATAAAATGGAATCACGTACAATGCTCAAACAAAAACAAAGAAGACAGAAAAGGAGAAAGTATCATGCCCAGATGGTTTCACTGATTTAAGGAATAAATCACAAACATTTTCACAAACATTTAAGGAAATGTCAGTCCTCCACAGTCTCTTCCAGAAAATAGAAGAAGAAAAAATACTTCCTAAGTCATTCTATAAGGCCAGTTTTATTCTAATACCAAAACCAGACAAAATCACTAGAAGAAAAGAAAACTGAAGACCAATATTTCACATGAACATCGATACAAAAGTCTTCAACAAAGTATTAGCAAATCAAATCCAACAATGTATAAAAAGAAATATACGCTATGACCAAGTGAGATTCATCCCAGGTAGGCATGACTGGATCAGTATTCAAAAATCAATCAATGTAATATACCACATCCCATCAACGGGCTAAAGAAGAAAAGATTATATAATCATATCAAGTGATGCAGAAAATGCATTTGACAAAATTTAACATGCATTCACAGTAAAAACTCTCAACAAATTAAAAATGAGAAGAATTTATTCAACTTGATAAAGAACATCTACAAAAAACCTATAGTTAACATTATACTTTTAGTAAGAAATTAGATGCTGTCTCCTTAAGATTGGTAAAAAACCAAGGATTCCTCCTCTCCTTACTCCTATTCAATATTGTACTCAAAGTCCTAGCTAGTGTGATAAGAACAGGAAATAAAATGTACACAAATTAGGAAGGAAGAAATAAAACTGCCCTTTTTTGAGGTTACATAATCGTCTATGTAGAAAATCCCAAAGGATTGACAAGAAAACTCTTGGAATTAATTGGCAGTCACAGCAAGGTTACAGGATAGAAAGTTCACATACAAAAATCAATTGCTTTCCTCTATGCCAGAAATGAACAATTGGAATTCGAAATTGAAAATACAATACCATTTACAATAGCATTAAAAAATGAATAAATCAGAATAGAACTAACAAAATATATAGGATTTTCATGTGGAAAACTACATAAGTCTGATGAAGAAAATCAAACATATCTAATTAAATGATGAGCTATTCCATATTCATTTATTGGAAAACTTAATATTTTCAAGATGTCATTTTTTTCCCAATTTGACCTATAAATTCAAAGCAATCCCAAACAATATCCTAGGTAGCCATCTGTGGATATTGGCAAACTGATTCCAAAGTTTATGTGGAATGACAAAATATCCCAAATGGCCAACATGCTACTGAAGAAGACAAGGTTTCAGGACTGTCACTACCTGACTTCAAGACTTCCCAGGCTACGGTAGTCAAAACAGTGTGGTATGGTGAAAGAATAGGCACATAGATCACTGGAAAACAACAGAAAGTCTGGAAATAGACCCACACACTTAGAGTCAACTGATCTTTGACAAAGGATCAAAGGCAATTCAGTGAAGAAAGG
>NW_012148886.1:213948-237810 GCF_000956105.1 Propithecus coquereli | reverse complement strand
ATTGTTTATCATGTTGTTTAGATCAGACAAAGTTTGCTTTATGTAACCGGGTGCTCGTGTATTGGGTGCATGCACTACCTGAAGGATGGACATATTTGAAACACGGACTTGGGGCGGGGGGAACCAAGGGCAACACACATAACCTAAACATCTGTACCCCATAATATGCTGAAATAAAAAAAAAAAAGACTTCAGATGAGATTAGCCATGTTCAGGGTGGTAAAAAGAGATTTTACATGCTCTTGCCATAAAAAAGTGGGGATGACCATATAAGATGATAGATACATTAATTAAGTTGACTATAGTAACCATTTCACTATGTATATGTATATAAAAACATCATATTGTACAATTTAGATATATACAATAAAATAATTGAAGATTTCAGGTCAAAAGTAAGAAGTGCCCCATCCAGTGACAAAGTTATGAAAGGTTTATTGCCACACAAGTCTATGTTTAGATACGTAACACAGGCATGAGGTTGAGATGGTGACTGTGGGACTTTACCAGTCTCAAGAGGTTTAGAACTAGTTGTGCTGAGTAAACAGGAAAACTGCCTGAAAAAGAGGAAAGCACACCTTCCTCAAGAAAGCCTGAAAGGAAAACTCCCCACATTAAGCTCTTCTAAAATAGCTGACAGAAACACTCATGAGATTATGATTTTGGCAGCACAGAGGAAGAGATGTTGCCAACTTCATAGCCAAACCATAGAATTAATGTTGCTTTATCTTAATTAAACTTATTATTATCAACATTCACTAAGTGTATGTGTCCTGTCTTTCCAATATTCTCACGAGTACTAGAAGAAGAAATGTGCCAGCCCAGCAATATTCCATGAAATTGATTGCCTAGGGAAATTTGTTAAATTGTACTCAAACATGGATGCTTTTCTTGGATGTACTCTTTGGATTTTACGGTTAGTTTTTAAACTCATTGGAGCAGTAGTAACACATTTTTGAGAAAACAAATCCTGAATGAAGCCCCAAAACAAAAATCTACTGATTTAATATTTATTTATTAATAATCTGGTTAATGAACTTTAGTAAGTGATCACCATTTGTCAATGCCTTGTGAAACCTCCCATTGCCAACCAAAAATGGTTTATTAATATTTCCTTTGTTCTATATTACAAACTCTATAATTTTTCAACAGATTAATTACATATCTCACTGAGTTGCAATACTGCTGAATGATTATTGACTGTGTATCACAGAACCTAAAATAATTACCCTTTCATTCTGAAATATAATGATCTGCATTTTAAAATGCTCTAAAAGATCATATTTTTCAAGTGTTTATGTAAATTGCTAAACTTTCTTATTAAGAATGGTTTTCACTTTACTGTAAACATAACCATACACACGCTCTTAATGAGCAATTCATTTACATTGGTAGATGTATTACCCACTTCATCATCCAAAATGAACTTCATATTTCCAGAGCAAGTTTTTTCCCCAAAGCTAAAGATGTTTTATGTCATAAACTGAGAATGTCTATAAGATACTTAGCAATAACCATTATCATGAAACTACATTCAGGGAAATCAAAACTAAAAGTAATAAGACAATTGTGGTTAAACTAGATGAATACCCTTACAATTAAGTAAGTGCTTTATTACAAGGATTAATGTCAAAATCCTAGAATCCATTTGTCTTTTTGTTTCTTTGTTTGTTTTTGCTTTTTTTGTTTTTGTTTATTCATTTCCTTAATTATTACTTAGAATTGTCATTGTGCAGTAGCTTAGCAAGAGAAGCTGAAGGAGAATCCTGCTTTATCTGTGCATCTTAGGTAACAACTAATCATTTGACTTTGAGCCAAGGTTCAAACCGACACAATCCTCTTCTTGGTCAAGATTACTGCTCCAAGAGAAAAATAATATTTATTTACTTCTCTACAGAGCTACACATTTTATTTAATGTTTTTAAAGATCTTTTGACTTCCTTGAACATATACTATCCTTTGTTTAATATCTCTATTTTTGGTTTGGTCATATTTTTTAAATCACATTTAAAATAACTTCTATGACAGAGATTGCTGCTTGCACATAAGGAATTAAGAATTGGAACAAATTTCTTATTCCACAAATTCATGATATGGGCATTGTTTTTGGAGCTCATGCCTCAAAACTTAAAACCATCATCTTAAAAGATTAGTTCCTCTTTAGTACACCTTCCTCATCTTTTTTCATCACGAAAGCAATATCTGCCTCAAATAACTTTCTCTTTTATCTTTAAACCTCACACAATCACCTACTTCATGTTTTGTTTTCTTAAATTGCTTTTCCCTTATCTCTAAATATTATGGAACACAACTACGTACTAACCTTACAAATGAAACATACGGCTTTGATTCTAAATATAGATATTTGTATAAATGATCCTAAAAATTAATAGAAAAACACTTCTCTGTTGCTTATTTCAGCTAGATCATATCTGTAGTTTACTGGTCCTAATCTGTAAATTGTGTATGCCCTTGGGTTTCATTATACTTTTTTCAAATTATGTTTAATTATGAAATATATTAAAAATACAGAAAAATGAAGAGGATGGTATAGAAGACATATATGTACTCATTTCCCAAAGCCAGAAAATATTAACATTCTACCATAATTTCTCAAGTTGATTTTATCCCTCGCTTGCGAGAAGTAGCCACCACTGTGAAGTTATACAGCCTGCCCATACATGTTTCTATATACTTATGTTTTATATGCAATATACAGCAGAGACAAACTATAACCTGTGTGCTAAATCTGGCCCTGGCCTGTTTCATATGACACATTGGTTAGAGTAGTTTTTATTAATATATTTTTAAAGGGTTAAATCAAGGAAGAAGAATATATGCAATGGAGACTATATATGGCCAGCAAAGCCCAAAATATTTATTATCAGGCCCTCTACAAAAAAGGTTCATTAATCCCCAATATTGAGCATTATTTTGCCTGTTTTTAAAAATTTATATAAATGGTATCATATTAAAGAGGCATTATGCAACTTCCATTTTTTTCTCTCAACATTATTTTTGAAAATTATCAATGTTGATATCTATAGGTCTAATTCATCCTTATAAACTGCTGCACAGCTAAAATACCAATGAAAAATCTCACAATTTATTGTATAATGTCTCTACTAATAGATATTTAGATTGTATCCAATTTTTGGTCATTAAAAATAAACCTGCAATAGATATCCTCATACACTTTTGGTACTCATGTGCCATATCTCCTCTGCGTGTGTATCTAGCAGTAGCACTGCAAGCTATAAATCATGCACATCTTCATCTTTGCTGAAGATTGCCAAACTGCTATTCAAGATAACTTTGTTTACATTCTCACCAACTGTGTATGGTTGTTCTCATTTCCCCGCCTCCCTGACAATACTTGGTATTATCACCTGTTTAATTTTTGTCATTGGTATGCCCTTGTTAGTATATTTGCATTTTTTATTAGCAACGTACCAGCTATAAATCTACTGACTTTCGATTCCAAATCTACCTTTCTTTGTCCTGCTCTGTGATATTGGAGAAGGACACTATAAGCATTTGCTTTTTTATGTTAGGCTCTGTCACCAAAGGCTACTGGAGAAAGTGCAAAATCAGAGCAAAAAGGGGCATCCTCTCCTCAATCTATAGTGATTCTCTTGTTCAGCACAGTAGCCAGGAAATTGAAGTGCAAGAGGCCTAATAGTGTACTCACCTCAGTGGTCTGCATGGTCCTACCCACGCCCTCTGGCAAGTTTCTCAGCCACCTGGCTGGCTGATCCTACTGACCATGCCTTCTGGTGAGTTTTTTCCCACTGATAGCTTTTGGGGAGGGGGCACAGCAGAGTATTCTAAATTCTTAACTCTTTTCTTGTTCATTCTTGGGCAGCTCAGAAGTAGTAGCTGTTTTCTGCATTTGCTACTTCTGTAACTTTTAGGAGTCCTTTTAAACTTCTTTTAGTAGTTAATCACTTTTTACTAGTTAATTCTTTGTATTAAATTTTCCCCGTTCAAATTATTAGTATGATTAATGTCTCCTGAGTGGATCCTGTTACAGCCAGTGAGGTTGAACGTATTTTCATACATATATTGGTCATTCAGCTTTCTTCTCTGAATTATAAGTAGGCAGGTGGATGAATGGCTGGATAAATAGATAGATAAATGGATGGATAGATAGATGACAGATAGATAAGTTCCTTTGGGGGGTGCAGATGTTGTTTATGTGTTTTGGATACTAAACTTTTATTAGATCTATGCTTTGAAAATATCTTCTCCAACTCTGTGACACAGCTTCACACTCAATGGTGTCTTTTGTCATAGAGAAATTGATCAATATTTTCATTTGTGGTTTGTGCATTTGTGTCCTACTTAAAAACCCTTCATTATCCTGATGTCATAAAGATCATCTCCTTTTTTTCTCATGGAAGTTTTAGAGTTTTGCTTTTTTTACATTTAAGCCTTTAATACATCTGGAATATTTGGGTAAATGAAGTATGAGCTGGGAATATTATTTTACTTTTTCCCATATAATGATTTTATCTCAGCACCGTATATTTAATAGTCAACATTTCTCCACTAGATTATAGTGCAAACTCGTCCTTTCACAAGTTTTTACAAACATGAGACTTTTTGTGGATTTTTAAAATTCTGTTTAATTTGGCCTATTCATCTAATCTAGTACTGATATCCACTGTTTTAATTATCATAGTTTTATAAGTATTGAAAGTTGGTAGGGAAAATAAATACTCTTACTTCCTCTTTCTTCTTCTTCTCCTTTAAATTTATCTTAACTATTCTTTGCCCTTCAGTCTTTCTTTTGAATGTAGGATAATCTTATCAAGTTCCAAGAAAGTACTTTTGAATCTGCTGCAATAGTTGCTGTGTTGTCTTTCCACCAACAACATAGTATTTCTCTCCATTTATTTAGGTTTATCTTCAGTAAAGATTTAAGATTTTCTCCAAAAAAAGACATGAATGACTTTTGTTATATTTATTTCTAGATACCATATAAATTTTTTGCTGCATTGAATGTGTTTTTAAACTAACATATTTTAATTAGTTTTGATGGTATATAGAAATGCTATTAATTTTCGTGTAGTGGTTTTTGTATTCAGCAAACTTGCTGATCTCATTTCTAAGTTCTGACAGTTTGTCTATAATCTGTATGTAGTCATAGATTTTCTATGTAATCAATCACATCATCTGTGACATTTTGCTTTACATTATATTTCACATGGAATAGTGAAATGTTCCTAAAGACCAAGGTAGTTAATCATGAAAATAGAATTCACTAACTGTTAAAGAAATACTTATGTTCACATCTACTCTAAAAAGAAAAGTTTTAGAAATGAAGTTTAGCAGCATTGAGAGCCCTCGTGTGGAAGCAATTCAAGTACAGCTTCTACTTACGGTTTATTTTTTTAAACAAGATCAGCTCAGGTATTAACTGATTCAATTCCTCTGTCAGATGTTAGTTAAGCTGAAAACTTCGGAATCTTAATTTACCTGTGTTTTAACTGAGTAGCAGGTTGCTGTTACATTGGCTATATGTCCCTTAATCAAAGACATAAAAAGGGAACACTTCCTTTTACTTTTCTTACTTATCAGTCTCTTGAAATCTATATCTAAAGATAACTAAATAGAGATTTCAAAGATGACCACCCAGACCAAAAAAAAGGAATAGAAATGATCAATAAACAAATAAAAATCAGCTTCACTAGAAATAGAAAAGGGAAATTAAAATATTTTTACACATATAAAATTTTTACAGAATTTTGGTTTTGGTGTAGTTTTGGTTTGGGTTTTTTGATATGTAAGAAGCATAAGTGAATTTTTTGAATTGTTTAGGTTCAAGGGAAAAAGTACTCTAACAGATTTCCTCCGGGAAGTATAAATTGGTGAGCAAGTTGGCAACATTTACAAAATAAAAGTCTTTAAATTGTAAATGCCATTTGATTTAAGAATTTATCCCCCATGTCTTTATTTTAAAGGAAGAGTCATATTTGTGGTAAAAATGGAGATGAAAGGAGGCTGATTGTGGCATTATTTATAATGAGAAAAACTACACATCTGACAAAAGAGAATTTGTCAAACAAATTGTGACGCATTCATATGACAAAATACTATCTACCTGTTTAAAATTATATTGTTCAATACTATTTCATGAACTAGAAATAATTTTTCTAAGACATTGCTAAAGTTTAGAAAACCATATGTATAATGTAGTCTCAACTTGAATCAAACTATATGGTATATAAGAATAATAGCTTTTACTATTAGTCAGATATATATGTGTATAAATTTATTTAATTTTTACAACAATCCCATCTGATATTATTGTCACTATTTTATAGATCAAGAAAACAAGGCAGAGGGAGATTCAGTAACTTGCCTAAAATTAGACAGTGGGTGGCAAAGCTGGACACACACACAGAGATTAATGCCAAAAAATAACACAGTGGTTATCTCTGAGCAATGGGTTTATAGGTCATTTTTGTTTTCATATCTATAACATGTTTTCTATTCTCCAAATTTCCTAAAATGAGTAGTTATTAACAAATCAAATAAATTATATAACTATAAAGATAAATATTAATGTTTCTTGTGAGGGCTAAAAGAAGCCTTTTTAATCATAAGTAATGCAGGCTAAGAGCAGTAGCTCAGCCTGTGATCCCAGGGCTTTGGGAGGCTGAGGGTGGAGGATCGCTTGAGGTCAGGAGTTTGAGACCAGCCTGGACAACATAGTGAGACCATATCTCTACAGAAAAATTAAAAAGTTAGCCAGGCATGATGGCACATGCATATAGTCCCAGCTACTTGGGAGACTGAGGTAGAAGGATCGCTTGAGCCCAGGAGTTCAAGGTTACAATGAGCTATAATCGTGCCATTGCACTCCAACCTGGGTAACAGAGTAAGACTCTGTCTCTTACAAAAAAAGGAAAGAAAAAGAGATAAGTAATACAAAAATGTATTAATCCTCTTCATATGTATATTTTTGTACCAAATTTTTGTACCCTTAGCCTAAGCTTCATATTGATATATATTTTGTTTTGCATATTAGTTCCATGAAAATAAAAATAAAAAACAATAAGCCATCCCAATATAGCAGCTTTCTTCCCACTGTCAGTTACATCTGATGATGGAGAGAAATTTTCCACCCCTCATACCCTGAAAATAAGTGATGTCAGGCTACATCTCTGCCTGTGTAGAGTCATTACCCTCAACCAGAAGGCACCGGGTTCTGTAAGGAAAAATATTGCCCCATTAAACAAAGTGTCATCATTGAAGAGCAATCATTCTTTTTTATTTTTCCCGTGAGGTTATCTTAATAACTCACTCATAACAGTTATCTCCTAGGAAACATCTAGTTCATAGAGTAAGACTGTTAAACAATATGAATCTGGTACAAATAGCACAGGATAAATGTTTCTAGCCATGAAGGGTCCATATTTATTAAAAATCTATACAAAGCAAAATCACTGCAAGTTATTGCCTACCATTGGTGGAAAACTCAAATATTCTTGCTTTTTCCAGGCTTCTCACTCCTCCCTATGCAGCTTGTCACATAGGAAGCTCCCTTTCATCCTGCCAAAGGAAGCTAAGTAAAACCAAATTGGCAAGCCCAAATTTCGATTTGTGAGACCCCAGATTTGTCAGCAAAAAAGAGTAATTAGTATTTTAGATAATCATCATTTTTACATCACTGGACTATAATTCTCTAATGAAGGTGGGGGAGCTCTTCTTATTGCTTCTCGTCCAACATGAGATTTTAGGGAGAATTTCCAACAACAGTTACAATGAAATCTTTGTAACATATAAATTCTTGTTGCCATGGGGACTTCGTACACACACACACACACACACACACACACACACACACACACATGCATAGGTGCCCGTAAGATGGACCATTAGCTCAAGTAACTTGGTCCCCAAACCATCCACAGTCTCATTCTTACATTTATTGTTTTCTGTTCAACTGCCATTCACCTGTAGTATAGACTTAGTGACAAAAGTATCATTAAGGTCAAACATAAATTTCTATCATTCAGTGCAGAGTAAAAAGAAAACATTTTTGGTAGCGTTTTCCAAAACTTGGCACCCAACAAACTCTGAGTATGGGGCTCAGTGCACAAAGCTCGAAATAATATATAATGGAAACCAGTACTTGTAAACTCACTATATTCTGTGTTTTCAATCCAATGCTAGTTTTTCACTGATGAACTCTTTGCAAGAAGTGTCATGCAAAGGAAAACAAATATCTAAGTTGCTTATCAATCACCTGATTGGGGGTGGTTATTATATTTTCCAGAGTAGGGTTGGATTTCATTTTCGCAGATGAGTTAAGATTTGCTTTAGTTATCACACTATTAGTTATCTATTGCTGTGTAACAAATCAACCTCAAAATTTGGTTCCCTAAAACAACAAAATGTATTATATTATCTCATAGTTTCTGTGGGTCAGGATCCTAGATGCAGTTTAGCTGCATCCCCTGCTTCAGGGTCTCTCACAGGCTGCAATCAAAGTGTTGGCGGGCTGCAGTTATCTTAAGGCCCACCTGGGGAAGAATCCACTTCCACCACTTCCAAGCTCATTTATGTGGTTGATGGCAGGGATTTAATCCTTGTGGGTCGGTGGCCTGAGGGCTTCAGTTCCTTGCCGGCTGTTGGCCAGAGGCTGCCCTTGCTTTCTTGCCACATGGGCCTCTCTCGCACGGTAGCTTGCTTCATCAAAGTGAGAAAGCCAAGAAGGTGATAGAAACAGTCTTCTAGCAAGAGAGAGCATCCTACAAAGATGAAAGTCAAAGTCTTTGGTAACTTAATCATGGAAGTGAAGCTTCATCACTTTTGATGTATACTGTTCTTTAGAAACAAGTCAGAAGGTCCAACCCACACTCAAGAGGAGGGATTAGAAAAGTCTGCCTACCACACACAGTAATAAAATGCGAATTAGAATCATGCTCAGATTGAGAAGTGTTACAAACCAAATCCTTACTTGGCTTACTTTTGTTTCTAAAGTAATTTTTATCAACAGTATATAGTGATGCCAAGGTATTACATGCACCCCCAAAGAAAGGGGCAGAGGGGAGATTGACCTGGAATTTATAGTTCTGAGATAAGAGCAAAAAAAGCATGGCATTGCTTAAAAATATTTCTTCAGTGACACTTAGGACAGAGATAGAGATAGAAGCTTTCTGACATTGTAACTGCTTCCCTCTGCCCCAGCGAGGTACAGTCATCAACTGGTTCAGCGAGTGTAGTCACACTGTGACTGATCCCCATGGTTGCTGCTTCCCAAATTACCATGCCTTACATTCCCCAGAGTATGAGACAACTCCAGAATGGGGTGAGGCAAGACAGCAAGGATGTGGGCAAGAGTCTTTTTGTAGCCAGTCCTAAAGGGTTTTTCTCTTTTCTCCAGATGGAAGGAACAGGTTCTTGGTCTATTTTTTTCCAGTTTGTTGCTTATAGTTAAATCTGATAAACTTTTTTTCATAAATATGGATCCCAATGTTCCTAATCAAGGGTTTGAAGTTTGTTTATTAGTTGGTTTGGTTTTATTTTGAAATTCAAGGCCATAATTTTGTTTTTTGGGTTACTTTGAATTCAAAGAATCCATGCTGGGCTTTAAATGACCTCTTCCTTCTGGGATGTACAGTGCTCAGTTGAGGCAAAGTCCACTCAATGGACAAGGAAACAAGAAAAAGAAATGGGGCCAGGGAATTATACTAATCTGGCACATAGCTTTTGATTTGAAATGTGAAGATCATTTTTAAATTCTGAGTCACAACCATGTTTGGGAATCCCTGATTTTCTGCATCTATTTTGTGGCCAGGGCAGTGGGCCGCCATCTGGGTTCGGATCAGTGCCAGGAGTTGAGTAACACGGGGACAGTTATTGCTTTGAACCTTATATTTTCTCATCTTGAAAATAAAATTATTTTATATAACTTATACATTTGTTATTAGAAGTGAATATGACAATGCACACAAAGCTCTTACCTCAGTTCCTGGAACATTGTAAACACATAATAAAGGTGAGCAGTGATAGTAATTATAATAATGTATTAGAATATAATGAACATTAAATTATTATTATCAATGATTCTATTCAAAACACCTAATATATCCCTGCCCACCTCCCCAGGATTATTTTTAGGATATACTCCTGGATCGTTTTGAGCATATATGTTACAGCACTGATTAAATTATTATACCACCATTATGCTTTCTAGCTCTATAAATTTGCCTATTCTAGGTACAATATTTGTCGTTTTGTGTCTGGCTTCTTTCACTTAGCATAATGCTTTCAAGGTTCACCCGTGTTGTACCACGAATTCCAACGTAAGTACTACATAAATACAAAGGCATATCTTTATTTTATTCTTCTATCCATTTGAGTACTATTCTGGGCACTGAGGACACTGTAATGAGCAAGACACACAAGGCCCCTGACCTCAGAGAGTTTGCACTCCAATGGGAGCCACAGACAATAAACAAAAAGCATTTATATTATAATATGATGCCAGTTAATGATCATTTTTATGAAGAAAGGTAAAGCTGGGCAGAGGGACAGACATCTGGAAAGTTGAGGGAGGTACATCTACTTTAAATGGTATGGCAAGCACAGGGCTCTCAGTAGAGGTAACAACTGAGCAGAGATCTGAAGGAAATCAGGAGTGAGCGATGGAAAATTTTGGGGGGAAAGCGTTCTGGATGAAGGAATCTCAGGACAAACACTCGTGTAGAACCACGTGAACCTATTTAAAGAACATCACCAGGGCAAAGTAGGCTGTGGTCCCACTGAGCAAAGGCAGAGTGGCAGGTGGAGAGGCTGAGGGTGCACAGCCGCCAGGCCACACGCCGCCTCATGGGCCATGGTAAAAATTTAGGTCTTTGCTAAGAGTGCAGGGAGACCTTTAGTAGATCTTTATAACAAGCCATATGATCTGATTTACATTTTTTATTTTAATAAAATATACATAACGTAAAATTTACCATTTTAAGCACTTTTAAGTGTACAATTCAGTGGCATTCATTACATTCACAATGTTGTGCAAACATCAGCACTATCTATTTCCAAAACTTTTTCATCATCCCAAACAGAACTCAGTACCAATTAAATAATAACTCTCCATTTCTCCCTCCCCTTGCTCTGGTTACTATTATACTTTCTATCTCTATAAAGTTGCCTATTCTACATACACCATATAAGTTGAATCATTCAATATTTGTCCTTTTGTGTCTGGCTTCTTTCAGGAGGGCAGAGTGACACTATGTGACTTCTGAGGCAAGGTAATAAAAGTGCCATGTACTTTTGCCTTGTTTTCTTGGGACATTGCTCTTGGAAACGAGTTATCTGTTAGAAAGCCCAAGAAACCCATAGAGAGGCTCCCATGGAAAGGAACCGAGGCCTGCAGCCCCCGCTCTCCAGCACTGGCTGAGCTCCCAAAGAGCAGCCAGCATCAATTTGCCAGCCAAGTGAGTTATCTATCTTGGAAGTGGATCTTCTCGCCCCCCTCTGAAATACCCTTACTGACATTGAGTAGACCCACCCCATCACATGCCCATATGGCAGATTTGTGGGTGAAATAAATGTTTGTTTTTACCCACTACATTTGGCAGCTTTGTTTCTCAGCAATACGTAACTGGAATACCCCATAATGACAAACTTCACTTCCACTTGAATTCAGCTAGGCATTCCTAAATAGGAGAGAAAGGGACAGAGTTACATTAAAATCTTGGAAAATGAACACAACCCACAATCTGTCTTAATTAGGCCCAATTCCCCTAGGAGTAATTGTAACCAGTGTGCCATTTATAGTTATTCAATACTCATAAAATTATTATATAAATATTATGCAACAAAATGAGTTTGCAGATCCAGAAAATACCTTTATAGTTTTGTCAAAATTTTAGTATACATGATAGGAGTAAGTCTTGAATGTTAGCACATCCACCTTGCTGAACAAAGGAAATAGATTTTTGTGTGTGTGTATAAGGGGTTAGAGAAGAGGAAATGAATGAGAATTGGAGTAGCCAGGGAAGACGTTTGGCTACAACTGAAGAAAAGGAGCCATTTGAACAGACAAGGATCATTGTATACCAAGTAAGGGAAATGTGCACAGACAGAAACCACATAATGGGATATGGGCCCAGTTTCTTTTATGGATCAATTTAACTAGAGGAGAAGAGAGACCTTAATAAGGAGTGAATGAAAAGGTGAGGCCAAATTGCTGACAAAGCTACAATGTAAAACCCTTTAGTGCCGTTTTTAAATCTGCGTGGCAGTTTCCAGTAATTACTGTCAATTTACCTATTGTGTTTACATACATTAATTGGGAATCCAAATAAATCTCGTTTTCGTGGATTTTCTCCCACTCTGCTTCTGAGACAGGCATCAGCACACTTTTTATAACAGGAAGTTAACTACTTTTTTTCTCAAACTGCTCCTCAGAAATTAGACAAAACCATATATTAGTTATGCTTCCTTTTTCTAAAGTAAATTCAATATTTCTATAACTCAAAGAGTTTAATGGTATGAATTAAGTTCTCAGTTGTCTCAGTCTTTCTTATTAATCCCAACAGTTTGTATAAAACCATTGACAGGGGATAAGATCAAGAAGGCCAACTAGACACATGTAGTATGTGCCTTCTCCATGGAAAAGAACCAGAATATTAAGCAGAGTCTCACATTTTGAAAGATCATCTAGGAGAAACCACTGGGATTCATCAGGGAAGCAATGGGAAGCATCACAAGTGGGTAAGGAGAGGGTATAGGACAACTTGTCTTGCTGGGGGCTGGCTAACTGCTGGGAGAAGCTCCTGGATGCAGCAAAACAGTAAGAGAGGAGACCCCAGGGCTCCACTCTCTGAGACGAGCTTTTTTGATTTTGGCTACAAGACAACTTCCCTACCCATGCAGGTCTCAGACCTAACATAGGGAGCTGTTTGCAGATTGCACCGAGACACTGTTCCAGAATGGGAATTTACGGGGAATCCCACAGGCATCGAAGCTTAGAGTAGCATGAGCCGGGTGCCACTCTGAGAGCCCAGATACTGGGGAAATGTGTGAGTACCTTCAGCCACTCCATGGCTATGAGGAGGGATAGAGGAGCCAGGCACTCCCACACATCCCCAGGAAGGGCTCCACTGCTTTGCTGTGGATTGCTGTTGAGACTGAGCAGGGAGCATTTTCCACCGTTTCTCACCCATGCTGCCTGCCTTGGTAGGGTCTCAGCCCCTCTGATTGAAGGTCTAAGGTGCGATTTTGAGAGTTTTACTCTGGGTTGTGCCCCAATATCAGGCTAACTTTGGGCCTCACATGGCAGCAGCCCCCACCTGGCTTGGGAGGGACAAGGAACCCAGGCTCTTCAACATGAATCTGGGATGGTGCCCACCATCCTGCAGCTAGATGGTGTGGGACTGACCCTCAAGAAAATGCACTCACTCCCCACAATCTTCCACCAGCACAGCCTGCCTGAGAAAGGGCTTGTCCTTTCTGATCACAGGCCTAGGTGCAATTTTACAAGTTTAAAACCAGGCAGCATCTCACCCTATGGCTCAATTCAGGTTGATGCAGCCCTGCCTAGCTGAGGAGGGACAAGGAAGCTCAAGCTCTCCTACGTACACCTAGGACAATTCCCACTGCCTTACCACAGGCTGGTGTGAGACCAAGATGCAAGCAGACAGCACTCTCCCCAGCATCTTGCCCGTGCTGCTTGTCTAAAAGAGACCACCCCCACCACCACCGCCATCTCTGGTCATAGGCCCAAGGTGCCATTTTGGAATTTAAAGCTGGACAGCCTAGGAAGGAATGTGGAGATGGGGATATCTCACACCCAATGCTGTGGACATAGCTGTGTCTGCTCCCAAGCACAGGCTTTTAGCCCAGGTGAGCTGTGGGACAGCCAGTTCTAGGTTTGCAGGGGATATACACCCTCAATAGTACTCTGTTCAACCTGCCTGGATGCTGCACTGAGGGTTTGAGTCATTTACCTCTCTTCACAAATAGGCAGTGTTTTTGTAGCTATTCTGGCCTGGAAATCTCAGATCCTGGGTATCTGCATCATTGGATCCACAGCCAGCACTACCTAGCACACACTCAAGCTGCAATAGCCTTGGGGGACTGATAAGTCCCAGGGGAACCATGGGTCTGCAAGAGCTTGGGCATTTGGGGTGGACCACTTCCAGCTGAGAGGAGAGTGTAGCGTGCCAGAGGGCTCTTTAGGACAAAGAGGACCAGGGCACCAGCACCCCATCAATTGGGGCCTTTTCCTACTCTTCCCCTCTTCAACTCACTGCTTCTGAAACAGCCATGGCTATTTCCACTCAGGACTGGCAAGAGTTCCACAGGGGATAATTAAGTCAGGATACTTGGGAGCAGGTCCTCTGACTCTGACAGAGTACCTATCATAGCCAGGATTCCACAGAGCTTGGAGCTCACTTCTTCCCCTCAAAAAAGCCACGGTAAGTGCTTTTGTGTGCTCCAAGGAAAAACCTCCTCTCCTCTCCTGAGCGAGGGTAGAGCTAGAAATCCTCTCCCTGAGCTGCTTGTCTCTTCTAGGAGGACTCTACCCACCTGGGAGGCAGGTCCCTGGCACAACCATACCTCCCCTACCAGAGTATACCAGTCATAGACCAAAGCCAGTCTGGTAGCCCTTCACACAATGGGCTATAGCTAGGTCAGGTTGGAAACTGAGAATCTGGGTGTTTTTGTGCCCCTAAGGACAGAAACTGTTGTCACTGATGAGAGAGGGAAGTGTGAGTGGCCTGTACATCCCACAGCTGCCTGCCTCTGCTTGTCTTGTCAAGAGGGTCCCTTCCTTCCTATGTCAGGCTCACAGTTCATCCACCCTTCTCCTGCCTGAGCATTCTTCTGGAGCAGGAGATCACCCCACTGCTCGTTATCACATCTAGCACCTGAACTCAGGGAGGGTTGAGGGAGGGTTTACCAGCCCAGGCTCAGTCTAGGCCCCCCCATCTCAAGCAAGCCATCCAGGGGCCTGGAAACTGGATATTACACGAATCTATTCCACCACTGCTGGCACCTGAACATTCTCTCAGGAGTCTGAGGTACAACTGACCCAAATTGCCAGCACACTACAGGGGGTATCTGCCTGTATGAGCCAAAGGCAATATGCCTCTTCCTCTCTACAATGAGTAGGAGAGCTCCTAACAGAGGAGAACAGATGAACCCCAAAGCTACCTGTTTTGAGATAAAAGAAGAGGTTCTATATGGGAAGGAACCAGCATAATAATTCTGGAAATATGAAAAACAGGCTCTTTTGACACCCCCAAAGGAACACTCTAGCTCTCCAGCAATGAATGCTAACAAAATAAAATTTGTAAAAGTCAGATATGGAATTCAAAATACAGGTCACAAGTAAGTTCAATGAAATCGAAGAGAAAGTTGAAAACCAACACAAAGAAACAAAAAAAAATTCAGCATATGAGTAAAAAATTTACTAAAATGATAGGTATTTTAAAAGAAACATAACATTACTTCTGTAAATAAAGGAGTCATTTAGGGAATTTCAAAATACAGTGGAAAGCTGTGACAACAAAATAAACCAAGAAGAAAAAAGAATTTCAGAGCTTGAAGGTAAGGGTTTCAAATTATCCTGGTCAATTAAAAATAAAGAAAAAAGAATCAAGAAAAAGGAACAAAGTTTTCAGAAATATGGTATTATGTAAAATGCCCAAATGTAAGAATCACAGGCATCCCTGAGGGAGAAGAAGAAACAGAAAGAGCATTGAAAATCTATTTGAGGGAATAATGGAGAAAAACTTCCCTCGTCTTGCTAGAGATTTAGCTATCCAGATACAAGAAGTTCAACTAACTCCTGGAATATTCATGGCAAATAGGACATCACCAAGGCACAGATCCATCAGTCTCATCAAAGTCAAAGTGAAGAAGAAAATACTATAAGCTAGAGATGAAAGCAACAAGTAACTTACAAATGAAAACCCATCAGACTCACAGCAGATTTCTTAACAGACATTGTACAAGCCAAAAGGGATTGGGCTTACATCTTTAGCCTTCTTAAATAGAATAACTGTCATTCACGAATGTAGTACCTATCCTACAAAACTAAGTTTCATAAATGAAAAAAAAATAACATTTTTCCCAGACAAGCAAACACTAACGGAATTTGTCACCACTAGACCTGTCCTACACTAAATGCTCAAAAGTGCTCTAAAACCCAAAAGGAATGGTTGATACTCACCAGTGCAAAAACACTCAAAAGTAAAAACTCGCAGCTCTTATAAAACAATAACACAAAGGAGAATACAAAGCAACTAGGTGATATCAATTGATGACTGGAACAGGATCTCACTTATCAATATTGATGTTGAATGTAAATGGTATGAATGCCCCACTTAAAAGATATGAATTGATGGAATGGATTTAAAAACACAATGCAAACATCTGCTGTCTCCAAGAAACTCATTTAATTTTAAAGTGTCACACAGACTCAAGGTAAAGGGGTGGAAAAAAAAATGTTCCATGTAAATGGAAACCAAAATGGAGCAGGAGTAGCTATTCTTTTATCAGATAAAATAGACTTTAACTCAACAACAGTTAAAAAAAGGACAAAAATGATCTTTATATAATGATAAAGGAATCGATTCAACAAAAAGATATAACAATCCTAAATATATAGGCATCTAACACTGGAGGTTCCAGATTTATAAAACAAATACTACCATACCTGAGAAATGAAATACACAGCAACATAATAATTATGGGGACTTTAACACTCCACTGACAGAACTAAACAAATCATTGAGGCAGAAAATCAACAAAGAACCACTGGAGTTAAATGGAACTCCAGAACAAATAGACCTAACAGACATTTACAGATATTCTACCCAAAAACTATAGAATATACACTCTTTTCATCAGCACATGGAACATTTTCCAAGATATACTATATCTTAGGCCACAAAAATGTCTCAGAAAATACTGAAATATCGAAATTATACCATGTATCTTCTCAGCCTACAGTGGAATAAAACTAGAAATCAATTCCAAGAGGAACTCTCAAAACTATACAAATACATGAACATTAAACAATCTGTTGCTGAATGATCTTTGGGTCAATGATGAAATCAAGATGGAAACAAAAACTGTGTTGAATTGAATTACAGTGGTAACACAAGCTACCAAAACTTCTGGGATACAGCAAAAGCAGTGCTAAGAGAAAGTTCATAGCACTAAATGCCTACATCAATAAGATAGAAAGAGGCCAGGCATGGTGGCTCATGTCTGTAATCCTAGCACTCTGGGAGGAGTTGGAGACCAGTCTGAGCAAAAGAGAGGCCCCATTTCTACTAAAAATAGAAAAATTAGCTGGGCATCATGGCACATGCCAGTAGTCCCAGCTACTCAGGAGGCTGAGGCAAGAGAGGATCACTTGAACCCAGGAGTTTGAGGTTGCAGTGAGCTATAATGTCACTGTACTCCACCCAGGATGATAGAGCAAGACTCTGTCTTCAAAAATAAATAAATAAATAAATAAATAAGACACAAAGATCACAAATTCATAACCTAATGTCACACCACACCTCGGGGAACTAGAATAACAAAAAGAAACCAAACCCAAAGCTAGCAGAAAATAAGAAACAACAAAGATCAGAGCAGAACTAAATGTAATTGAAACTCCCCAAAATGCAAAGGATCGATGAAATGAAAAGTTGTTTCTTTGAAAAGATAAACAAAATCACCAGACCACTAGTTAAATTAACCAAGACAAGAAAATAGAGGATTCAAATAAGCTCAATCAGAAATTAAAAAGGAGACAGTACAACTGTAACAGAAATACAAAAGATCATCTGAGAATACAACAAATGACTCTACACAGGCAAACTAGAGATCTAGAGGAAATGGATACATTTTTGGAAACACACACCTCCCAAATTTGAATCAGGAAAAAATAGATATCTTGAATAGAATAATAATAAGTAGAGAGATTGAAGCAGTAGTAAAAAAATATAACCACAAAAAAAATAAGCCCATGATCAGACAGATTCACAACAAGATTGAACTGTACCTACAAAGAAGAGCTTATACCTATCCTACTGAAACTGTTCCATAACATTGAGAAGGAAGTAACACTTTCTAAGTCATTCTCTGAAGCCAGTATCACCCTCATACCAAAGCCAGGAACAGACACAACAAAAAAAGAAAACTACAGATCAATATCCCTCACGAACATAGATGCAGAAATCCTCAACAAAATACTAGCAAACTGAATACAATAGCACATCAGAAAAATAATTTACTATCAAGTAGGTTTCATCCCAGGAATGCAAGGATGGTTCAACATATGCAAATCAATGAATGTGATTCACCACATAAACAGAATTAAAAACAAAAATCATATGATTATCTCAGTAGATTCTGGAAATACATTCGATAAAATCCAGCACCACTTCATGATAGAAACCCTTAACAAACTAGACATAAAAAGAACATACTATACTTCAAAATAATAAAAGCCATATAATTATAAACCCACAGCCAACATGATACTGAATGGGTAAAGTTGAAAGCATTCCGCTTAAGAACTGGAAAAAGACAAAGATGTCCACTCCCACCTCTTCTATTCAACATAGTACTAGAAGTCCTAGCCAAAGCTATTAGGCAAGAGAAGGAAATAAAA
Source organism: Propithecus coquereli (assembly GCF_000956105.1). Taxonomy (NCBI): domain Eukaryota; kingdom Metazoa; phylum Chordata; class Mammalia; order Primates; family Indriidae; genus Propithecus; species Propithecus coquereli. Next base: position 219,167 of record NW_012148886.1, on the reverse strand, counting down.
GACATCCAAACCAGAAAAGAGGAAGTCAAACTATCCTTATTTGCCAATAATACAATCTCATATCTAGAAAATCCAAAAGACTCCTAGAATTGACAAATAAATTCAGTAAAGTCTCAGGTTACAAAATTAATGTACACAATTCAGTAGCATTTCTATATACTAATAACAGCCAAACTGAGAATCAAATCAAGAAATAAATACCATTTACAATAGCTGCAAAACAAATATATATATATATATTTAAGCAAGGAAGTGAAAGATCTCTGCAAGAAGAATTACGAAACACTGATGAAAGAAATCATTGATGACACAAACAAATGGAAAAAATCCCATGCTTATAGATTAGAAGAACCAATATTATCAAGACTTCCATACCACCCAAAATGATTTACAGATTCAATATAATTCCCATCTAAATATCAATGTCATTCTTCACAGAATTAGAAAAAAAAAAACCTAAATATAATATGCATTCAAAAAGGGCTTGAATAGTCAAAGCAATCTAAGCAAAAAGAATAAATCTGGAGGCTTCACATTACCCAACTCCAAATTACACAGCAAGGCTATAATAACCAAAATAGGATGGTACTGATATAAACTAGACACATAGATCAAGGTAAACATATAGAAAGCCCAGAAACAAAAGTATCCACCTACAACCAACTGAACTTCAACAAAGCAGACAAACACATAAACTGGGGAAAGGATGCCCTATTTGATAAATGGTCCTAGGAACATTGGACAGCTCCATGTAGAAGAAAGAATCTGGGTCCCTATCTCTCACCTTACACAAAAATTAACTCAAGATGTATTAAAGGCTTAAATGTAAGATGTAACACCACAAAAATTCTAAACGAGACCCTAGGAAAAACTCCTCTGGACATTGACCTAGGCAAAGAATTTATGACTAAGACCTCAAAAGCAAATACAACAAAAAAAGAAATAAATTAATGGGTCTCAATCAAACAAAAATGTTTCTGCACAGCAAAAGAAATAACCAACAGATAAATAGACAACCTACAGAATGCTAGAAAATAGTCACAAATTGTATATCTGCCAAAGAACTAGTGTCCAGCATCTATAAGGAACTCATACATATAAGCAAGAAAAACACAATCCCATTAAAAAATGGGCAAAAGACATGAACAGACATTTTTCAAAAGAAGATATGCAAATGGCCAACAAATTATGAAAAAATGTTCAACATCACTAATCATCAGGGAAATGCAAATTAAAACCACAATGAAATACCATCTTACCCCTGTCAGAATGGCCATTATTAAAAAGTCAAAAAACAATAGATGTTGGCATGGGTATGGTGAAAAGGAAATGCTTGTACACTGCTGGTGGGAATGTAAATTATTACAACCCCTGTGGAAAACGATATGGAGAGTCCTCAGAGAACTAAAAATAGAATTACCATTCAATCTAGAAATCCCATTACCAGGTATCTACCCAAAGGAGAGTCATTTTATAAAAAAGACACCTGCACTTGAATGTTTATCGCAGCACAATTCACTCAGATAAAACTAGGTTGAAGGATGTAGTTTATGTCAGTGGGCAAGTGAATTTCCCAATACTGAACCCCAGAAATCAACAGACATAGCCTAATGTTGGACCTGAGACAGCTTCCTGTCCCTGACCCTCAAATTGGCAGAACCTCCCTACAGAGGAAGAAAATGGAGTGTGCTTCTAGCTCCTAAGAGAAAGGAAGCAGAAGGGCTAGAGATATACATGTCCAGTTTCTCTCTCCAGATCCCCATGCAGGTAAGAATGTCAAGAGAGAACAGAAATTTTATGGCAAGAGAATTACTTATACATAGAACAGGAGTAGGCAAATTATGGTCCACTTTAGGCCATAAATTAGGCCATTTTATGCTACATTTGGCCATCAGATGTTTTTATACAGCTTTCAAACTAAGAATAATTTTTACATTTTTAAATGATTGGAAAAAATCAAAAGAATATTTTGTGACACATGAATAGTATATGAAATTAAAATTTCAGTGTCCACAAATACAGTTTAATTGGAATGTGGTCATACTCATTTGTTTACACATTGTCTATGTCTGCTTTCACACTACAATGGCAGAATTGAGCAGTGACAGAAAACATATGGCCCACAAAACCTAAAATATTTACTATTTGACTCTTTACAGAAAATATTTGCTAACCTCTGACATAGAGGAAACATCTGAATTGGGGAAAAAGTATTATTCCTGAGGTCATAGGGAGATGGAATTCTCCCTCTATGTTTCTGTCTTTGATCATTTCTTTTGTTTTATTTTTTTCCAGTGTCCTCATACTATAAGTAACCACAAAATACTTGTTGAATTTATTTGAATAAATTTGGGCAAAAGTGAGCATACAAAACAATGAGCTCACATGTTCTCGTGCTTTAAACTTAGAGATGTCTTCTAACAACTAAATCATACTGCGTGTATCAACCAAAGGAAGATCTGTACCAGGTGAAATCATTCAAAACTGCACATGATGGACCTTTAGGCATAGAACTGTGTGCTGCCTAGTAAAGCCACCATAAGATGATGCATATACCACTATGTATGGTAAATTGGAAAAATATGCCATGCTCTTTGTTTTAGTCCATTCGTGCTGCTAAAACAAAATACCATAGACTAGATAATTTATAAATGATAGAAATTTATTTCTCACAGCTCTAGGAGCTGGGAAATCCAAGATCAAGGTGCCACTAGATTCAGTGTCTGGTGAGAGATGCTGCTTTCTGCTTCCAAGATGGCACTTTGTTGCCAAGTTCTCTAGAGAGGAAAAAGGCTGTGTAGGCTGTGCCCTCACATAACAGAGGGGACAAAAGGACAAAAGGCACTAGGGCACTTCCTACAACCTGTTTTGTAAGAACACTAATCTATTCATGAGGTCAGAGCCCTCGTGATTTAATCACTTTCCGAAAGATCTTACCTGTTAATATTTTCTTCTTCTTCTTTTTTTTTTTTTTTTTCTGAGACAGAGTTTCACTCTGTTGCCCAGGCTACAGTGCTGTGGGTTCAGCCTAGGTCACAGCAACCTCCAATTCCTGGGCTCAAGTGATCCTTCTGCCTCAGCCTCCCAAGTAGCTGGGGCTACAGGTGTGCACCACTATGCCTGGCTAATTTTTCCCATTTTTAATGGAGACGGGGTCTCACTGTTGCTCAGGCTGGCCTCAAACTCCTGAGTTCAAGCAATCCTCCCACCTTGGCTTCCCTGAGTGCTAGGATTACAGGCATGAGCCACCGCTCCCAATCAATTACCTCTTAATACTATCACATTGGATATTAGGTTCCAAGGTATGGATTTTGGAAGGACATACACATTCAAGCCTTAGCACTCTTGTTGCAGTAGTGGGTCTATTTTCCTTTCAATTTCTTCCTTTATTATAATATTTACGAGATTCTTTGTGGCCCTGAAAACTACGCAGCCCTACTTTCTGTCTAATAGCATATTAGATAGATATATTTAAACTAAGGATAAAAAGCTACTAAGGTACTGCTTATACTTGTCCCAGTTCATGAAGCAAACAGAAATATAATGACTTGTCAAGAACTCGAATGTCAGAGCTCAAACATTTCCTGAACCAACATCCAGGAGGTTTGCCCCCTGTGGAACTGTACATCTTGCTTATCTACAAGGTATAGCGTCATTTGTATAAACCCAGCCTCCAGTTCTTAAATGGTGATGTGTAGCCTGTCTATTCACATTAGCTTATGGCAGAGCTATTAGAACATTCTTACAAATGAATTGATTCCAGTGTCAGCCAAAAGCCTATCTGGAGACCAGTTCCAGGAGCTGCTAAACAGAAAATCGAGTTAGAGCCATATGAGCACTCATTTTTTTTTTTTTTTGATCTTGGAAGTGTTTTTCTTTTTTTTTTTTTTTGAGCACGTGAAGATTGCTTGCTCCCAATTCTTTCCACTTATAGTTGGAGGTAGCTCGGTGGACAGCTTCCTCTGGGGAGACAGACAGTTTTCTATCTGCAGAGCGAAGATCATGGAAGAAGCAGAAGCTTGTCAGATGGCATGAGAACAAAGTGGCTCTCAAATTCTTCATTTGTTCTAGTCAAATTGTTCCTGTTCTTATCCTCAAAAGTTTATTTTTCCAGTTTTACTGAACATTTTGTTTATCTTGATTTCTTTGTCAGTTGTTACTTTTTTGAAGTCCTTATCAAAAATTTCTTTCTCTTAAAGAGACTGTATCATTAGGTTATATCTGTTTGCATCATTTTCACCAGAGTGTCTTGAAACAGAAATCTTATTCCCTTCACCTTGCTTTGTGCCTTCAACCCAGCCCTGCCTGCATTAGGAAAGCCTGCAGAAGTCTCTTTCCTTTGCCCTGCACCCAAAAGTACCTATGAAAATGGTGGCAAAGGGCACTGCCTTTTATTTTAAGTTAGTTCGTCTTAGGTGTCTTAGCTCATCTCTAAATTTCTGCCCTATCTCCTCCTAGATATTCTAGCACAGTTCACTGCGCCACACTTTTCCTCCCTGTCTCCTTCTGGCCCTTCTGCAATAAGCTGAATTTCTCTTATTCACGGTAAACGCTATTCCCTCCTCCATGCACCTTCCCTTAAGTGATTATGTTGAGAAAATAGAATTAAAACCAAACTCTTTTCCCAATCCAGAAATCTTCTCCACCAAGGTAGAAGAGAAAGAAAATAATATTATTTTTGAATAAGCATGAAACCAGAAAGTAATGCACGTCATAGGTAATCTGCCAAGAGATTGCAAAGACAGAAAGAAATCTCACCCTTTTATGTAGCTGGGTAGATACAACCCATTACATATATGTTTCAAGGTAAACTATAACTAGTCTTTAAGTAAGAGGACTTGACAGCACCATTTGTCCCACATAGTTGATCCTAACTATCACCGGTAATTGGATTGACTATCTATGTTAGCTAATTGGCTTTATTCAAAGGAAAAACAAACTTCTCACATCTTTGGACAAGAGGCAGTTTTACAATTTGAAGCAAGACATCCACCAAAGTTAGTCTCCTACTCTTCCACAGAAACTGGGAGACGGGGATGCTATCTCCCTTGGTGTTTGTTTACATTTCATAGAAATGGCTCCCAGGTCCTTGAGAAAGATGTTGCTATATAATAAAGGTGAGAAAAGGCCTATCTAGTTTTCAAAAGGATTTATATACAGTTTCAAAAGAGGAGAAAGAAGTTAAAATTTCACGTTTCTAAAGTAAATGCTCTAAGAGG
>NW_012148886.1:210791-213653 GCF_000956105.1 Propithecus coquereli | reverse complement strand
TTTTTTTTTTTTAATTTCAGGGTATTATGAGGGTACACACATTTTGGTTACACTTTGTGTCTTTGCCTCACCCAAGCGAGGGTTTAGTATCCTTAATCGACCTAATGCAATGATGTATAATGAAGCAGGATGGAGGAGAGTTCTGGAGGCCAGTAATGAAAAAGTTCCTAAAAGAGGGGAGTAGAGAGAAATCAGGAAAAAAAGAAGCCTGGATCCTACCCTGAGATAGGAGAGAAACACGGTTCTTGGTGCAATTCAGGAACATTCACTGATTGTAACCAAGCAGTGATATGTGAAGTGGGGATTCTTCAGCCCCATCTCAGGCATTCTCATTCAGTAAGTTTTAAGAACTTAAGTTTAGGTTCCAGAAGATAAAATTTCAAACAATTTTCCCAAATGATTTTGCTGTGCAACCAGGTTTAGGAAGCACCGACTTGGAGTATAACGATGTGAGCATCTCTCTAATCTTCCCTTGCGTTGGTCCTAGAGAGTTTAGCCTAAGATCTTAGTGAAAAGGAAATAGAAATAAATGAAACATCTAACACTAGTAGTTTGTAAACGAATAAATAAGCAGACAGCATTCCATTTAAAATACTTTGAAATGAAATTAAAAAATCTTCTCCCACCGTAGAAAGGAGAGTATATGCTGCAGACTACTCCTCCCTCCCGCCGACTTAGGGCATGGGGTTTGAGAGGTGGGCATCAGAATAGGCCCCAGGGCTGCAGGGGAAGATAGAAATAGCAACCACAGGAGTCCAGGCACAGGGATGGGATAATTCCAGGAGGTGGGAGAGACGTGAATGAGGACATATCCAGGGATCCCTAGATGGAGACTCAGATTACGCTGACATTATCTTACCTGCATCCTCTTGGTTATCTGCTTTTAAATTCTTAGGTCTACAGATGAAAAGCCAAAGGTGAGTGCACCACTTCTGCTGACAGGTGACTGACAGCAGTAATTAAGCACAGAGCTTGGCCGAAGGCTGGATTTTCTGAATAGCATTTGAACCCTCAGGGTTGAGAAAATATGAATTTCTTTGCACCTGCAGGTAAACTGGAAAACCTACAAAAGATGTTTTCAAGATTTCCTGGTAGGTGGGCAGCACTGTTTGGCAGCAGGGTTCTGTCCAAAGAACAGATGGTCTAAAAGTAGTGTCTTAAGCACAATGGGGAATGGGTGGAGAGATGAAGGGGAAAGATAAAAGTGCACGGGAATATTTTTATAAAGCAATATAATTTAATAAATAGGAAAGGGGACAATAAAAAAGATGTGATGTCTAATAAAAGGATTTAAGTTGCAAGGTGGATCACAAATGCTTTGGGGAGCAAACCACAGGAATATGAATCTTTTATATCCCTACCTATCTAATAGAAATATATCCATTCAAAACCACAAAATTGGAATAAATATGAGCTCACATCAATGTGGTAATGAAAATAAAACAAAAAAAATGGGAGTGACTCCTATTCTCTAATACAATTCAGCCTCATATGATAATTATTAGGAAATTCAGTTTTTCAAACAATGACATCACATTGAGTAAATGCCATACATAATAAAAACTGTCATTTGTTGAGCACCGTGTGCCAGGCAGGAAGCTAAGTTTTCCATGCATGTTATCTCAGAAATAATCCTAAGAATAAGCCTAAGAATTAGGTATTAATTACATTTTATGTATATGGAGGCTGAATTTCTGAGAAATAAATTGCCCAGCTCTACGACTAGGAGATGGTGGTGGCAGAATTCAAACTAGGGGTTGCTGGACACAGAGCCCTTCGCGTTTTCCTGCTGGTTTCTACTATAGATTCTGTGGATTATGTTTCCCATAGGCTTCTACTCTATAACTGAATTCCAAACAGTTAGGAGACTGCGGGGCACTCTGAACAGTCCTTTACTCATTCAACACGCAATCCCTGGATGACTTTAATCCCTCAATTATCTGCAAAAGGGTAATCTCTCATGCTAACCTTCAATTTTCTATTGAATCAACAGTCTCCAAGTTTTTTCTACAAAATGGGGAATCAGTACAAAACACAGTATCAATATGTATGTTTATTTATTTATAATTTTATATGAAAATATACAATATAGTATATTAACATATTGCATACATTGTAACATTAAACAAATATAGAATAATTTTTAAATGAGATGAAAAGAATACTATTTTCTATATGTTTTCAGTACTTTTAAGTTTTATTTTTTATTAACATTTCCCAAATATGTTGAGCGTGATTGAATATGCTGCCTTATTTTTTATAATCTTGGTTTATTATTTTGTTATACAATAATTAGTTTCTTTTAATGGATCAGATTCTAAAATCTGTTTATTTTGATATCTGTAAGAGATATCTTTCACTTGCCTACAGCAGCCATTGAAAGCAAATATTCAGCTATTAAATACTCATTTTCTCTGATTTCTATCAGTTGTCATTGAAAATGTATTAGACTGTGTTGCTTGTTTATATTTTTAAAAAGTGGGTTCAAATAGCCACTAAAATATGAAATATTTTTAAACAGCTTAGAAAATTCTGTTTCCAAGTTTTTTAAATGTGCATGCGTATGTATATATATCTGTGTGTGTGACTCTTTATCAATAGCACATTTGTTATACTTATTGATGAAACATTGAAAAGATTTCCAAATGTCCATTTTCAATGTAGTCTTTCCATGGTACAAGAGGCTGTTATTTTTTTCGTTTGCTGTTAATACAAAACTTACATGTGGATAACTGTGAATGTATTTGGCGAACCCTGTCAGATCTGAGTAGATGATCATTGTTTTTAACTATGTATTAATAATATGGCTGAGAAAGCTCCTAATAGGATAAGTGTCAGCTCTGACACTTTTTTATGATGTAT
>NW_012148886.1:198657-199151 GCF_000956105.1 Propithecus coquereli | reverse complement strand
ATTTTTAAATTAAGGTACAAGCTATATGCAGTAAAATACACAAATCTTAAGTGTTCAGCTAGATTAATTTTTCATATGTATATGCCCATGTAACCACAATACAGGTAAAGATATAAAATATTACCAGCACCCTTATGCCTCATCCCAGTCAATATCCTCTGAAAGGTAAATGCTGTAAGTTTTGATATTTGGCAGTATGTTTTCTAGTTTTGTTCTTTTTAGAAAAGATTGCCCTTCATATTAGGTCTTTTGCATTTCCACATAAATTTTAGAATCTGCTTATTGGTTTCTACCAAAAAAAAAAAAAACTTTGTTAGCATTTTGATTGTGATTGAATTTAATATACAAATTGATTTTGGGAAAATTGACATCTTAATATTAAATTTTATAATTCATGAACATGGAATATCATTCCATTTATGTTGGTCTTTCTTAATTTCAGTAATATTTTGTAGTGTTTTGTGCACTTTCACCAGCTTTATTTCTAGCTATGT
>NW_012148886.1:195454-198607 GCF_000956105.1 Propithecus coquereli | reverse complement strand
AGAATTTTAAATTCATTTTGAATTTAAAAGCTACACTTTGTGTCAGGCACATACTTTTAGAAAATTTGGAGCACCAGAAGTAACGGAAAGTCATAAAACCAAGTTAACACAAGGGATTATCCCAGTTTATACAGTTAGATAGCTGAAGAAATCAAAGAAAATACAAGAACTTTCTATGTAAATTGTAGATTAGCTAATTGTCAGACTCTAGCATTTCTGTAAATGCAACGATCAAAAAATTTAAAAAGAATTGGCTGCCTGGGCTTAAAATGTAACCACAATGTTTATTTTAAAGAGAACAATTATTAATAAAAGATGCTAAAACTTAGAGTATGGGTATCTTCTATCTCTACAGAGCTGAAACTGAACATGTTATAACATTTCCTTGCATGCCATCACAATGATTTGGACTTCTTTTTCTTTCTTTCTTTTTTATTTGAGAAGCACAAAATTGAGTACCTATTTGCAGAGAGCCTATTTTGTAAAGGAAACATAGGAATAAAAAAATGTCTAAATAGTTGCTAGCATTTTCTGTTCAATAGAGGTTCTCCATGCTGCCCCCCTACAAGTGAGAGCCCCTTCCTGTTCCATTATCAGAAATCCCTTCCTACCGCAAAGCTATTCTTTTGATTCCAAGCAATAGATGTTGACAATCACAGGAATTTCATTCCCCCACTTAATGTCAGTAGTAAATTTGGTTAAGGAAAGAAAACACTATTATCAAAGAACAGCTAGCAAATCATTGAAAGGCTGCTAAATTATGTCATGGAATCTTTGAATTTATTATTGCTTTCCTTTGTCCTGACTTATTCATCTGTGGCACCAGAAAGTTCCTAGTTTCTGAATCTTTTTTACCTAATCACTCAAAATCACACAACTGAACAGCATTTATCAGAAAGCTTTAGGCATATCGTGCAACACGGGGAATTTTACCAAAAGACTTCTCTTTAAATATGATCCCTGACCTCTGGAAAAAATTTTTAAGTGTAAAAATAAGAACTTGCTAAAAATTTAAGGAGAAAAAGAATAATTTTAACAGATATCTATTATTGTGTATAAATCCTTGTCACAAACTGTACTAAATGCACTAAACAACTCAACAAAGTAGGCACAATTATTATCTTCATTCTGCAAATGAAATAATGAGAATGGTAAATGATGGGCCCAACATTAGAAAATAATAAATGACACCAGTTTCAAGCATAACTTAAATAACAACATTGCCCCTGGACCACATTGGGCCATAAAAGACCAAATTATCTAAATTGTGCATCAGTGTGGCACAACTACTATAATTTGTTTTAAAATGTGAAATTTATATGGATTTGTAACATAAATATGAAAATGTTTTATAATTATGTGCACAAACAAAAAATAAATAAATAAGAGGTATTGTTATTATTATTCCTGTGCCTACAATTTAAGGGACAATTGAATTATATGGGAAGTGAGAACAGAGGGGTTTCCTGATTAGGTATCATTCTCGTCATCTGAAACTCAAGCCCCAGATCCAAAATACATGCTTTTCCCCTCCAAACAGGTGAAACTAGGCATCTAGAAGTTATCCAGCCCTGATTGTACCCCCAAATATGTGTAAAAATGAAAATTAATCCTCATTCTTTACTATGAGAGAGCCAGATATGACAATGCCAGCAGTTAATGTAAAAAATCTTGTGCTTCCCTCAGTCCTCCTAATTCTGGACTAATTTTCCCAAACCTAGGAATGAAATTCCTTAGAAATATATCCCCAGTCTGGGTTTCTCTCACCTCCTGGGCCTCCCTGGATAAATCCTGGCTGTCTCTACTGAAATGTACCACAGTCTGCTTTGCAGGGTAGCTATCTTTAATCATAGAGAAAGTATCAAGAAAGATATATAAGAACACAGATGTCAGTTCTCAGGGATTAACTATTCTTCTGGATCTGAGAGCAGCTTTACCAACAATCTGTAGGATACAAAATATAGAAACAAAACTATACTCAACATTTTCAAATCATAACATTCATCAATAATGTAAAAAAATTCATCCAGTTTAAATATTCTCCATAAATCACCCTTAGTGACAATTTCCAAAACAAAAACAAAGGCAAAAATGTAGCCTCTAGTCTGAATTTATGGTTTGTCAGTGTCATAAGACAAGAATGTATCCCAAAGTTTCTTGAATTTTCAGTTTATTATACTGCTGAACCATTTGAGTGATTTATCTCCTGAGTATAAGGCCAATATTTGCATCTTGACTCATTTTTATAGCTACAATACTGGATTCATAAGATTCAGAATCCAGCGTACTGATATAAGAACAATAAACTTTTCTGGAATCTTGTAAACATTTTTTTTCCATTCCTTCAGAACAACTAAAAGAGGCTAACTCTATAACCTCTCTCAGTACAGTTCAGGTCACATTCTGCATTATAATACCAAAATGGATGGAATATTTTGGAATGCAGGTATCAGAAATAGCAAAATACTGTACTGACAATGTTTACATAGTTTACCTATTATATTATTAGTATATATTCCTGGGAAAAGATTAATATTTATGTTTAAACAGACACAATTAAAAAATTAACTTGCAATTGTCAACTTAGACCAAAGAATTATGATTTAAGATAAAAAGAGGCTAATTTCATTAATTTTCAAATTGAACTATTTCTATTTTAAAATATTTAATAGCTATTGTTTTATTAATTTGTTTCTTGGCCAATACCTAGACACCTTTAGAGATAATATATGCAAGAATATTTGTACTTTATAGCTACTTTTGATTTTATAAGCATCATGTTTTATAATAATTAAGATATACAGGACCTTTCATATTAAAGAAAAAATATATGGAAAGATTTTAAGTAGAAATATAAGGTAAATTTGCTTTTCCTAGATTTAATAATAACAAACATTCAAGTTCCTAATCTATATTTACTAATTCTCTTTTACTGAAATCTAACTCTAAATAGTTAAATACCAATATGGAAATTGAAATACTTTTTCTTTAATCTATTTAATGGCTTATGGAGGCAATTTAGTGGGATAAAGGGGCAGATCATGAGTTTTAGATTTAAACCGACCTGGAGGGAGGAGATAGATATAGATAGATGATAGATGATAGATAGATAGATAGCTATAGATAGAATATTTTTTCACTGTTTTATGGACT
>NW_012148886.1:193745-195404 GCF_000956105.1 Propithecus coquereli | reverse complement strand
AACACGGACTTCGGTGGGGGGGGAACCAAGGGCAACACACGTAACCTAAACGTATGTACACCCATAATTTGCTGAAATAAAAAAAAAAAAAAAAATGGGCAACTATGTGGTTATTAAATCAGATTCTGGAAGAATATTTAACAATATGGGAAAATGTTATAATTTTAAATGAAAAAAAACGGAGTATAAAGTGTGTAAAAGATGATCCTGATTTTGTAAAAACAAAAAATTTCTTAAAAAATAGGAATGGAAGGAACACACATTTCTAATAATGTATGTCTTTAGGTAATGGGGTTATGATTGGCTTCTACTTAATTTTTCATATACTTTCATATTTTAAAAATGTCTACAACATATTTATGTGTGTGTGATATATAAATATATACACATTTACACACACATATTCTATCCACTATAGACATTTTCAAAAATATCAAATGTGTTTGGTTTATCTGTGATATACAGCCAAAGCAAATCTAGTATATATGTGCGTATAGGGTTCAATTTAGATACATAGCATAGAAAATCCAAATAATAAATGACCTAAGCAAGACAAAGGTTTATTTCTCACACTTACAAGAGGTTTAGGGGAGATATAGCAGCATCAGAGATATCAGTGACCCAGCTCAACTAGTAAAATGTGGCTTTTTCCTCAGAGCACACCTCATACTCAGTTGAATCAGTTCCTTTGAGGAGCTTTCCCAAAGTCCCACTCAACAACATCTGATGGCCACCACTATCTGCAAGCTGAGAATTGGAGTTTTTACTTGGGCATACTTTGCTGCTTGGAGTAAATTCCACGTTTTCTTCTAAGGAAATAGGAAAGAATGACATTTATGCAGGCAATTAGCAGGCTATGCTATAGTTACAATAATAAAACTACCTTTTTTATTTTTCTTTAAAGTATGATTGATGGTGGCAGAACAACAACAACAACAACAAAAAGAATCTTCATGAGAGAAAAAGAATGAAGGAGAAAATAGAAGATACAGATAAAAAATTAAGAATCACAAAAATAAAAGATTCTTCTGACATGCACAAGAGGGGAAAAAGAGGGCTCAACAACAGATTGAACTATAAGCAATGTAATATTTTAAATAGACCCCATTTCACTTTCCATAAAAAAAACTGAAAGAATAATGAATTGAAAAAGAGAGAAATATAAGATGGACTAAAAATCCCGATATATCATTCACTCTTTCTTATCTCTTTCCAGGATCCAGGAGTTAAAGTGACTCTTGGAAACAGAGTAAATATTGACAATTAGAGTCTGGTCCTTTTGTTTCTCCTTGTGTCAAACAGGGAAGGCTAGAATTCCCTTAATGTGTAACATGTATCTGGAATTAGTCAGGTCTATCCACCCTTCCACTCCATGAGTTTAACATTTCCATACAATACTTGCTGCTAAATACATTTCTTGTTTTTCGTACAGATTTGCTCCATAAACATGAGTAATATTTAAATGTATGTACAATCTTAAAAGATTATAGATATAGTTATATGTTCTGTAGCCATAATGAGCCATCTTCACAATAATCTCAAGGGTTTATTATAAAATTATCTAAACAACCCGAAGGATGGACATATTTGAAACACGGACTTGGGGGGCGGGGAACAAGGGCAACATACGTAACCTAAACATCTGTACCCCCATAATAT
>NW_012148886.1:180435-181614 GCF_000956105.1 Propithecus coquereli | reverse complement strand
CACACCTATAGTCACAGCTACTAAGGAGGCTGAGGCAGGAGGATCACTTGAGCCTAGGAGTTTGAGGTTGCAGTGAGCTATGATGATGCTACTGCACTCTATGGGGGCTGAGGGATGGTGGTCAGGGGAAAGAGCAAGACTCTGTCTCAAAAAAAAATTCCCTCTTATCTATCAATTTATCTCCTATTGGTTCTGTCTATCTGGAGAACCCTAACTAATACAGTATCTCTACATAATAATGTCAAGTGGACTGACAAATAACTTTCCTCTTCCTGAAGTATTGAAACATTTAATGTTCTTAATGAGGCCATCTTCACCAAAGTAGAATAAAGAAATTTGACAGTTCCCAATGGGCATACAAAATGTCATTCATGCCAGGCTGGAAGAAAGGAAGATTTCACCAGGCTTCTCTAATCCTTTGATTCCTAAATCAAACACAATCCTAATTGTGGAAATCACTGGCTAGACATTGAGACTACATTTCTAAAAAGTGGGAAAGGACAACAGACCATGAGTTTATTATGAGTCAACAGTGGATTCTTTCAAAACTCATACTAAGAGGAGTTGGCCAGATGTGAACCAGCAGATTCTCCTGTACAGTCATATGCCCTGTAATGACATTTTAGTCAATAGCAGACCACGTATACAACAGTGGCCTCATAATATTATAATACCATATTTTTACTGTACTTTTCTATGTTAGATGCACAAATATTTTCCATTGTGTTACAATTGTCTACAATATTCAGTACAGTACCATGCTGTGCAGGTTTGTAGCCTAGGAGCAAAAGCCTAGGTATTTTATAGGCTATACCATCTGGGTCTGTGTAAGTACACACTATAATGTTCACACAATGACAAAATTGCTTAATCATGCATTTCTCGGAATGTATCCCTATTGTGAAGCGATGCATGACTGTACTTGTATAGGCTTAATGTTTATCTCCATATTTTGGGAGCAATTTGGAGAATTTTTAAAAGACCTTGGGGAAGTCAGGCCAAAGTGATGGATAGAATGATAATAAAACCCATTAAAAAGGATAAAGAAATGGGGGTTATTCACTGAATACATGTTCTTCTCATCAGCTCATGGGACATTCTCTAAGATTGACCATATTCTAGGATGCAAAGCATGTCTTGAAAAATTTAAAAAAATAGAAATCATACCATGCATCTTCT
>NW_012148886.1:179040-180385 GCF_000956105.1 Propithecus coquereli | reverse complement strand
TTCCACATCCTCATGGGTGGAACTTACCCAGTTGCTGGAATCTGAGAATTGTTTTTGATTCCTTCTTTTTTCTTATCACTCATATCGAATCCATCTCCAATCCTGTCAATGCAACTACAAACATATCTTGATTCCATTCATCTCTCTTTATCTCAACTGCCATTACCATGATGAAATCCATCATCACCTCTTGCCTGAAGAATCATGATATCTGTCTATTTACAGTGCTGTCTGCTTTGCCCTATCCGTTTTTGGTAAAATAGCCAAAACAGTCTTTCTAAAATATAAATCTGACCACGCCACACTTCTGCTAAAAACCCTCCAATGATTTTCCATTTTACTTAGAATAAAATAATTTTTAAAAATATGGTCTACAAGGCTGTGTGTGATGTGGCCCAGTCTCATGTCTCACTACTGTGCTCCTTGAGCCCTGTGTTCCATCCACACTTGCTTTAACTTCTGAAACACACCAAGTTTGTCCTTCCTTAACATTGTTACAAAACTCTTCCTTCTAACTGGAACGCTCTTTTTCTTGAGTGCCAACTTCTCTTCTCTGATTTCATATCTAATCTCAAGTATCACCTCCTCCGAAAAACTTCTGTTATCATTCCGTGTAAAGTAGTTTTATCACCCCCTACATTTCCATATAGTCTCTATTTACTGCACGTTGCTCTTTCCCCTTCATAGCATCCAGCACAATTTATAATGTTCTTACTTGTTCGCTTTTTTTTAATCTCTCCCCAGCTAAACTAGGACTGGGACCACCATCACTAATTTGTTCACCATTGTAAACACAGTACCATGTAGTTGTAGACTGTGTGGTAGCATGTGTTGAAATGCTGATGGATATGTGTTTTTAGAAAGTAGAGACTCTTCTGTTAAATTTTCTCTGCATTGTACTTAATTTGGAGGCCTAGTCTTAGGTGGTAAAATTAACAATGGGAAGTTAAAGAGGGTTGCTGGCAGGCTTTCTATTGGATTGAGTATCCACCATATGCTGAGTCTCCTCTTCTTTTTACTTTCTATAATCTCTCTTCTCACAGTAAATAATTAGTTCTTCCTTTGCTGTTGCAGAAATTATCTTCCTCCTCAGAAGTTCAGTGTTGCTCCATCCTGCACTGCCAGTCAATCTGGGTGTCCATGCTACTCTCCCCACCCCGCCCACCTATATCACCTCCATCATTTTCCCCACCTGCCTCCAACATACTAATCAAGAAATACCACTTATCTTCCCTTCTGTCTCTCTCCTTCTATAGATGGTTTACAGGACAGTTGATGCTATTTCAAAAAGCCAGAACAAGCTCCCATCTGCCATCTGTTAAACCATCATTTCTCCTTCATTAAA
>NW_012148886.1:164791-166215 GCF_000956105.1 Propithecus coquereli | reverse complement strand
CCAGCCTCACATAAGCATTTAATATCCATCAAAAGACAAATGGGCTGCAGATCCAACAAATAAGCCTGGGAAGTGCCAAATAAAAACAGAAAAGTTTCCATTCTCTCAAATGACTGGGACTTTTAAATCCCAAAATCAAATGGGAATCCTTCAGAATTCCCCAAATTGAGAGGGGTGCTGTTTATACATGGTACCTTCAAATAGCACTTACCTATCCAGATACAGTTGCCAAAATCCAGGGATCAGTTCTTCTGAAGAAATCAGAGGTGCAAAACCAACTGTTAGGTAGATAGCCAGGGCTCTTTGGCTCTCCCAGGGCTGGGTGGCAAGCACCCCACTTCATATAACCACCACAGCAGGAGGGAGGAGTCACTGCCAATCAGAACTTAGTGTGCCAACCGCAAAAGCTACTGGGGATTTCCTGGCCAAAAGGCCAAGTAGCACGGGCACAGTGGAGTCTGGAAGATGACCAAAAGTAACCTTGGGCCAATTATCATGTCATTAGCATAAATCTAGATTGCAGTTCCCCGCTGCCCAGTGGGCTTTCAGAGAGTCTCGGGAAATCTGCATGTATACTAAGACCCAGGTTATATAACAAACAGATGTCCATCAAGGTGACGCTTGAGCCACACCTGCCGAGGAGGGTCCAACCCAGACAAGAAACTTTAGTTAACAGTCGGGGCCTCCTGTAATAACAGGGGCCTGTTCACTGTCTGTGGTGAATGTATCTTGCTTTTGCTCAATAATCTTTGCCTCTTGCTTGCTTTGCTCTCGGTGTGTCTTGTCATTCTTTGGCAAGAGCACACCAAGAACCAAGAACAGATCACCAACCTGACACAAGCTCTGTCAGAAGTTTAATCCAGCAGCTGTTAGGGAGGCTTTCAAGATTCTCCCTGCTTCACAGCCACCAAGCCAAGAGCAGTTAGTCCCAGTATGGACCACCAAGATTTATTACCAAACCCACAAGGGGAGCCTGGCCTAGGTCCCATTACTCACCACACAGAGAGCCAAATATTGAGACAACAAAGGTTGCCAAGGAAGACAGGTAATTTATTACAGATGACGTCACCTTCGGGAGATGGCAGGAAGGCCTCAGGTCCACCTCCCTGACCAACTGAGGGCAGGGATTCTTACAAGGGGTTCAGGAAGGTGGCTGTGTGTATTGGGGCAGGCTGTGTTGAAAGCAACTCGTGCAGGAGGTCTAACTCCTCCTCACTATTTTTTTATTTCTTTTTCTCAGAGGTCACAGGTAGGTGATGGATAGTGAGTCTTGGCATTGTTATCCTGCAAAGAGCCTGCTGTTTCTGGGAGACAACTCAATAGGTAAAAGGGTTAGTTAAACAGAAAAAGTATAATGTTCTAGTCATTCAGTGCTGCAGACCTGGGAATCCAAAGCACAAGAAAGTTACAGGGAAAGTATATAT
>NW_012148886.1:151423-152466 GCF_000956105.1 Propithecus coquereli | reverse complement strand
AAAAAATATAGTTAAATTAATGTCCTTTTTAATCATATTGTTATCTAAAATCTAAAATAAAATAATACATGGATAGGCATTTGCATGTAAGAAAGCAAAATGGGGTGTGTGTGTAATACGTGCACATATATATGTAAAAATCAAGTATAAGTATTATTACATATAAAAACGAAATCCAGGAGAACTCTTGGATTGTTGAATATTCAGTGTACTCCGTGACATTTAAAGGATTAATACTCTTTATATATTGAGCACTTATTAGTCAATAATAAAAAGTCAAACACTACAAAGTTAAAATGATTTAAGTACATAGTAGTTTTCTAAAAGAATAAATACAACAAGCAAAAAATTTTAAACCTCACCAGTAACCAATAAATGAAAATTACACCACCAATGAGATTATATATTTCACCTACAGATCAGTAGAGATTTTAAAATTTTAATACTCAGTATGATTAAGGGCTCTAAGAAAGAGGACTCTCATCTATTGCTGGTATAATTTTCTATAAATTGTGGTGAGCACTATGCGAATAAGTATCAGCAACTTTAAAAATATGCCTATTCTGTGATGTAAAATTCCACTTTTAGTAGTTTATTCAAAGAAAACAAGCCATCAAGTGGGGGAAAAAATTGCACATACAATCATGTTATCCCCAAGATTGATTATAAGACCAAAATCCTAGAAACAGTGTAAATATTCAAATAAAAAGACTAGTTAACTATGTTATAAAAGATCATATGAAGGTACCGCTATACAAACTTTTATTTACTTATTTATTTATCTATTAAGGCTTTGATTTATTCCTTGAAGTAAGGGACTCGAGGGGGTGTGTCTGCAGGGGTTGGGGGGTGGCAGGGCAGGAAGGGCAATGGAACTCAGATGTCTGTGCCTATGCACCATCAAGTTCAGCACTCAGATAGGGCCTTTGAGCTGTCACTCAAAGAATTCCCTAGGAATGGAGGGTGGTAACTGGTTATCTAGTAACCCTGGGCTGTGAGGAGCTGGAGGAGGTAACCCAAGCCAGAAGGGCCATTCCAGAGGC
>NW_012148886.1:149694-151373 GCF_000956105.1 Propithecus coquereli | reverse complement strand
GACAAAAGCTGATCCACTATCACTTTGGAGAGTTAAAGGAAGTTCAAACCTAGGAAAATTTATTTTAAAAGGGCTTTAGTGACCTCCGAAGATTTCTCAGTCCTGGTCAGGTAATCTTCAACCCATCCTGTTGGCTGGTAACCGCAGCGTACCCAGCTTTGCATTGTCCTTGCTTCATAAAAGCCGCTTCCATCCATAAAGAGCTCCTCATCTGTGTCTGGCAAGGGTTAATGAGTCAAATCGGAGTGACTAAAATACACTTGGTCAATAATTTGCATGCGCTCGTGGACTGGAGAATGAGAGTCCACAGGCAATAAGGTGGCAGAATTCAAGGTGGACACTGTCTTCAAAGTCCCACTGGGATTATCTAACGGAATAGCCTGATATTTACCCACCCAGCTGACTGTTAACCAATAACCCCCTTCTGTTCTAGTGAGGGTAATACATAATGTATGGTATGAATAGTCACCAGCTGTCCAAGGCTAAACTTTTCATCTTCTTGCAAAATATCACAAGTAGCAGCAATTGCTCTCAAATAAGTGGCCTATCCTTTTGCCACTACATCTAATTGCTTAGAGAAATAGGCTACAGGTGTCTTTTGTTCTCGCAAAGTTTGTGTCAGCACTCTGAGCCCATTCCTTGTCTTTCCTGGGAGAACAAATCAAAAGGTTTGCGTAAATTTGGGAAGTCTAATACAGGGACAGTCATCAATTTTTCTTTAATAGTCAAGAAAGCCTCCTGGCATTCCCCAGTCCAAGTAAGGGGTTCTTTTTCTTCCCCTTTTAAGTCTTCATAGAGGAGTTTTGCTATTAGTCCAAAGTTAGGAATCCAAATCTGACAAAACCCAGCTGTACCCAAGAATCCTTGCAGCTTCTCCCAGGTGGTGGGGATTGCTACCCAGTTTACAGCCTCTCTCTGGTCTGGGAGGGGGTTCTGAGTTCCTGGGGACTATTCAAACTCCAAGTATCTGACAGTGGGCAGTGAGATTTGAGCCTTTTTCTGAGATGCTCTATATCCTTTGTTGGCCAAGAAATATAACATAGTTACACGATGATGCTTTGATTCAGCTTCAGTCTCACTGACTATCAAGATGCCATCTATATATTATAAAATTGTTCTCTTGTCCAAAATATTTCTCTTAAATATCTAACCAGAATTTCTCCAAAGATGGTTGAGGGTTTTTAACCCCCTGGAGAAGAACAGTCCAACAGTATTGGCATTTGGCTTTAGATCTTAAATCTTTCCATTCAAAAGCAAATAGTTCTTGGGATTCAAAGCAAGGGAATGCAAAAGAAAGCAACCTTTAAATCTATCATTGAAAACTGAGCAAAATTTAACCTGCCTCAAAGGAAATTGCCCTGTTGGCAAGGAGGAAGGACCCCAACCAAATTGTGTACCCTGCGGCATGCACGAGAGTGAGACCATCTCCTCAGGCTTCCTAGGACCGTCCTCAGAAAAGGAAGAAAGTGAAGGTTAGATGGCTAGAGGAGCTGGTGGGATGAAATAAGGGTCCTGGGCTCATAGGGAGGAGCAAGAGGGCTAAGAAAGGGATTCCTGGAAGAAGTGAAGTGCTCGGGGCCACAGCCAGGGTGGCAGCTGCCCAGAGGTCCTCTTTAGAGCAAGAATTCACCTCTGATAGCACAACAGGGCTCTTGGGTTTGAATTCTTGCTCCCCAGAC
>NW_012148886.1:137564-139279 GCF_000956105.1 Propithecus coquereli | reverse complement strand
AACCTGGGCCAATGAATATGCACTACAAAAAATATTTATATACATAATAATGCACAAAAAACCACATGTGCTTATAAATGTATATATATTTTTAAATCCTAGTGATATTTATATCATTTATATTTATATTTTATTCCATGTTATTATGTAGCCCTTATCACAGGAGCAGTCAAACACCACACGACAAATGGAGTTGGCTGAATATACTCTATTTTAGTGCAGCAGGAGGAGGCAGAGATGTCCCAGTTTAGACAAGTCCATTTTCGATTTTGCAGGTCACACACCAGCCCTTCAGCTCACGAAGTTTCTCTCTATTTCTGGAATAAAAGCTTTCCTTGCCTAAAGAGCACTTCAACCATGTCAACTCTGCAAGGAGAGAGCTGATGGGACCGATTTCTCTGCTGGATGTTGTGAGCAAGACAGCGTAAAACTGACAAGCTCAAGAATTCAAATGAAATATCCCAATTAAAGTGCAGTTGAAATGCAAAGACCAGTACCACTAGCAATATATATGCCGAGAACAAAAAACAGAGCATAAATGTGATCAATGTCATGCAAGAAAGAATTGATGTGTGGGGAAAGAATTTCAAATGAGGAGTTTTCAATCTATTAAAAAAAAAGGAGGGACTAGACAACAGGGTGGAGATAAGAGTTAACATAACCCTGAAATTGACATGACGTACTCTTGCTAATGAAACACCATTGCAATATTTCTAGGCCCAGAGAACTTCTAATGAGGATAAGAGGTAAGGAACAGCTTCTTTATAAGATTGCCTGATTCTTCTCAAAACAATATTTTCATTTTTTCAATCTCATCTTCAAGAGTCTTTCCATTTCAGTATATGGTACTTCAAATACACACAGCTTATCTCAGTCTCTCCCTTTCTCTCTGTTTCTCTTTACCCCTCTTCTCTGTCTTTCTTCTTCAATTATGCCTACTTGTCCTTTTTAATTATTTGTAAGACTATGAGAAGAAACTAGTGAACAAGCCCATCTTAATAATGTAGAGACCAGAGTATGATAAATGCTCCTGAGGAAGATCCGGAAAAGGCAGCAGTGGTGAACAAAGCCAGGAGTGCTAGAAAGATGGAAAGGAGTAAAAAGGATCCTGTCAGTCAAAGTCACAAAATGGTAGCCATGGGCTGCATTCAGCCTGCAGATATTTTGTCTTTGGCTTGAATTTTGTTGACTCACACAATATGTAAAAGGTATTTGAATTAGTTGCCAACATTAACAAACCTAGAGATTTTACACAAAAATACAATTTTCTGATTCACTTGGGGCTCTGCAGGTCTAATCCTGGCTCTTTTAGCTGAATGACTTAGGCAAGTTACCCTCTCCGTGTCTAAATTCTCTTACTTATAAAACAGGATCAATAACATAACTTGATTTATAGAGTTTTTGTGAGGATTAAATGACAATGGACTGAAAGTACTTGTAACACGACCGGGCACAGTGTAACTATGTAACACATAGTAGGTATCAGTACTAGTAATACTTGTTGCATTTGACAAACTGACCCTAGGAACCATGTGGCAAGTATCAAAAATAACACAGGGAAACGACTTGAAATTGATCAACAAAGCGCATTTTATGAAGTAGATAAATTGGTTGTATGAACTTCCAACATGACTTGTTTTGAGAGAGCATTGCACATGTAAAATGACATGAAGAATCATCTTTTGAAGCATCTTTCAGTTTCAAAATTGTATATA
>NW_012148886.1:136492-137514 GCF_000956105.1 Propithecus coquereli | reverse complement strand
GCTATGTCCTGCCTTCTTTCCAAAGTTGTTTCTTAGCCTATGTCTACAAAGAATCTGACCCATAAATTATTCCCTCTTTCATACTTTAAATATATGTCTTTATTTATTTATTTAGTTGAGACAGAGTCTCACTCTCTTGCCTGCGCTAGAGTGCCATGGCATCAGCCTAGCTCACAGCAGCCTCAAACTCCTGGGCTCAAGCAATCCTTCTGCCTCAGCCTCCCGAGTAACTGGGGCTACAGGCATGCACCACCGTGCCCGGCTAATTTTTTTTTCTATATATTTTTAGTTGTCCAATTAATTTCTTTCTATTTTTAGTAGAGACGGGATCTCACTCTTGCTCAGTCTGGTCTGGAACTCTTGAGCTCAAGCAGTCCTCCCACCTTGGCCTCCCAGAGTGCTAGGATTACAGGCGTGAGCCACTGCACCTGGCCAATATATGCCTTTAAACATAGTCCATCAACCTTCTCTGGTAAATCTACAAATAATTGCCTTTCCGAAGTTTCCGTAGGGACAAAGGCAGTTAGTGGATGTGTCAGAAGAAGACCAAGAGGTGAGGGTTCCATCTAACCCTATCCATCACCACTCTCCACAACAGAAGAAAGATTTTATATATCTTAGATTTACAGTTGCCTTTTTCTGCAAAGAAATGTTCACTGTTAGAAATGATGTTTAAGAAACCTGTGGTGTACAAATATATTTACATCTTCCATACATTCTTCTCTACTTAATAAGATTTCTCCATTAGGAACCATCCTTTATCTTGCTTTTACCTCCAAATGATCTATAATCATTGATCAGTGCCTACTGCTACTATCATTACTTTTTCTTCCTTCCCATGCTCCTCCTTCTCTCCTCCTTCTCCTCCTCTTCTTTGTTATTATTTTTTTGCCTAGCTCCCCTCAAGAATATAAGCTCCTGGAAGACAGGGACTTTGCTCTGTTTTGTTGACTGCATATTACCTAATCCCTAGAGTAGTAATGGCACAAAGTCAATACATACCAGCTGAGACAAAGAAAAAA
>NW_012148886.1:117641-123222 GCF_000956105.1 Propithecus coquereli | reverse complement strand
ACTGCAGAAGAAAAATACAAATCACACATAACTAATTTAATTCTATCTTTGATATAGATATAATTATTTTCCCAATTTACAGCTGAAAACTGACACTCAGAGATTAAGTAGCTTGCCCAAGACCACACAGCCAATAAATAGTGAGCTGAAATCTGAACTAAAATTTTATTTTATTCTGAAGTTCATTTTTTTTTTAGATATTGATGGATAGTTCTATATAGGTATATGATATAGCCATAAAAGTATGTCATATCAAAAAAATAAAATTGAAGAAACCTCTGTTTTATGCATGTAATTGATGAATCGGTATAGCACTTCCCTGAGTCTCCTTTCAAGATGAGGTCATTATATGTAATCAATTCAGGGCATATTCTTGCCACTTGCTAGTGACATAGTCCAATGTTATTCATATGAGAGTGTATGTTTTTGGAGTGCAAATGGAAAGCCAAACATAAATGTCTCAGTGGGAAATACTGTATTTTAATATTGCTCCATCCTATATAGCACACCTTTCATAAGGAAGCCAGAGGCCAGATAGGGACCATCTAAAGAATTCTGAACCTGCAAAAGTACCACTAGGCATGTATTATTACCAAGAAGAAAGTGAAACGATAATGTTAGCAATATCTAACTTGAAATTTTCATTTGTTTGCATTATTTAAACTAATTTTATAATCAGATAAAATCTAAGGGTGTTTCTGTTTAAAAGTTAATATCTATATCCTGAGTTAAATGAGCTTCATTGCCAAATTGTTGGCCCAAAGTGTTATTACTGCTGAAGTTAACTGCTAGACAGGAAAAGATAATGTCAGCTTTGGTGGGAGAGGTTATCTCTGAAGCTTTTATAAATTCTTGCCAAATCTGAGATCTATTTCAATCTTAAGACATCTGTTACTCTGCAAATGGCCTCTCTCCTCCTCCTTCCTCCCTTATATTTTCTAGAGTCACCAGTTTCCTTCAGCAGAGAATTTTCATTATTTCTGTTACCAGTGCTTTATGCCTCCCATTGCCTTGTCCTGCAGTTTCACTCCATAGTAATGCAACATTTCCTATTCCAAAATTCACAGGCAGTGTTGGCAGGGGTAATCGCCTTCACCCCAGAGTCTACCATAATGATTATCTATGAAAGAGAGAGATTTGGGGAGTGGGGTGGGAGAATGACAGAGAGGATGAGAAGGAGGGAAACTGTGGATGGCTGAACTGTTTAACCCTGTCTACTATAGCTCAGGTACATTAATTTGTGGATGACTATACAAGTGGTGGGGGTAGAGAAGAGGAAGATATTAAGTGCCAAATTTTAGCTTCAACAATAACCACTGCTGACAATTGGCATGATTTCAAATATCCCCTCACCAAACAGATGGCACGCAAGTGGTATCAGTGGAAAATACGACACTTCTTTAAAACGCATACAATGAATTGGATATTAAGGGATTGAACCTAAAAATTTAAACTGTTTGTATTTCACAAATTATACCTCTACTAACAAAATTCTACAGAATAGACCACTTTAACTCAAGTTCTTGAAATATACTATGACTGAATATGACAATATTTATTTCTATAGAACAAATATTCTACTATTACCTAAATAAGAGCTTAAAAATAGCCATGTTAGAGGTATTTTTATTCTGAGTATTGAAAAAGTTTTTAAAAAGTTGAAAAACAAAAATTATAGGAAGCATAGGTTTTTTAATTATTAAACTAATACACAAATAAGCATCCTATAGTCATACAGGTATTTGTTTTCTAAGTGCTTGAAAAGATTATAGCCCAAGTACTGTTCATATTACTGTCGGTTATTTTTTAAAATCAGTACAATGCACCAGAACTTTTATTTGTTTCATAAATATAAAATACAATTTTTGGTCACCATAATATATTCCTAGCAAAGTCTGTAATGAGAAGTGGACAGAAGTAACAACAGTTTAATCTTACGAAATGGTATCCTGGGTGCCACCAAACAGTTGACTTCAGAAGCATCGGTGAATTATGACAGCGACTGAGCCCCCATCACTAGGGATTTTTGTGTGTGCACTTTGTGTTATGTTATAAACACCCACCATTTGTAGAAACACTCGCAAGTGGTCATACTCTATGCAGAATAATAAAACAGATGTTGCTGCTCACTCACAATATGCCCAAACACACTTGGTCCAAGTAACAGGGGCCAAATTCCACCCTGCAAAGTCACAAGCTGCAGGGTCTCTAGTGTTTCAGTGATCATCAAGGCTAATTACTCCACCTCAATTCCACATTCTTTCAAACAGAGAGTTTTTGGAAATTATATTAATAAGTCTCACCAGATCGATGTTTGGGTAAAAAAGAGCAAAAGCACCTAAAGAAAACAGATAGTCAATGTTAAAGATGATCATGTAAAAAGGTGCTTTACATTTGAATTTACCAATTTTTAAAAAATATAAAATTCAAAATGTCCAAAAGGTAATAGGAAAAAGAGGCTTCTAATAGGAAACCTCCAGTTTCCTTTGCCAAAGGCATCAGTTTCTTGTACCTTGCTCTAGAGATATTTCTATGCATAAGCAAACAAATATGTAATTCTTCCTCTCTCTTTTTTTAAGCCAAACGAGGCTTACTAAATGCATCATTCTACACCTCGCTTTTACTTGATTTATCTCAGAGATTGTTTCATGTTAGTACATAAGGAAAAACTTCTTAAAATTGCATAATAGTCAATTATATAGATATCCAATTAATTGTTAAAATTTCCTATTGAATATTTAGATTGCTTCCTATCATGTATTATTATAAATACATAAAGCAATAAATATAGTACTTCTAGCCTAGGACTCTGCTTAGATGCTAAACCCTATAATTATTTAATATATTGGTTAAATAGCACAGAGGCACAATGTCATACCTGAAACCATTTCATCTGGTGATTTTACCCTTAACAATCCTTTCCAACTCTAATTGCTGAGTATAACAGTTGGCTTTCAGTGAACATTAATTAAGGGTGATGTGTCATAATAAATTTCATTAAAATTCTAAATGACATTACTAATAATCAGAATATTGCCTTCATGTGAGGATCTGTTTGACCTTAATTAGTGAACTCAACTTGGCTTTCTTTTGTCTTTTCTGGGGGAAAAAAGGAGGGGAGTAAGCCACATTAATTTTGGATTTGTGACACCAGTTATGACTGACCTTCCCCATTTCGGAACTCTTGTTGCATCAGTATTAGGCAGATTAACACTTAACTCCTCTATATTAGAGCATAATTCAGAGACCTTTGCAGACTACCGTGGTTCAACTATGGTTCACTTGAGCAGGAAAAGAATTTACTGGAAGGATATTGGGAGCTTATAAAACTGTCTAAAGGACAAGGCTTGGAAAACACATAGAAACTAATGTTTGGAAGCACAAGAACACCCAAATAAGAGCCACCTCAGCTAATGTAGACAGCTTGTCTGTGGGATCAATGAATCTCACCATCCCTCAGCAGCGCTTTTCAATTTTTCTCATCTGTGTCCCACATTAAGTATTTTACACAGTGTTGGAGAACACACACACACGTTTAACTAAACCATTTCATTAAAACAGGACTCATTCCTATGTGTAATGCATTCTAATATCATATATTCTGTCCTGCTTCATTTTTTTAAAAGTGCTGGTTGTAACCCACTAAATTGATTTCAAGACCCACTAAGGGGTCAGGACCTGCAGTTTGAAAAACACTGCTCTGGAGAGATTGATTCAGACCACAGTGTCGCAGTTGATAAGTAAAGTGAACGAGCCTGTGGAGGAGGTGAAGAGTAAAGAAAATAGAGGATCATTCTGCATTTGCAAGGGGACAGAGTATAAAGAATGGACTATGAAGCTTGAACATACATCCTGTATCAGCAGAATGAAACCAGCATGACCCCAATTTAATACTATACCAAATATCAACCCACACGCATCACCACTTGGCACTGAAGCACTACAAATCATGGCTTTTCTGACAAGCAAGGGACGGAGGGAGGGAGGTAAGGAGGGAGGAAGGGAGGACGACGTTTTAAGTGCTACTTTAGCATGTAATCCCACAGCTCACATCCAATATAACTGCTCTGAAAATCCCCATTTATTTCAGAGGCAATACTTGCTTTCCTTATGTCCTTTTCAGCTTCGTTGCACTAGCTCCTTTTCACCACCATTACTTAGGCTGGAGTCTGGTTGTCTGACATGAGCTGTCAACATACTAAGACTCATAAAATCAAAAAGAGTAATCTTGTAGGATCCAGCTGCTTCCATACACATTCACCTAGATCCTAGACTAAATTCTTGCCACATTGCATGCCATGAAAGAAATCTAAACTCAGTGTTAAAGTTATGTGCTGAGGCCCGCTAACCTTGTGCTCAATTTTGTCATCTGTCTGTGGTTAGATGACATTCTCCTAAGTGTCTCCCTCTTGTTCTCATCAAGTGGCAACTACTTCTTTTCTGGGACCATTAAGCCTTCCTGCAAGGTTTCAGCCTTGGCATTTATCCGCTCTACAGCGCTAAAGTTAGTAGAGAAATAGAAATATTTCATTTCCTTGATTATGCCTCACTCTTTCAAATTACTCCCAGGAAATGTCAAAGCCAGAAGAAATAGCTTGGAGACTGTGACTGAATTAAAATTGTGCAGAACAGTGGCCTGTCTTAATGAAATTATCCAGGACAACCACATTGGCTGGTGCATCTTTTAGCTAAATGAAAGCATTTCCTTGCTGGCTTTCATACTCAAGGGATGACATAACCCTCGCTGGCTGTCTGGTTGCCCTCAGTAGTCCAGGAAAGGCCAGTTAGAATCTCCAGGCTAATTAACCATGCCCTGTGTGGCAGGTGCTCCTCACTGTGATTTCTTTAGCTGGGGAGTGAGAACCTTGAGTTCTACTTCTATTTTTAGTCACATTTATAATAATGGAATGAAAAATAAGTGACTTCTTGAACTCCTGTTACATGTCAGTCAGGGAGAGCAAATATAGCTCACTCTGACAGTTACTAAGTTAGAGCTAAAGAATTTCTCAGCAGTTCGATGGTGTGAATTTGCACATTCTTAAAGCTGGGTGTTTCCTGGATGCACTGTCTCTGCAGATAAAATGTGAAATGTGGTGTGGAAGCATATTTGGCATTCACAGGTGACAATCAGATTCTTGTAAGTCCAATTATGGCATAAAGGACTTTTAGCAAAGAGCTGGGTTCCAAATCCAGCAAATGTGGAGGGTGATGAGGCTGTGTCATTACCATGAGACTTTCCTCTTACTTCCCCTCAGCCCCAACCCCATAAACCTCAGCACCACGATGAAGGCTGAAGGGATGCTATGTTAGAAAGCCCCCAAATTATCAGACTCTGGGGTAAAAAAGAAAACATAAGACAGACAAGAAGTGCTCTTTAAAAAAAAAAAAGCAAAGGAAATAAATGTAAATTGCTTCTAAATGTTATTTCTAATTCTTTTAATTCATAAATAAAATGTTAAACTTATTGTTTCTTGATTTGGTTTTGTTTATTAATTTTTCATGTTGCCATCATAATCTAATTTCACTAAATATCATTTATTTTACTTTAGCAAATTATTTTGAATGAAATAATTCAATAGAA
>NW_012148886.1:116188-117591 GCF_000956105.1 Propithecus coquereli | reverse complement strand
TCTCAAACCTCCTATCACCCTGCTATACAATTGTTTATTCTTATTAGAATAAACAATATTCATAGTTGACCATCACTCTGAAGTAGTGCATGTCAAAGATTACTATACCCATTTTTTTTCTGTGAGATGTTTGCATGCTTGCACTAAGGAAGGGAGACTACTACATCCAAATTCTCCTGCCTGGGGTTCCATTTTCCAGACCCTTCCCAGACTGAATTGATGGATTCAGCCCTCAAGGAGGATGTAAATAATTTCATCATCAGCTACAACCTCTGCCATTTTAGCCCTTAAAAAAATAAAAGAGAGAGAGAACCAGGACATCATCTCCAGTTGCTGGAGCTGAACACCTGTAATTCCCCACTGTACTTTATACGCTGCGTTTCATACCCCAGGTTCATCAGCTCAGACACAAGCAACACCAGATCTAGACCTAGGATTGGTTAGTTTTCCATCTCTAGCCGGAAGACCAAGAACATGAGGATAATATCTAAGTATATTTTAGACATTTTGTTAATGAAAAATAAATGGACATTAAAACTCTTTGATCAGTTTCTGATCTTGGAGGCTTGAATTTTTCATAGCATTGAAAATAAATGCTTCAAAGTAATATATGGACCAAAGTGATGTGGGCCATAGAGTAATGTCACCACAAATTTGGAACAGATTGAAAATCAAAGATTAATAGCGGTGAGCAGGGAATTCCAGGCAGAGCAAATGGATAGAGATTAGGGAAGACATGTCAAGGGAGAGTGAAAGATTTGCTGTGGCTGAGGTGAAGGATACATAAACAAGAGAAAGTATTGAAAGATGAGTTAAGAAGGGTAAGTTGGGGCAAGATTGTGAGAGGCATTGTATGCTAGTATAAAGCATATGGAATGTATGTTACACATCATGATAAATGTTGTTTATCATTGCTGGACAAGTTGGCATTTCACATAGCTTCTATCAGGTGACAGTGCAACCCAATAAAAGAGTTAAAGTATTGATACATGCTAAGAAATATATTTCCTAGGACCAAGCTCATTTCCAATTT
Organism: Propithecus coquereli; assembly: GCF_000956105.1. NCBI lineage: Eukaryota > Metazoa > Chordata > Mammalia > Primates > Indriidae > Propithecus > Propithecus coquereli. Next base: position 116,558 of record NW_012148886.1, on the reverse strand, counting down.
TTCCTTCACGTTTTGTTAAAGTGCGGGTGCAGCCTCAATTATTTTTGACACACAAATATAGACAGAAATAGGGATGATGTGTTTGTCTAAATAAAGTTAAGACAAAACTGAAAAAAACTTTGCAAAGCAAAATATATGTAGATTAATGATTTGGAGGAAAAAACTTCTAGCTGAACTAGAAGAGAATGAGTTAGAAATCCGCAAAATACAATGATTTGTGTAAATTAAGAATAAAATATTATAGTTTAAAAAATTGTTACTAGGCCAGGTGCAGTGGCTCACGCCTGTAATCCTAGCAGTCTGGGAGACCGAGGAGGGAGGATCACTTGAGCTCAGGAATTCAAGACCAGACTGAGCAAGAGCAAGACCC
>NW_012148886.1:114374-116138 GCF_000956105.1 Propithecus coquereli | reverse complement strand
ATTACAGGCGTGTCTTTCCTATTTTTTATTTACAATTTCCTTTTATCAGAATTCTGACATTCATGTAGGTGGTTTAACTCTGTATACTTATGCTAGTGTTATAGGTTAATAGTACATATGTGGTTTTCTGGCAGTCGTTGGCATTCCTTGGCTGTTTGAAACATTGTGCTGGTCTCTGCCTTCATCTTCACACAGCATTCTCCCTGTGTATAAATTTCCCCCATTTATAAGGGCACAGTTGTATTGGGTTAGGGCCCACCCTAGCAACATCATGTTAACTTTATTATCTCCCGAAACCTTATTTCCATATGAGGTCACATTCTGACGTATTGGAGGCTATGACTTCCACGTCTGAATTTAGAGGTGGCACAATTTAGCCCATAGTACCCAGTATGACATCATGATGGGGAAGAAGAAAGCCTGATGATTTGATAAGAAAGGTGGAGTAGACTGAGTCTAGAAACTTCTGGTAAAAGACAGGTCTAAAGGTAAGCATCCCAGTAAAGAATTCTAGCACCCACGGGCACAGGAGGGAGGAAGCTTCACCAGGAATGAGGAGAATAAACAAGAGGCAGGAAAGGCTGATATTTAACTCTGTTTATGATGGGGTTTTAAATGGAATGGACCCTACTGTTAGAGATAATTTGCCTCTTATTTCAGGCCTCACTATTTTATTATTTCTTTTTCTCTGTAGTTGACTATATCACATTGACCTCTCCCCAAACAGAAGCAGTTTCTCTCTCTCACTGAGTAAAAAAAAACAGAACTCAAATGTTACCTGGTCCTTTCAACTATCTCCTGACTCCAGGGCTAATAAGTACTGTTCTACGGCAAAGGCACTATCACACCCCCTAAATTCCTAGTCCCAGACCCACATTAGAGTAGAAGCATCAATTCCACTTAAAAATTGCCATCCCATTCTTCCCTAAAGCAATCATTAGATTTAACAATTACCTTCCTTGGATGGACAGGTAATAGTTTATCATCATCCTTGTCCTAGTATAGAATAGATGTTAATAGCAATAACTTACCTAGAATGCTATATTCTTGTCATGTCCAAGTCTTGAATTTTCTTCAGTTTATTAAAGGGGCCACATTATCTCTACCTTATATTAGAATTTCCTTTAATCTGAATTCTAGCATTCATGTAGGTGGTTCAACTCTGTGTGCTTATGCTAGTGTTATAGGTTAATAGTACATATGTGCAAATAAAAATAACACAAGTAATAATAATACTAGCAGAAGCTCAACACCAAAGTTAAAATAGTGGCTTGAGATTTGCAGGGGAGTAGCAAATGATTGATTGTTGCTGCTGTTGATAAGGAAGAAAAGCAATAAAAGAAAAAAAAGCAGTGGCACATTAATAGTGGGAGCTGAGAGTGCCTATAACCCACATTTTATTTATGCCATGCCTTTCATTGCTACTCCTAATATCTTTGCCCTTTTTTTCAAGCTCATGAATCTTAACCTGTGAGTCAGTCAACCCTCTACTTCTCTGAGACAAATAAAGCCATCCAATGCGACTTCTCCTTTCTCATCCCTTTGACCACTGAACAGGAGTGGCTTAGCAAGGGAATCTGGCTAAAAGGGAGAAGGAAGGGCCAAGTCTTGAAACAGCATTTGCAAGAAAGCACATTGGTTTTAATTATATCATATTGCTTTGGATCAATAATCATAGAATTTTCTAAAGGTCCAATTTACTCAAATTTTACATGACATTAAGAAAAAGAAGTTATTCATTTTAAAGATTATTATTTTTGCTTG
>NW_012148886.1:101301-103129 GCF_000956105.1 Propithecus coquereli | reverse complement strand
TTAAGGTGAGCAGCAAACATCACAAATAGTTTCAAGAACCTGTTAGTAGAAATACACTAAAAAGACTCTCTTCTCTGATACGCAAAGTGAGAGACATCATCTTTTTTCCTATATCTACAATGATACTATAAATTGTATTATGCAAATATTTTTAACCCACCCACACACTCTCACACACAGAGAGACTCAAAAAAAGAGATTTTCACATTTGCTGAAAGTCCCTGATATGCAATGGCAAACTCATAAATAAATTCTAATGACTAAGACCAAAGTGAGACCATAGCCTATGGGTTGGGCAGGACACCAGGAAGCACCCCTGGCCTAGAGAGGAATGTGTTAAGTTCTCTCCATGACAGATGTGACAATGATTGCCTTCCCCTGACTCCGTTACTTTAATCTCCTGGTAACTTGCCTCAAAATCTATTAAACTGGGCTAGATCCCCATCAGAACTTGAACAGTTTCTTTCTAACTCTTGATTCTCTTAAGCTCATTCCTCAATATCACAAAGAAGATCCACAGAACAAGAGACGTGACCTACTCACAAGTCCATGTCTCAAAAAAGAAGTCAGAAGCCAGAAACAAAATCTAGAAGAAATGTGACTACATAGCCACTTTACATGTCTGTATTACTAAAACAAGATTTATAAACTGTGTAAGAGACAAATGAAGAATTGGAGAAAATACATTTGTCACATATATGTCAAAGACCACATCTTCTTACTATCCAGAAAGTTCTTACAGATCAACATGAAAAAGACCAAACCCCAATTTTAAAATAGGCAAAAGAACATTTGTTGACTGTTCAAATAAAAACAAATACAATTTTTAAAGCATATTAAAAGAAATCAATCTTACTCATAGTTAAGCAAATGCCAATTAAAACCACGAGACACCATTTTTTATCTCTTAGACTCGCAAAGACAAAGTTTGATAATCTTTTGTGTTAATAATAGTGTGTTGATGCAGAATCTATATCACATCACTGATGGCTATACAAGCTGATACAATATCTAGGGAGGGCAAGTAAAAACTGCTTTGATTTGGCAATGCCTTTTCCAGAAACTGATCAACAAATACACATACAAGTACATAGAGACAAAATTATTCATTGCAACATTGTTTGTAGTAGCAAAAGACTAGAATCAATCTAAATATTCATTAGCAATAGACTTTCAAAATAAATAATATTATCTATACAATGATATATTATGAAGTAATTCAAAACAATAAGGTAGATCTCTATATACTGATATAGAATTATCTACATGACTGCTATTTTTTAAGAAAGAGGTACAGAAGAATGTACATACTTTGTTTCCATTTGTTTGAATAAAACACATGTGCTTTTGTCTGTATAGACTATCTCTAGAAGTATTTACAAGAAGCTTTTGCTAATAATGATAATAGCCAAGTTTTACAGAGCACTTAAACTGGGCTAAGGCATTGGTCTAAGTGATTTTACTTAAATTATTTTATTATCAAAACAATTCCATATGTTAAGTATAATTATTATCCCCAGCTTCCAGATGAGAAAATTGAGGAATAGAGAGTTTAAATAATTTGCCTAAGGTCAACAGATAGCAACTGCACGCTGCAATTTGAATCCAGGCAGTCTGTCTCCAAAGCCAGTGTTTTTAATCGCTAAGTAGTTTGCCCCTGGGAAAGGAAAACTGGGGATTAGAATTGAGAGGAATATTTACTTTCCATTTTATTTTCTGTCTTTTTACCATGTACATGTACTACTTTTTCAAAACATGCAAAGGAAAATTACTCAAAATATCACACAAATTCTAAAGCTTATCCGGAAAAACAGGAGGAAAAAGATGC
>NW_012148886.1:96214-96724 GCF_000956105.1 Propithecus coquereli | reverse complement strand
TAGGATTTATTTCAAGAGAGCAAAAATGGCTTAACATTTGGGGTTTATTAATAAAATATACCTTATTAATAGGTCAAAAAAATCTCAGATTAACAAATTGGGTTGACATGTCTATAAATCATTTGCTAATTTTCAACAAATATTCCTGATTTTAAAACAAAAAGAGTTCCTAATAAAATATAAATAGCAAAATACTTCCTTAATATTATGTAGAAAACATATTTTAACCAAAATCCAACTTCATATATAACTGAGAAACATTAGAGGAATTACTCTAAAGTAAGGAACAATGCGCATATAAAATGCATATAGGTACTGCTATTACTTTACACTATATGGAATTTCTGACTGATACAATAAAAAAATTAAATCAGAAGTATAATCATTTGAAAGGCTGTCCACCTGAAAACCCAAATGAACCGAGTATTCATTTATACTTTTAATAACTCTAAGATATTAACAGAGTACATAAATGTGGCCTGTTACAAAACTAATATCAATAGCTAGCTT
>NW_012148886.1:88867-93197 GCF_000956105.1 Propithecus coquereli | reverse complement strand
AGACTTTACTACAAAATAATTAAAACCTTCTGTATGTCAAGAGTCATGACAAATCATATAAAAGACAGATGACTAAAAGAGAAATATGTATCAGGCAATGTGTAGATATAGTTAATTTATGAAGCAATCGACAAAAAAATGGCAAATAAATAAATGAAGAATAACACAGTTTTAAAAGGGACAAGGGATATAAAACAGAAATATAAATGACCAGTAAACATAAATTTTTTAAACATTGAAATACTAATTTAGTCTGTCAGATTTGTGACCATCTGTATATCTACCTGTCCTTCTAACCATGCATCTATCCATCTATATATTCATATCCAAGACTGGCAGTAATGCAGGGAAATTTGTACTTTTATAATCTACTACTTAGATTGGGGACTGTGAATCTTTTCTATAAAAGACCAGATAGTAAATATTTCCAGCACTGTGGGCCATATGGTCTCTGTCACAGTTACTAAATTATGCAGCTGTAGCACAAAAGCAGCCATAGATAAATTGACATGGCTGTGTTCCAATAAAACTTTATTTGCAGATACAGGCAGTGGGTCAGATTTGGCCTGTGGGACATAGGTATCAGACCCCTAATTTAGAGAAAAAGTTGTAATAATTTTGTAGAGCAAATTGTCCAATACATATCAAAAGCTTTAAAAATATGCTTATAATTTGACTAAGCAAATTCCCTTCTAGGAAGGTATTCTACATAAACCATTATGCTTAATGAGTAATGATATTCATCAAATAATTTATTTAATGTCTAACCATAAGGTTTTAGATAACAAACTATGCTTTACAAGGCATGACCATGCCATATCCCCCAGAAAAACTTTTAGAAAAACAACCTAATGACATCAAGAAATATTCATAACCAATTTTTTAAAAAAGCAGGTGTCCATAGAGCATATACAATATGACCCCAAATGTCTGCACACATGCACACATGCATACGCACACACACACTCACACACACACATTGTAGAGATTAACAGAACTGAAGTGCAAATCAGAATGCCTAAGTTCAAATTCAGATTTCACAACTTTCTGTATGAATCTAGTCATTTAACCTCTCTTAATCTCATTCTCTTCATCTGTGAAATGGGAAAAGTAATTGTACTTACCTCATAGAGGTATCATGAGAATTATATAAGACAATACACATGATAATACTGTCTTGGTATATTCAGGCTGCTATAACAAAATTCCACAAATTGGGTAGTTTATAAATAACAGAAAAGTATTTCTCACAGTGCTGGAGACTAAGAAGTCCAAGATCTAGGTATCTGCAGATTCCGCGTCTGGCGAGGGCTTGCTTCTTGGTTCCCAGGCAGCCGTTTTCTTGCTGTGTCCTCACACGGCAGAAATGGCAAGAAAGTTAGTTCTCTGGAGTCTTGAGCTGACCTGGTGCTACAGTGTCAGAGTTGAGTGGCAGCTACAGGGACTGTACGGTACACAAAACTGAAAATACTTATCCAGCCCTTTATAAAACTTTGCCAAGCCTCAGTCTATAGTTGTGGTCCCGAAACACCTGGGCCACCTCCCAGTACCAGTCTAAAAATTCGTCTTCCATGAAACCAGTTCCTGGTGCCAAAAAGGCTGGGGACTGCTGGTCTATAGTGTAAACTTTCTACTTGCCTGCATGAGCAAGGATATTGGTTTGTTTTCACAGAAACCAAACCTCATGACCTAATTACCTCCCAAAGACTCCACCTCCAAATACTAACACGTTGGGTATTAGGTTTCAATACCCAATTTGGGATGCAAATTCAGTCTACAGCAAACACTTAGAATGACTCAGTAAATGCCATATATATCCATATCCAAATTATCTAGAATATTTATAAGTAGTTTTTATTATCTTCTTTGTACTTTCATGTATTTTCTGGTTTTCACATATGTATACATTATTTTGTAATTATATAAAAATGTTAAAATTTTGCATTTGAAAATTCCATAAGCTACCTTCAATCTCATTATAAAATTGTCTATTGATAATAGCATTAATTCCAGGAGTACTGAGCTGGTCCAAAAAGCAAAATCTATATCTGATTTTAAAAAAGCAATTTCACAGCTTACTATGTCCTTTTTCTCAGAGGGAGAAATTTAGAGGTGTTTGTATCTCAGCTGAGACAGACTTGGACCTTAGGCTGGCAGAATATTGTCTCACTGTTAACTAGCAGTCAGAGTGAACTGGCTTGAGGCAGGAAGATGAAATGTTCAACCCAGTTTCAAGAACTCATGCCCTGGAAGGAAATACCTCTGAAAGCAAATCTATGTGACTCTTACTTCTTATTAGAATAAATCAATAGATCCAAACATATTTTCTCAAGGATTTAAGTCCAGAAATCTTCTCCCTGCATGGCAGACTTATTTCCTGCTCCCAGTCTCCCTTATCTTCATGGAATATCTGAGGAATAAGCCATGGAAACTCAAATATATTCCAGGGGGAGCTACCTGAATTTCCAGTAAGGAGTTCCCAAATCCCCTTCGCAGTATATACATCCTCTCCACCTTCTTCCTTCCTTTCTTCCTCTCTTTCTCTGTCTCTCTCTATTCATTCCATCCCTCTCTCCTTCTCTCTCTCTTTCTCTCCCTTCCTTTTTTTCTTTCCTTTTTTAGTCCATTTAGGCTACTGTAGCAAACACCATAAACTGGGTGGCTTATAAACAACAGAAATTTATTTCTCCCACCTCTGGAAACTGGGAAGACCAAGATCAAGGCACCAGCAGATTTTGTGTCTGGTGAGGACCTACTCTCTGGTTCATATCTAGCACTTCTAGTTATGTGCTCACGTGATAGAAGGGACAAGCTAGTTCTCTGGGGTCTCTTTTATAAGGTAGCTAATTCCAACAGTGAGGGCTCCCCCCATAACGTAATCACCTCCCAAAGGCTCCACTTCCTAACACTAACATTTTAGAGGTTAGGTTTCAACATGTCAATTTTGGGAAAATATACACATTCAGTGCACTGCTCTTGATTTCTTGACTGTTCTTTAGAATATTTAATACCTATCCTAATACGTTTCATGCAAATCAGCAAAATTCTTGCATGTAAACCAATACTTCTGCACATCATGGCAGCCTCACTCCCTCGCTCCCTCTACTCTAGCTCCAAGCTTCCTTTTCAACATGAGATCCAAAATCCTAAATTTATTGCAATGGTGCAGGCATGTGACAGATTCCATAGTCAACACGCCTACATGAGGCTTTGTTTTAGAAGGTAGTTACATGAGGATGTAAGAGAGCACAGGGCCTCCATTTTGCTGGTTTGGGTGGAAGGACAGCAGTGTGATTTGGAACAGTGGCCACAATGGTAACACGGTCCTATGGTGTGTAAGAGTAGTGGTTTCTTGATCCTGGAGTAGCAGCAGCTCCCTCTCCAGGTCAGTTCTATGGCATAGTTTTGGAGATGTTTCCTGAAACTTCAGTCTTCAGTGTGTTTCTCCAGCCCTTCCACTGATTCAGTCACCTAAGCCTTCCTGCTTAAAATAATTGTAGTGGATGCTCTTTGCTGCAACAAAAATTCCTTGTATGATTCTCATTACAAGGCTTTGTTTGCATATCTTGGACATTATTTACAAGAGATATGGGAAAATACCGAGAAGTTTTCAAGGGCTAAGACAAGTGCAGCAGAAGAAATATGGATAGTCAGGAAGGACCATTATAAAGCTCCAGTGACCTGCCATGATCTTGCCATTTATTCAGTATCAAGTTGCCCACTGCCAAATCAGGGTGCACTGGGCTAGGTTCAGAAGATGTAAACATGAACGAAGGTGGTCCCTGTAACTACAGGTCATAAAATCAAGAAGACAATACTAAACCCATAAGAATAACTATACATTACATGTATTATTTCATTTTCTCTTCAAGTAACTGTATGGGTAGATACTGGTACCTCCACATTACAGATGAGGCTTAAAGAGATTGAGGGACTTGCCTGCAATCATGACTCTAATAAGTGGTCAAGATAGGGTTTAAGTCCAAATCTGACTGTGGAGCCTGAGTTCCTGAACACTATCCAGCCGTAAAATCTGTAGATGTTCATTCAGTCATTCAGTGAATAGTTGTCGACACTGACTCTCGTCGGGCCTAATGCCAGGGATCCTGATAATAGTTCAACTCATAAAAACAGCAAGTTGGGGAAATAAAGGCATATCATGTGGCTAGAGGTAAAAGTGAGAACTTGATGTAAAGACAGGTACAGGCAACATTCCTCTTGTTCACAAGGAATTCAATGGAATCAAATATGTTCACTGAGTGCCTTTAAGCTCCAGATACTCTGCTTGGAGTTGAAGAGAGATGAAGATCCAGTTCTTGTCAGTGTCTGT
>NW_012148886.1:68563-87487 GCF_000956105.1 Propithecus coquereli | reverse complement strand
AGGCAGAGGAGGGTTATGACAATGACTCAAAATCATGCATAGTGTCAAGAAACTGGGCACAAAACCCATGTCTCCCAAATCTTGTACTTTTTCTTTTCTCACTGTGGTTAAACAATGACTCTTAAGATTGTTAAATACATGAATGAGAAAAATAACATCTTGTTTGCTGAAATACTGTTCTATTCAATAGACACATGCTGTTAAACATACTTAGCATTTTATTTTGCTTTTGATACATAAACTATTAGAATTAGTAAAAACTTTGTCCTGATTATTTTCTCTGTTCTAAACTTTGATATTGACATAAAAGACTAGTGAGTTGATTTTGTTAACTTCAGAAAACCCACTGCCATGCTTTTTTATAAAACTCATGATTCTTTGAAAATATTTCTTGTGGTTTGTCTTTTTTTTTTTTTTGATGGCAATAAAACGTTACTCAGACATTTGGCCCATCTCATCTTAGTGACTCATATTCTTATGCTAGGGTCTGTCACTTTATGTTCCTCTATGTGGAGCTTCTAGGTATCTGATAAATATGTAATTCTATACGTAGACTATACCTGGAATATGTGCAAAGATGACATCAGATTGCAGAACACCATGGTAGTGTCAAAAAGATTTTGCCACAAAGGTCAACATTACAAGATTGACATGAGGATGTGTGACAGGTTATCTCTGCCTCCTTTAGGCTGCAATGAGGGTCAGTTTGGGAATAATTTCCACCTCGCCTTGTTTATTACTTTGCTAGGACTGCCATAACAAGTATCATAAACTGAATAACAGAAATTTATTGTCTCGGGGCTCCAGCGGCTAAAAATCTGAGACCAAAGTGTCTGCAGATTTGGTTCCTTCTGAAGGTAGTGAATGAGAGGATCTTTTCAGGCCTCTCTCCTAGCTAGTGGTTTGCTGGCTACTTCTGATATTCCTTGACTTCTACTGCATCACCCCAATCTCTGCCTTGATCTCCACATAATGTTCTCCCTGTGTGTGTGTCTGTGTCCAAATTTTCTCCTTCTGCAAGAATGCCAGTCAAATTGGATGAGGGGTCCACCCTATTTCATTATGACCTCATTTCAAATGCTTATATCAGCAATGATTCTACTCAAAATATGATCACATTCTGTGGTACTGGGGGTTAGAACTTCCACATATAAATTTTTGAGGGGCACAATTCAACCCATAACACCTAGGAACAGAATTCTTGCTCCAGATGAAAACCCAATGGACAGGGCATAGATTCTGACTTTATTTTTTCCCAACCATAAGGAGGAGGCAGGAATCTTTGGCATAGTGTCAAGGAAGCAGGTATAGTCACACAAAGGAAAAAAAAAAAAATCAAAAAACAAACTAGATTCTAAGGCCACAGAGTACCTATGGGGAGAAATATGTGGTCCTGGCCAGAGGGTAGACAGCTGAAGTAGCATGTAGACAGTTTGATAGATACCATCTTCATTATAGGAAGTACACAAATGCATGAACTCCTGAAGTGGTTCAGACTCCTTTTATTTACAAATAGAGCAATGTCATTCTTGCTCAGGGAGTAGTAAAAGTCTCCCAATTAGATGTGAAGAAGCCATTTAGTGTCCCCTGGAGCCATGTACGTTTTTGATAATGATAAATGGAGATTGCCGCCACCCTCTCATCTCAGTGTTCAGGGAAAGGGTCGCATCAGTGAGGCCAAGAATGTAGTAAATAAAATGATCACATATTTCTCCTTTGAATTTCATAGACTTTAAATGTACAGATTTGTATTGGTTTTCTATGGTTGCATAATTAATTATCACAAACTTAGAGACTTAAAACTATACTCATTTGTCATCTCACATAACAAAAGTCCTGTGTATCAGGACTAAATTCTCTGCTCACGATCTCATGAGGCTGTCTTAGTCTGTTTTTTGTTGCTATAAAGGAATAACTGAGGCTGTAACCAGCTCCATGGACCCCCATATGATTTTTATAATCTTCTCCCTTACTTGACCCTTTGAGTTGTTTCCCAGAAATGATGGACTTGAACTCCTGGCCCCCAGTGATTCTCCCACCTCAGCCTCCCAAAGTGTTGGGTTTATAGGTATGAGCCACCACACTTGGCCTGAAATGATGGGTTTTCTACAAGACAAAGGAGTTGAGATTCTGAAGGCCCCAGGGCGGACTTCAGGATGCCAAGATTCACCATCCCCCACAACCTGTCCCCAAAGCATATAAACCCTTGTGAGATACACCATGGCCTGCCCCAAGGCATGTGGCTCCTCCTTTAAAAGTCCATGAAATACCTTAGTCAGAGAGATGGATTTGGGGAGCTTCTCCTATTCACCCAGCAAGACATCTGTCGTATTAAAAATTCCTTTCTTCCTTGGAAGTCCTCCTTATCTCAATAATTGGATTTTTGGATTTTTTGTGCAATGAGCAACTGAACCTAGACTAAAACCCTTTTGCAGTTTTAACAACAAGGCTGGGTAATTTATAAAGAAAAGAGGTTTATTTGACTCATTGTTCTGCAGGCCGTACAAGATGCATGGTGCCAGCATCTGCTCGGCTTCTGGTAAGGGCTTTTGTGCTGTGTAAAAATGTGGCAGAGAAGGCCAAAGGGGAAGCAGGCACATATATGGAGGGACCAAGCCTGAGAGACATCTGGCTTTATAACAACCCACTTTCATAGGAACCAATCCATTCCCTGAGAACCAATCCTGACTCATGGGAGCAAGAACTCATTCATTACCACAAGAAGAGCACCAAGCCATTCCTAAGGGACACAGTGTCCCCATGACCCACACACTTCCCACTAAGCCCCAGCTCTCAACTCTGCCACACTGGGAATTAAATTGCAGCATAAGATGTGGTAGAAACAAACCTTATCCAAATCATACCACACACGGAAACCAAGGTATCACCTGGGGCTCAGGACCACCGTTTGTTGGCGGAATCCCTTCTCATGCTTTCAACAGGACCTCCTCCATCTGCAAACCAGTAACAGTGCATTGGGCCAACACCCTTTGAATTCCTGTGGCTTCCTATTTTACTTCCTCTTTGGCTTTAAGGGATTCATGTGGTGACATTGGGCCACCCAGGAAATATGGGATAATCCCCTTTTTTAAAATCAACTGATTAGTAACCTTAATTATATCTGTAAAGCTCCTTCACAGCAGTACCTAGATTAGTGTTTAGTCGAATAATCAGAGAATGAAACTTTGGGGGAAGCTCTTTAGAATTCTGCCTACCACGAGATCTAAAAAACTCAGGCTAAAGACATTAATGTGTAGATAAGTAATATTCAAACTTTTTTTTTAAGCAACTATAAAGAGAGGATAAAACATTATCCAGAAAAAAAAGTAAAATACCACTAACCACGTTGAATTTTTTGCCTTGATTCTGGGTTTAAAAAATAAAGGTAAGATGGGAAGAGAGTTTAGATCTAGGAACTCTTAACTCCACAATTAGTGGAGATGGTGAGGTAGATAATTCAGTCTCCCTGAGACTCAATTTCCCCTCTTACCTAGGGCTTCATCAGATAAAAACTGAATAATATTAATGCCTTATAGGGTTGTTATGAGAATCAAATTAGATAATTTCTAGAAAGTGCTTTGTAAACTGTAAAGTCTAAAGAATATGTGATTTGTTGAAACTATCACAGAAAGTTTAAGTCTATTTCAGAAAGAACCAGAGAACTCAACCAACTCTTTCCTTTAACAAAATAATCACCCTGTAGGATACATGGATTCTGACAACCAAGAAATCCAAATTTTAGTAGAAACTTATCCAGCATTCATGCTAGAGGATATTCCTGTGCATGCATGAGTGTGTGTATGTGTGACTGCACTATGTGTAGAGGATGCACCATATTAACATTGTATTGTATTAATTCAGTGGGTAAAATAATAAGGCCAGGGCACATTCTGATGAAGGGAATTTAATACCAAGATCTTAAAGAAAAACCTAAGAGTCTCCTAGAACCAAGCAACGAGAGTTGAAGCCCTAACAAAGGAAAAACAAAGCACTCTAAACACTCAAGAAAACAAACCATCTGGTGTCACACTCTGCCTAGAAGATCTTTGTAGAACTATCTGAGTGGTTTGTGTTAGCAAGTATAAGTAATCACATAAATAAGTGTTCAGGCACCTGCTATGTTCCTATTACACCTCTGGTCATCTACCTCTCCTTTGGCACATCATCACTAATGTTTATTTTTATTCTCAATTACTGCATCCTACGGATTATTTTATTTATGCACTTAAAAAGCACTTATATAACATGAATTATGTGCAAAGCACTGCTCTGAATTCTTTATTAATATCAATTCAAAGTGCTAACTCATCTTTATAACAACCCCATAAAGCTGAAACTATTATTATACCTATTTATACAAAAACCTAACTATAGCAATTTGTTTCAAAATATTTTTTCTTCTTAAAAAAATGGAGGGTTTTTTTTTCCCAAATGGATTCATTTCATCATTTCTATAATTTACATCAAGAAAGGATTTGAAATGCAGTTGCTAAAGGCTTTATCCTAATAAAAATGACAACACAGACTGGTTTCAGTAAAATCTTTCAAGTGAAGGGATTAGCCCCACACAAAATCCACTTTGATTAGAGGTGACATTGGGATTTTCTAAATAGTGTAAGTTTTAATGAAGGAAATTTCCCTCTCCTCAAAAAGCACCAAGTTGTCTGTTTTTTATTCATTATGTCCCTTGAACAGTATAGTTCTTTTCTATGTTTTTAAAGTGTGTACAGTTCAAAATTCTTTGATTTTATTCTTGCTACTTTCTAATAAACATGATGAAAATGTGTCATTCCCTACTCTTAACAGGAAGACACGCTCTTGATATATTTTCTCATATCTTTCCAACGAAATTTTCTAAAATTTCTCCTGATTCATTTTTCTATTTCAAGGTTAAGCTAAAAAAAAAAGAGAGAGGAAAAATATCCCAAAGTGGTAAATTGCTCTACCTTAGTCTCACCTTGTAAGGCACACAATTAATCCAAGTGTGCTACTTTCTAGTAAATTGTACCTGGGTTTATTCTGAAAGTCCACAGGTGCAAGTGACAGAAACAGCAAATGGCCAGGAGCTGGACTGATACTACTCATTTAAGCAGGTTAGTTCTGAGAAAAGCTTTTATAAATGTAAATTTTATTTTGTATCTTTATATTTCAAGTTCCATATATGTACCAGATGCTTGAAATTCATATAAAATTATCATCAGCATTAACCAGTTGGTAAAAGTTTATTGTAGTTAAGGGCACATGACATTTGAGACCAGATCTCTTTCTTTGAGAAGTGAATTTACCTAGTACTAAAATAAGATAAATTTTTTCTAAGAGTTCAGGGGAAAATAACATTGAGAGTTAAGTTGTTAAAAAAATATAAACATTGTATTAATTTGTCTCTCACACCAATGTATTTGAGGTGGTTGTGACAATATTTAACAGCAAAAACCACCACGGTCCTAAGACCATTGGTTCCAAGTGCATTAGCCTCAAGACCAGCCCCAGAGTTGTGTGTGCTGAGGCTGAGATGGAGATAGCCCTTTTCACTTTTTTTTAGCAAAAATATCGACATTTTCATTTTTTTCTTTTTTTTATGCAGATACTTAAATCGCCTAAAGGTTGGTCCCTCCAGTGGGGGGCTACACCGCTTTACTTTGGTATGATGGACCTAAGGTCTCACTTCTGACAATTTTAACAAGGTGAGAGTTGTTAGAGGCACTTCATAGGGTCCCTTCCACTTCTCTGCTTCCAACTGGGGCAGGGACCTGAAAGAGGCAAACTCATGCGTAGTGGTTAGCACCTGATCCACTCATCTGACATATCGTTTTACTCTGTTTTCTTTTACTCATGATTATGTTAGCATACCTACCTCTGGGTGCTGGGAAGGGCCTCTCATGAGCTATTTCTTAGGGGATTCACTTAAGCCTACTTCTAAAGGGCTACCCTTATCCAAAGGAGGCAAAGCAGCAATATTTTATCCCAATTTAGATGGACTTCCTATATCAATTCCAGGAGGCACGCAATTTCTATTCTAGGTATAGGGCTTATTTACTTGTTGGGTTACCTCTGCTACAAAGGAGGGTCTATTATCACTCTTGTGAAATGTTCAGGGCTCCGTGGAGTGTGCTCCTGGGTCCTGTTGGCAATAGGGTGCCTGCCGACGTCCTCGCCATAGGAGCAGGAGCTGCTGAGCAATCTCTGTAGCTGTCTGCCCATGGCCTCCATCACCAGCATGCTATTCTTCATTTTCTCAGCCTGTTTCCCTGCACCGTTGATGCCTGTCATCCCATTGTCCTCTGAGGCCTATTCCTGTATGCATGCAGGAACTCGGGGAAGGCCCTGTCAGCCCCTTTTTCCTCTTGAGAACTGCAACTCAGCTTCCTGGGCTGAAGTCCCAGGGGGCAGTGCCCCTGCTGTGATCACCACATATCTAGCCCTTTGTTGTCCATAAATCTGCTCCCGTCAGTGAAAAAGATCCCAATTTTGCTCTGGCATCGGCTGATCTGACAGATCCATCCTGCTAGAATACACAGCCTCTAGAACCTCTAAACAGTCATGTTGTAAAGGCTCGTTCCCTTTGGCTGGCAAAAGGATGGCAGGATTGAGAATAGACACAATTTACAAATGGCTATTACTGCCGGGGGGCAAAGAGGACATCCTCTCACAGTATTGTTCAGTGGATGCCACTGAGGCTGGGGGATGCCTCTTAGTATCTATGCTAAGACTCTAAGGCTCATTTCTTGTTTTTCTCCATACAAGAGCTTTACCATCAATCCGAAGTCTGGGATCCAGATGCCATTCCTAGGAACCCCAGATAAGCTAATACAAGTTTACAAATCTGTCTGATTGCAGGTTCCACAAGTCCCCTGCTAAGCTTCTATCAAACAGGGCAGGAGAACCCTTTTAAACCCATGAGGCAACATAGCCCCAGGATCCTGCCATTTAAATGTAACTGAGTACCATTTAGTTTCCTCAGCCCATTGCCTACTCTGTCTCACGGCTACCTGGCCTTTCCCCCACTGCTCCCTGTCTGGCAGGATGTGGCTGGAGCTGGGGTTGGGGCTGCAACTGGGAGAGCAGACCCTCCCACTGGACTGCTTCTGTCCACACAGGTTGGCACCAGCGGAATCCCCACTGTCAATTTTTCCCAGGGCTCCTGTGGGGATATTTGGAAGCAGGGGGCCCCAGCTCCCTCCTTTGCCATCTGAGTCCTGGACTTAAAAAAACATTTTCTCTCCTGGGGGCTTCTTGTTACCTGGAGGCTTTTGCAACTTTGGGGCAATGTTCCTTTCAACGTCCTTCTTCTTTACAAAAAGTCAGTCTGGGGTGGCATTTTTGTGCATTCCTTTTGACTGTCTCAAAGGACCCTGCCAGTTGTTCTTGCACATTCAAACCCCATACCTGATATTGCCACAAATTGCCCACCCTGGCTATGGGTTCCCTCTGGCCCAAATTGAGTTTGCTGCCAGGAGACACCATTCTAAACCCCAAGTCATAATTTACTGGGCGTGGGATTGAAGAGTTAGTTCAGGCAGCGCCCTCCCCGACCCCTCCCATGGTGCCAAGATGGCGGCAGCAGCAGGAGTTCCTTCCCCTTAGCTGCACACCGCTCACTGGTGGGCCACGTGTGCCGGTGGTCCCTCCTGCCAGGTCCACCCCCAGGCTGAGGCCCCACCTGGCACCTCTCCTTGGCTGGCTGTGGGGGCAGAAGGATCTCATTTATCAAAAATCATACAAACACAGATCATTTTATATAGCATAAACAATTAGTTTATCTCAAGCAGAGAGCTTGAGACTCAACATTTTTAACTGTATAGTGGCAGGTCGACCATTTGAGCTCTGAATTTTAAAAGAACCACCAGCTCAGAATAAACCAAGGACCATCAACCACCACTTTTCCTCACACTCCATAACAAGCAGTATAAACCATCACTTTTCCTCACACTCCAGACAAGTGGTAGCACAATGATCTTTAGACACAGGTACGAAATCTAACCAGACAAAAACTCACAAGCAATATAGGGAATTCTCAACACAGGCAATCTAAATGCCAAGGCCTATCAATCCAATGAGAATTTTCATTTAATGGCCACTTCTCGTCACACTCCAGCATGCACATCGGATTACAATACACCATTCTCTTTACATGTAGAGAGGGAGGAGTAAACAAATTCTTTTCAAACAACCATAAGGATAAGGAAATAAGTTCCCCTCTTGCATTCCATTCCTTTATCTCCCTAGGGAACAACTGGGAGGGATAAGCCTCGTCCTTATCAGTAGGGATAAGGAAACTCATTCTCTTATCTCCCTAGGGTCTGGCAAAGGCTACATGCCTAATACACACCTAGGAAGAGGAGAGCAGTGGGTTTTATAGGAGGTTTGAATGGAACCTTCCGGACGGTGAATTCTTTAAGCCTCACAGATATAACTACAGAAATAGCAATAACAGCTAATGTTTATTTCATGCTTACTATGTCCCAGACATTCTAATAAACACTTTACAGCTATTAATTATTATCTTTGTTTTTAAAATGAGGAGACTGAAGCCTGAGAGATTGAGTAAATTGTCCAGGGTCACAAAACTAGTGAGACAGTCAGGATTGGAACTCTGTGGTCTCCTTCAAGAGTACATATCTTAACCACACAATTGTGACTCAAAATACTATCTCTTGCATAAATAATGAGACTGCCTACCCTTTAAATGTACACCCAGACCTCATGCATACTATCTACAGCAGTTCCTGATAAGCACTTCACTCCTGTATATCTATGTGTTAGTCGTATATTGTTGGGTGGTTCTGGCTCAGGGTCTCCCATGTCACATCCAGCCCTCATCTGAGGGATTGATTGGGGCTGAGGATCTGTCCCAAGTTGGCTTATTCACACAGCTACTGGGACCAGACCTTGTTTCCTAGCCACACAGACCTATTCAGAAGGCTGCTAAGTGACCTGACGCTGACCTCGTCCAGGGCAAGTGATTCAAAAGGGAGAGCAAGGCAGGGCCACATGTCTTTTGTGATCTGGCCTCGGGGATCACATACCATTAGCTCTGTTTTATCCTGTTCATTAGAACTGAGTCACTAAGTCCAACCCAATCTCAGAGAAGAGAATTAGGCTCCACCCTTTGCAGGGAATGTCAAAGAATTTTGGATGTATTTTAAACCCACCACATTTAATCTAGTTCAGCAGGAGAAATTTCTGTATCTCATTGTCCAACTATCTATTACCAAAATTCAATTTTATCTTCTAATTCTGAGAATTATTCTACTACATCTTATCTCGTTCTAAATATTCTAAACAATTCTGGCTCAGTGTCATCTTTTCTTCCTGTTACCTTGACTCCATGGCAATGTACCCAGAAATGCTGAGCTAATCAGGCTGCACACAGATTAGCTGTTCCAGGTCACCATTCGTACCTATTGGGAGGGTGCCGGCAAAAGAAACAAAACAAGTCATTTACCTAAGCCTTGTCCTGCAGCCATGTGATTTCCTGAATATCCTGTTCCTGTTACTTTGACCAAATTGACAAACAAGCAAAGTTTCCGTCAGACCCTGATGGCCAGCACTTCTACCTGGATCCCAGGATCCTCCTTCTGCATACTCTGGCCCACATTCCCCACTCAGGTGTGCCCAGAAGTCAGCTTGCCTTTCCATCTGTTCATCCTCTAAGGCCATCTCCGAAACTCACTATCACCTGGCACTAATCAGATCGACTGAGTCAATCTAAGCCGGAGTTTCTCAGCTTCAGCACTATTGACATTTGGTCTGGATCATCTTTGTTGTGGAGGGCCATCCTGTGCCTCGTAGGGTGTTAACAGCGTCCCCTGTCCTCTACCCACAAGATGCTACTAGTACTTCCCAGTAATGACAAACAAAAATGTCTCCAGACATTGCCAAACATTTCCTGGGGTGCAAAATTGCTCTTGATTGAGAACCACTGATCTAAGCTATTATGACTGAAATTGGCTGAGTAAAACATGTGAGCCTAACTGATAAAACACATGCATAGATTTTCCATTCTTCATCTAAAAAATGTTATCAATGATATTTAGAGATAAATAAGAAAGATTTCAGTATGATTCAATTATTTAATTTAGGTGGCTGTCTCTTCAACTGCTATTTATCCTTTTGTCCACCAGCTAATCTGGGGGAAAGTGGAGGGGTTCTGCACAATAGGTTGTGTTTTCTCAAGGTTACAAAAACTTAGATGATCTGGAACACAATGGAGAAAGAAAATGAGGGGAACTAGAATGAGAATAAGGATAGTAGGAAAAGTAAACTTGGTTTTTTTCCATGTTAAAATTATTTTAGAATATCTGTTAGATGTTAGACTTTAATTTTTAAGTTAACCTTTACTGAGTGGTAACCACGTATCCCAGTCACTTTGTTAAACATTTTGCCAAAATATTAAGTCGTTTAATTTTTGTAACAACATCATGTGGTAGATACTATTATCCACCTTTGACACATGAAGAACTTGAGGCAGAGTGATATTATCTTGCTTAATAGCTAGTTTTTAAAAAGTGTTTTCAAAGATCTCTTTCCTACTTCGTGTTCCCTCAGGGCTTTGCTTCTGTCCCTCTAGTCCTCACTTTTTTCTACAGTGCTTCATGGTAAGGATTGAAAACCTAAAAAGATTCACAGGATTTCACAGGTGCATCTAGCTCTCCATTATTGAAGGGAAACAATAGAACCTAGAATCGGGAAGAAAAGTAACCTGAGTAGAGAGTCCAGCACCAGAGTGACTAGGAAAGTAGCCCCGTTTCCAAGGGTTTTAGAGGAAATATGACCGCATGAGGCTGGCAGGGGATTAAAATTGGAGGAGATCAAATTTGGAGGGTACTATATGGAAAGACAGGGTAGAAAGAGGTATGTCTGCAAGGAAGAGACAGATAAGTTTAAAGCACAACTTGGATTTTAGTAGAAACTTGACCCTAGGCCGTGAATAAAAATAGGAATTATCTAAGGAAACTGTTGTCAGCATTAAAATGTACCTAAGAAAATGTAATCCATTGATTACTCCTTGAATAATTGTTGAGTGCCTGGTTTTTGTTGTGCCCCGTGCATCACCCTCCCCAGCACCCCACCTTCTCCAAAGCCTTTGGCAGCTCTCTACTGACTCCTCAGCCTGGCAGTAAAGGCCTTCTACCATCTGACCCCTTTCTACCTTCTCAGCCCAAACTTTGCCCTTGATATACAAAATTGAGCTACTTGTATTTTCTCTGAAATGCCTTTTCTACCTTTTAATTCACAATTTCCTCTGCTTAAAATGCCCTTTTCCCAGTATCTGCTCTATTAAAATTTTACCATCCCTCCAGTCCCAGATCAAATAGCCTCTCCTTCGTGGCTCAGTCTCTATCTCCTCTGACTTTGCCATCCCATAGTACCCAGTTTGTACCTCTTTGAAGAATTTTTGGAGTTTACCCTATATTAGAATGAGCTGTGTATCTGTCTACCCACCTACTAAACAATAAACCCCTTAAGGGAAAAGAAAGCTTGATTCATCTTTGTCCTATAAACTTTGAAAACCATATGTGTTCAATAAATATTCATTGAATCAGACTGAAATTTGAGGGTTTAACACCGTTTTTAAAGATGAAGCAAAACATAAGCCAGCATAAAGATTTCCACTTTTTGATATATGCTGCCAAAATCTTAATAACTTTGGCATTTGTAGAACATTTTTTATTTCTGAAATGCTTTATAGGTGTTCTCTAATTAACTCCTCAATGGGCCTGGCCTTGCTGTATCAGGTAATAGAGTAATGATTTTGTACTCCTTGGAGTAACAATACAGAGACTTTCCATGAAAGGGTGAAGTTGGATGCTATCCAGAGCACAGGGAAAAGCGGAAAACCAGCAGGTTCCAAATAAAATAAGCTGCCAGTCACCGCAGGAGGGGCTGAGGCAATAGAGGTAAACACTATTGAAAGCAAAGCCTTTCTTTTATGTTTTTATTTTCCCATGTTGTTATTGATGACATTATATTTCTAAGTGCTAAGTTTAACAAATTCTAGGAAATAATTCAAGTCCTCTGTAGTCTAACATCATTTTTGTACAAATTAAATGTCCCAAATAAAAAAATATAAATTAGTTTATCACTGTGTGTGTGAGAGACAGAGAGAGAGGAAAAAACAACTCTGTTATTAATAAATACATTGAAGAACATAATATTACAGACGTAGCCAACTTTAAGCCAAACCATTATATAAACATCTAGATTTTTAGGACAAATATATTAAAAAATCAATGTTTCATTTTAGCACAAGGAATCACCAAATTTATTCTCTCTACTTACCTGTAGTATCTAATTCATAAAAATTAGATTTCATAATTTTTTTTAGGAACATATCTACTTACTAAATTAGCACACATCTGTATACAGGGCCTGAACACAATTCTTCACATGCTCACAGTGTGCCCCAGGGCTTGTGCCCCTGCATAATCCGCAGCTGAAGCAGACCCTTTTCCTTGGGAGCCTCCCATCCTGGGCTGTTCACATGCGAAGCTCTTCAAGGCAGCTGCTGCGTAAGGGCTTCTCCAATGAGTATCCTCTCTCTACTCAATCACTACTCCAGGATATCCCAGAATTGTGTTTAATATTATATAGTTTATTTCAACATGTTAGTTGAACACCTACAATGTATTAAGCACCGTATCAGAAGATATTAAACATCTATAGCATTCTTTCTTGTATCATAGTTAAACATGTACAGTAGGGTTTCAAAGAAATTCTTCTAAGAAATTCTTGACCACAGAGATGGTATTATTATCCACACATATCTCTACTCAATAGCTAAGAGTATTTCTATTTTCTATTTATTATTGTGTTAGTTTTGGTAAATCATATTTTAAAAGGGAATTTGTTTATTTAATAATTCTATCTTTTTAATATCTGTAGGGTCTGTAGTGAAGTATTTTTTTAATTCTTAAAATTAGTTGTTTATAGGTTTTGTTTGTTTATTTTTGGGTTTTGTTTTGTTTTTTTCTTTCTTTCTTTCTTTTTTTTCCATGATCAATTTGGTCAGCTTTTCCAAAAATCGGTTTTTGGCTTTTTAAAATTTCATGATTTTTTTGTTTATATTTTATTTATTTGTGCTTTTTTTCAAGTGCTCCCTTCTAACCTTTTTGGGTCTTTCATTCTTTCTTTCTCTCTGTCCTTCCTTTGTTTTGTTTTGTTTTGTTTTGTTTTGTTTAGCTTCTTGATTTAAGTTTACAAAGAACTTTTTGTGCATTATTAGGAGCCCAATGAATATATTCTCAACCAAGCATTAAAGGTTATTTTCATCTGGGCCCTACACACACACACACACACATATATATACCTTGAGTCTTTAGACCATGGCACTTAGGACCAATTGTCTTATGATCATAGTGGTTATTACTTGTTAAATATTATCATAAAAACAATAACAATATTAGGGTGAGGAGCAAATTCATAAACTTTTTTTTTTACTTAATATATTGTCAATATTTTTACATGAAAATCCACTAATTTTTACAATACAAATTTTAATGGTTGCATAGTGTTCTAGTATACGACTAAAACAAAATCTACTGGTATATTTAATAAACAATTCTCTATTTTTGGACATGTAATTATTTCTAATTTTTACCAATATACATGAATCTAGAGATTACCACAAAAACTTATGTGCACATCTATCTTATGGGAGTGATGTATATATCACCAAAGTACCCTTAAGATTTGTTTGTAGTGGTGTTTTTAAAATTATTTTTAATTGTAAATTGACAGATTATATTGTATATATTTATGGGGTACAAAATGATATTATTATTTATGAATACAATGTGGAGTAATTAAATCAAGCTAATTAATATATCCATCACCTCAAATTCTTATTTTTTGTGGTGAAAACATTTGAAATTTACTCTCTTAGTGATTTGAAATGTGCAAAACATTATTGTTTACAATATTGATCACACCTCGCAGTAAATATATCTCAAAGAAAGAAAAATCTTTTTCCTCCTGTCTAATTGAGGCTTTGTACTCTGTGACCATCATTTCCCCATTTCCCCCAACCCCTTAGCCTCTTATAACCATCATCTCACTCTCCAGATAGTCTCAGAGAACGAATTTAGAAACTCACAGCAATCCGAAGGAGAGCTCGATTCCCTCCTTTGGACAACTTAATACATTTTAATGCTTTGACTTGGAAGCACATCTGCTGGGTTCAACATTCCCATGGGAAATTGTGTTCAAATGTTTCCCATTGAATATATAGGAAAAGGTGTTCAAGTGTTATCCAGCTTAAATAAAAAATGCTTTAACTCTTGAGGAGTTTCATGCTTAATAGGATAGTAGGATAAGGATATATGCTATTAGGACTCTATTCAACAATATAATAGCAGACCTCAGTGTTGCAATAAGGCAAGAAAAACAAAAAGAAGGTATTAAGACTGGAAAGGAAGAAATACATATGCCATTATTCACAGATGATATAATTATATATATAAAAAATTTGAAGGATCTATGATATACTATTAAAATTAGTAAGTCAAATTAACAATGAAACTAGATATAAGGACATAAAAATTGATTGGAAATATTTACCATTTGCTCAACTTTGCTGTGAACTAAAACTACCTTAAAAAATAAAGTCTACTCAAAAATTGCTATTCTTTGTAATAGCCAAAAGCAACTATAAAATGAGCTTTAAAGAAACATTTATAATAACCTTAAAAATATCAACTACCTAAGAATTAATATATTGAGAGAGATACAAAACCAGCACAGAAAAAACTATAAAACAAATTAAAGAAGACCAAAATAAGTAAAGGGATATACCATATCTATGTTAACTTTCCCCATTTGCTCTATAGATTCAATACAATTCCATTCAAAATTTCAGCAGCAATTTTTGTGAAAATTGACAGAATCAATTTGATTCCGAAATTTATGTGGAAATTCAAAGGAGCAAGTATAGAGAAGATAATTTTGAAGAAAAAGAAAATTAAAGGACTTTTGCTACTAAATATCAAGATATTACACTACTAAATATCATGACTTATTATAAAGCTTCAGTAATTAAATTATGTGATATTAATAATATTAATATAAGGATAAACAAATAAGCCATTGGAAAAAAATAGAGTCTAGAAATAGAATATAAATAAATCATCACCTAATTTTCAACAAAGGTGCTACTGCAGTGCAGCAGGAAAAGCAGGACTTTTCAGTAAATGGTACTGAATCAACTGGAAATCCATATGGAAAAAATAGTAAATCCTAACCACATCTCAACCACATACAAAAATTAGTCTCAAATGGATCATAGGCTAAAATGTGAAAGACACAACAATAAAGTTGTTAGATAAAAACAGAAAAATGGCTTTAAAACCTTAGAAAGGTAAAGTTTTATTAAGAAAAAAGCAATAACCATAAAAGGAAAAAATGGATAATTTAAACTTCATGTAAAAGTACATCAGTTCATCAAAGGCATCATCAAGAGTGTAAAAAGTCAAGGCAAATCTCCAACATGTAAAGAATTTGGAAGTCATCATCTCTATCCTTAAACAAGAAAAGGGTGAACAAAATGAATATCAACAAATTTTCTTGAACCCACTGGAGAAATGGATAGCAGGACAAACCACCACTCCAGACTCTGGAGAAACAGGTCCATGCAGAC
The DNA here is from genome assembly GCF_000956105.1 of Propithecus coquereli. Classification (NCBI taxonomy): domain Eukaryota; kingdom Metazoa; phylum Chordata; class Mammalia; order Primates; family Indriidae; genus Propithecus; species Propithecus coquereli. The sequence continues at coordinate 71,853 of NW_012148886.1, read as the reverse complement.
AGATACGGCACCTGAGATCAGCTTACCTAGAGCAAAAGTCACCGGAGTCATAAATTTAAACAGTGATTTTGACAAATTGATGGAATGCAGAGTGTGATAAATTAATCTAACAAAACAATCTATTACACATTTATGAAACAAACTCACTGAAGGACATGAATGCTGAACCAAGTAGCTTTGGAAATGAGTAACATCTTCAAGACTAAAGGCAAAAAAAACTGTACTCTGATAAAGTGTATCCCACAGGGGTAACAGGTTAACAAATCTGATACCATTATACATGAATACCGGAATTGAACAATTAAATAAAAGGATGTGGATGGTGGGAGCCAGCTTTCTCACTGTTGGAGTGGGAGGTTACTGAAAAGTGAGTGGAAGAGGCTGGAATGATCCATATGCTTAAGGGATTAGAGTCTGAGTATGAACTCATTTAGCTGAGTATGAACTCATCAGTATGAAGTCTTTTAGCAAATACAGTTACAAATGTTTACAATGGAAATATTTATAGATAATTGTGTTACTATACACACATGTATTTCCTTGCTCTATCGTTTGAGAAGGCCTAGGAGCAAACACACATAGCGCCAGATCTTGGTCTCTAATACTATTCTCTAATAAAAGGAATCAGGGCTCCCTGGATAAATGGCTGATTCTACGACCTGGATGGGAAATATATAAGATGTAATTGGAGCATCTTTGTAGTGCCATAAAGTAAGGAAGTGTTCAAAAAACAACCAAAATGAAAAAGCCCACAATCATGGGCATATATTAAAGACACACAGGTGCCAGCTGAAAGACTCCCAATGGCCAAAGCTAGAACGATTTGAGCAAAAATAATAAAGCACTCTTGGATTACAATGGAAAGTATAAAATATCAAGTTAATGTTGATATAAATTTATTGAATGAATTAATAAATGAGGGAGAAAGGCCATTCTCCCACATAGAACAATTCCAAATAATTTATGTAGATACTCTGACCTCAAAGATGGCAGCATAACTCTGTACTCCTTAAATGTGCACTGTGCATAGTGACTTCCTTCCAGAGGGTACAGTATGGAAACAGGGCAGAAAGTTACAATGGAGAAACCTGACAACCACTACCTCAACCAGTGATTAGGTTAACATCAACAACAAGAAGTCATGTTAATGATTTGTTGAAAATGACATTTTACCTCTCTGGTCTTCCTCCTGAAAATACATAAGCCAGGTCTAAGTGAGGAAAAACACCAGACAAATTCCAGTGGAGGGACATTCTACAGTGCACTTAACCAGCAGTGGTCTTCAAAGCTCTCAAAGTCATCAAAATCAAGGACTGTCACAACCAAGAAGAGCCCAAGGAGACACCACAACTAAATGCAATATGATAATCCAGACGAGATCCTGGAACAGAAAGAGAATGTTAGATAAGAACTAAGGAAATCTGAATAAAAGGTGGACTTTAGTTAATATAATATTAATGTAGCAATATTGGTTCATTAGTTATAACAAATGTTCCATACTATTTTAGGATGTTAATAATAGAGGGAACTGGGTATGGGGATAGATAAGAACTCTTTGTGCTATATTTACAATTTTTCTGTAATCCTAAAATGCTTCTAAAATCAGAGTTTATTTTTAAAATAATTTGCTCCAGTGAATAGGGCAAATATTTGCAATATCTATATCCAAGAAAGAACTCATATACAGAATATGTAAAGAGTATACTTGTATCCAGAATACATAATAAAACAGACAACCTGCTGAGAAAAAATGGTCAATTTAATTGACTAGGTATTTCAGAAAAGAGGATATGCAAATGGAAAATAATCATATAAAATATGCTCAACATCATTATTCATCAAGAGGAAGTAAATTAAAACTATAATAAGAAGCCACTTCACACCCACTCAAATGGTTATAATTTTAAAAGCTAACAGTGCTAAGCGTTGGTGGGGATGTGTATATTCTGGACATCATAATCACTCCTGTTGGGAAGGTATATTGGTACAACTACTTGGAAAATTAATTGTTATCTATTAAATCTGAACATACTTATCTTAGGCTCAGCATTATTCATAATGGCCCCAAAGTAGAAGCAACCTAAGTGTTATCAACAAATAAAATGGATAAGTAACTTTTTGTATATTCATATAATGAGATATTATACAACAACGAAGAGAGACTTTTTTTTGCTCTATAAATAGTATGGATGAATCTCAGGGAAATGAACAAAATAATCCAGAAACAAAAGAGTACTTAATATACGATGTCATCAATATAAGGTCCAAAAAATAACAAGAATCATCTATGGTGATAATAATGGAAGTCAGATGAGCATCACATTGGGGGGAGGTATTAATAAATGAATGAGAGCATGAGAGAGATTTTTGGGATAATGGCAACATTCCATTTCTTGATCTGGGTAGTGAATATATATGTAGTTCACTCTGGAAAAATTAATGGAGCTCTGTACATTAGATTTGTGTACTTTTCTGCATGCATGTCACACTTAAATAAAACAATTTACAGAAACAACTACAGTGAGATATCATTTCTCACCTATCAGTTTGTCAAAAAATCAACAGTTTAGTGATGTATTCTGTTGGAGAGGCAGTGCTGGTGGGAATGCTATATGTCACGACCCTTATGGAGCAGAATTTGACACTATCTCTTATAAGCTGAATTGTGTCCCCTCACATCCCCAATTCATTTGTTAAATCCCTAACCCACAGTACTTCAGAATGTGACTGCATTTGGAGATGGGGGCCTTTAAAGAAGTGATTAAGTTAAAATAAGTCCATTAGGGTGGTCCCTAATCCAATCTTGCCGGTGTACTTTTAAGAAGAGGAAATTTGGACACACAGAGAGACCCAGGGGTGTGAGACCACGGAGGAAAGACCCTATGAGAACACAGAGAGAAGGTGGCCATCTTCAAGCCAAGGAGAGAGGTCTCTGAAGAAGCCAAACCTGACAACACCTCGATCCTAGATTTGTAGCCTATAGAACCATGAGAAAACAAATTTCTGTTGTTTAAGTTACCCAGTCTGTGTCATTTTGTTATGGCAGCCCTAGCAAACTAATATACTAACAAAATTATAAGGGTGTCCCGGAAGTTTTAGAACAGTTTTAAATGTTATTAACTTTAGAAATACTGTGAACTTTAGAAGTACAAATGCAACAAGCTTACAAAAAAATCATTTGAATGTTTATTTATGTTTCTTATATGTCTATTTAGTGTTGTAAAATTTAAGTAATTTTAATTTACTTTTTAGGCTCTCCGAATAAGGCAAATATTGATTTAAAAATTAAA
>NW_012148886.1:45962-68298 GCF_000956105.1 Propithecus coquereli | reverse complement strand
TATTTAAAAGTTAAGTTTAATTTCAAAAGAGCAAGCCCTAACAATTAAGTAACATGAAAAATATACTGTGTATCCAGTTAATGTAATAATCATACACAGGGCACACTAATCCAAATGACTTTAAAGCATAGTAACCTGACTGTATATCTCTTGTAAGACATACCCTTACAAGTGCAAGAAAAAATTAACTGTTATGGCAATCAGTGATCATATTTAGTCATATTTTAATGGTAGTATTGGTTTGTTTTTTTTGTTTGTTTGTTTATTGAGACAGGGCCTCACTGTGTTCCCTGGGCTAGAGTGCAGTGGCATTATCATGTCTCACTGCAACCTCAAACTCCTGGGCTCAAGCAATCCTCCTGCCTAAGCCTCCCATGTAGCTGGGACTATAGGCATAAATTACCATGTCCACCTAATTTTGTTTTTAATTTTTTTGTAGAGACTGGCTCTCACTATGTTGCTCCAGTTATTCTCAAATTCCTGGACTCAAGTGATCCTCCACACCCAACCAGTATCGGTGTTTTTATTCTAAGACTATTGTGTTGGATAAGGAAAATGAATAATTATGTTGGTGAAAATGAGAACTGGAAGATGGGGCTTGGGAAAATGAAAATACAGACATAACGTTAACAAAGTTAAGTTAAAACCTTGTCATCCTGAATTTGAATTGGAAAGATCAGAATCAATTTATTATTTAACTTTAAACGTTCACTAAAAACACCTGTTGGAACATAATACTCTACAGAGGTCTCACACTTCTGCATGTCTTGTGAGCAGAGGCACTGACTGTCCTTTGTTCTTAACCATTATCTGAAGAATATTTGCATGGAGAACAGCCTTGGAAGATAGATACAGTGTCTCCCTCCAGAGCAAAGGGCAGGCAAGCTTATTGCCATTAGAAAACATCCAGGTTCTCTAAATTCAGGCTTCCCCTCCTGTGACACACCCACTTCGTGTTGAAATAACACTGGTCCTCTTCCTATCATCTTCTGGGAAATGAGGTTTGAGAAGTTGGTGCCCAAATGCTGGTACTCTACTTCTGAAGTGAGGAATAAACTGTTGTTCATCTTTGATCCAAGAGTCTCTTGTCTTCCACCAATATCCGTGCAACCGTGGAAAGCTAACTTATTAGCTTACAGGTTGGTAAATTCTCAGACCCTTCATAGTCCTTAAAAATAACTAGAAAAAGTATCTTTCCTCGTTGCAAATAAAAACTCTAGTGCCTATATTGTTGTCTCTAAATAACATTTCCACTAAAAGGAACAAGGAATCCTTGGAGAAATGGCTTATTCCAAGTGTGGAGCAGGAAATGTATTAGAATGACCCTGGGACATGTTGGTATCCCAGAAAAGGAAAAAAACAAAAACAAAAAGAAGTTAACGAAGACTACTAGGATCATGTCAAAAGGACTCAGGAGTCAATTTTAACAGGATCTCACTGGGACAATTAGAAAATCAATAAAAAACATTAATGGCAATGGATTAAAATATATGAAATATGTTTAAATCTATGGGTACATAATGATACATTTAAAAAATACTCATTGATCACCTTTGGAGTATGGTAAAAAAAACAAAACATAAAAAATGGTAAATAAGGTGAAAGAATCTAGCATTTTTCTGTTTTTCTCCATGTATACTGTACCTTAGCATAAGCAAATGGTTAATGAGAAGTTCCTCTTTATAGAACTATTCCAGCTATTACATGAATTTTCATTTCACTGTTTTATAGCCCTTTTTTTACAGCTACCATGACACAGACATAAACAATCAGACTTTAGGTAACTCTTGATGGAAGTATGCAATATCACCTATGAAGGAATATTGTCAAAATAATTAAACCTAACTCTGATGAAGCCTCTAGCCCTAACTACCAATTTGCAGGAAACAGGGGCCAGCAGAACATGGTGAATGATAACACAGGCCTGCAAGCAGCAAATTTTGTCGGACAAATACCCAGTTTATCAATAAAAATTAAGTTTAAAAAAAAAGAAAAGAAAAATAGGACAATTATAAATTGAGACCTTGTTTTGATACCAATTTGAAAAAACTACCAAAACACAATTAATATTTACAGAATAGAGGAAATATGACCACGAGATACTGGATATTAAAGAGATACTGTTTATTTGGCAGCAGGTGTGATGAGAACATAGTAGCTATGTTTTAAAAGGGAAGTCCTTGATTTTAGAGATCCATTCTGAAATACTTAGAGGTGAAATATAATGTATGAGGTTTTTCAAAGCAATCCTGTGTGGGAAGAGGAAGACAGAGAACAAACATTGTGATAACTGGCCATGAGTACATGTGAGTTTTTTTACATGATTCTCTACTTTATGATTGTTTGGTATTTTCATACTAAAGGGTTTTTAAAAACAGGAGTAAATTTTTTCAATGAAAATAATTTTTAAATGGAAATAACAAACAGAAAAGAATTCCTAAGGGGAAATACACACTAAAGTATTGATTTTTCAATTGAGTATTTGACTCCGCCATCTACCACAAACAAAACTTCCCCATTTTTAGATGTTGCAAAACGTGGTCCACTGAAATGAATTAGTCTCTTTAACAGTTTGCTTACAGCATTTAACTTTACTAAAAATTTTTAAAAAACTGCTGATGCGAAACACTGCTCTGGCATAATTCACTTTGCAATTACCCAGGAGCACTTCATAGCCCAAGCTAGTCTAAATTCATAGGACTAAGTTACCCAAGGAATTAATTACCATCCAATTTATTACTTCTCATATCATCCAAGCTCCTGAAGAAACTGGTTACCTGGAAAATTATGTATTTTTGGAATACTTGTCAAATTTAATTTGGCTGAGTTGTAAGGCAGAATTAATAAGCATTTTCCTATTTCTCATGCCTAAAGAGCCACAGGTGTGTCTTCTACAGGACAGCTGATAGTAATATGTTGGAGTAATCCTACTCTTTGCAGCTGTGCAGTCAAGGCTACCAGAATTTAACATCTCAAAGGACATAGCTGCAAAAATCTCTACTGAATTTAGCAGCTGTCAACAACTAATTGCCTGGTAGCATACCTGGTTTTCTAACATCATAGCAATTGATTTGAGATTTGGACTGGTGCTTGATGTATTACATGAAGAGTATACACATTCTTAAAAGTAAGATCCGTATTGATTCAAAAATCAAAGTCTTTTTCATTTTCTTTCTTTACCAATTTGGAAGGAATAAATTTGGCTGTCCCAACACCAAGAAAGTGATCTCAGGAGTCTCGAAAGGTAAACTTCTTTATGTTTTATGTCAATATGTAAGTATTGATATTCAAATGCTATCTTCTGATTTTCCATTAATTTTGTCTCATTTAAATTTTTCCCTGCCTCTGTCTGCCAGACTTAGCAAATAAAAATATAAGATACCCAGTAAATTTGAACTTCAGATAAAAAACGAATCTTTTTTAGTGTAAGTACGTCCCATGGATGTTTAGTATGTCTCCTGCAATAATTGGGAGTGCTTCAGAACCTCCTGATACACTTATACTGAAAAAACAACTATTGATTATCTGATGTTCGAATTTAGTTGGGCATCCTATATTTTATCTGGCATCCCTAACCCTCCCCAACACAGCATTAGAGACAAAACTTTTGAAGCTTACAAAGGGAATGAACCTTTTTAGATGTTTTCAGTTACTTCTATTCTTGATGCATGGAGAACTGCAATATTCTGGTGCAACGTCTCAAATGAATTGTTATTAAGAGATAGCCAACTACGTACATTCTTCCAAAATGAATCTCAAGAACAAGTTTTCACCTGCGAGGCAAAATCAACAGACAGAGCAGGTTAGTTGATTTTACAAATGGATTTACTTAGAAAGACAGTTAAACTTGCTATTGGGACACTTGGCATCCTTTTCAAAGTGTGTCACAAACTTTCCCCTAAGACTTAGGGCAATCACAATCTTTAAATCTGATAATGAATTAATTTTTTTAGGGAATCATAACTTTTACCATTTCTTTATTAAAACAACTTTAAGAAGATGTGTACATTCATTAATATATTGTTAGCATATTTGTATCTTGCTGGAAACAGGGTGACATAATATAGGCCCAAATCTTGTGGAGATGAGGTGGTAGCTCATCTTGAAGGGTAATATTTAAAAAGCCATGTTGCTCATAATTAAACAGAGTGGCCTTCTTAGCAAAGAACATAGGCCAGTTTCAGTACAATAGTTTCAGGTCCTTGATTCTGCAACATTTTGATGACCAGAAGTTGAAGCCAAAATATTCTGACATAAACCATTAGGATGATCAAAAGACAGAGATGTCAACATGTATAATCCAAAGGTTCTCCAGATTTTATTCAATATTTGAGAATCCCTTTAATTCCAGGACTATAACAACTCCAACCTATAGATTCATACTTTTGGGCTATATTCAGGGTTTCCTTGTGCAAAATTACAGAGGTGATGTGAAACTGGCTAGCTCTCACCAAACTCCTTCTTTCTTCTTGAGCACTCAGCTAGACTGTATTTCCCAGCCTCTCTTGCCAATTGGCATGTCATGTGACTGGGTTCTAGCCAATAGAATGTGAAAAAAGAAAAGATACGTGGTACTTCTATGCCTGGACCATAAAAGCCCTCACATTTAACCCTCCAGGTTCTTGTCTCCTCCCCTGGCTTGATGCAGAAGAGCTCAGAAGCCACACTTTAAAGATGTTAGAACCACACAGTGAAAGAAGTCTGAGTCCCTGAATCATAGCTTGGGAAAACAGCTGCTTGCCAATCAGAAACACTTGTTTTGGATTTCACATGAGCAAAAAATAAATTTTCTCAGGATTAAGCAACTGAAATTTGTGGGGTTTATCTGTTACAGCAGTATGCTAATGGTGCAGTAAGCTTTGTCTTCCATAGCTGCCTCCCAAAGCCCACCCCCGGCCCATCACCACTTAATTATTCCCCTCTTCAGTGCCCGCCTTCTTCCCTGTATTCCCACACACGTCACCATGTAGTCTGTAGCTCTTGGCCTAGGGCAGGCTTGAGGGCAATGCCCCCTCAGTCCCTACAGAGCGCTCTCCTTTTTCAACTTTGCACACAGGCACCATCTAGAGGGAAGGAGATTGATTGAGTCCTTGCTGAGGGAGAATATAAGCCCAGCCTGAGCTCCTGGGAAGCAGAAAATAGAGCAGAAATGGGAAGGGTGGTGACCCAGCTTCTCATTTGCTCACTGAGGACTAGAGGCCGATCTGCAGACATTTGTGGCAGCCATACAAGCGCTGCAGGGAGAGGCTTGCTAAATCATCCAAGAAAAGAAACACCTAACTCCTGTGGCTCAGGTCGAGTCTGCTTCTCAAGGTGAGGTTTTGTTATTATCTATGCCCAGGGCTTATGTTTGCTGCAATTTCCTTGTTCTTATTTCTAAAGGAACTACCTTACCCACCTCCTTTTTGTGAATATATGAAAAGAAAAACACAAAACAAACAAACAAGCAAAAAACACACCATTTTGCTACAGGGTAACCTAGTCAACCTTTAAATTAAAAAGCCATGACTTTCCAATAGTCTGCCTCGGACTATTCTGCGTGCAGCCTGGCTTCCTGCTGATGGGAGTGATTCAGAAACTGTATCTTAAGAAAGAAGGGTCTGGAACAAAAAGCAGCAAGGGATACAGAGAAAACACAGTAGACCATGAAAAGAAGTTGGGATGAAAAAAGAAGAAAGACACAGGCTTACTTGTGTCACCTGTGTGGACGCAGGAAGAGACACCCGCTTTGAAGAGACATGACTGTTTTTAGTTGTCAGTAGATAACAGACGCCAGCTTGAATGTAGTTTTTCAGTAACAGTTTTGAGGAAAAAGATGATGTGTTCCCTTTAAAGAGTAGCTGGTACACGTAGGTGCTCCATAGATTATAAATGAAGGGATATTAAAAAAAAGGGCAATTTGTTCATAAACGAAAAATGGGAGATGGCTACTGATCATATGATTTCAAAATATTCTTTAAACTCTTGGAAGAGTGGGGCGAATAATATCTTTTTATATAAAGAAATCTCATTAAGCCATGTTTAATATAGGCAAATTTATTTTTGTACCATTTACTTCATAAATCAGAGGTTGGACTGGCATAGAAGGTGATTCAAAATTCATAATTAAACAGATCTGGCCTGTTACCATGTAGACAGAATAATCTTCTCTTCCTCATATAGCTAAAATAAAACTCTTTTGGTCTAGTTTCTCTAATTCCTCTTTGGTGCTTTGATTTTGTCATCCAAAAGACCACCATGATGGCTAAATAGTAGAAAGGAAAGTTTTATCGGGTGATATCAGTTTGCAAATTGGGAAGAGATCATCTCTAGTGCAGACGGAAGATGTTCTCTCTTGGAAGAGGGAGAAGGCAGGCTGGATTTCATGCCTCATAGGGTCATATCACACAATACAGTCATACATATTCAGCAGGTTTGGGGGTAAAATTCATACGTATTTATGAGGGGAGCCAAGCACATGTAAGATGGTCATATATATATGTAACATACACTCTATGTTCACTTTGGAGTGGAGTTTTGCATTAAAATGAGATGGAATTTGGCTCTTTACATAGAAAGGTGAACTATAGGACATAAAGACTGCGTAGTCTCTACAAACTGGCTGAAACTGGCTGAAGGTCTGTAGTTGTTTGTCAGAAAAGAATGTTTGTGGCTGGGTTGTAAATCAGAGGTAGGAGGAGTCTGATAATTTGCCCAATGGACCCTATTGTCAGGGAATTTAGCAAGAGTGGGTTTTTGTTTTAGCTGTAGGAATTTAGAAATTTGCCATGCCAGCCAGGCTCTAACCCCTTGATCTGTAGGTAACTTTTGTTTCTTGTGGGGCTCAGAAAACAATGCCCCAAAATGAAGGCCTCAGAAACAAAAGTTTTCCTGCAACCTTCTCCTGTCCTCCTGCCTCTCAGTCCCATTCTTCCCTGAGGCTAGCCATAGAAACCAGAATTCCTCTTCCCCAAAGTGGGTCATACAAGCCAGAACCCCTTTTCCAGAAAGCTAGCCATAAAACCTAAAATTATTCTGTATGCGAACTGGCCATAAATAAATGATCTGACCTGCCTTGTTTGCTGCAGGTCATAAGACCCCCATTCCAGAGGGAGCCCTGTCCCACACCCAGAAGAAAGGAATGCATGCTCAGAGATGTCAAGAAGAATCTAGACAGACGTGCCTTGTTGGGTTTCTCCAGTCAGTCTATTAGCATCAGATCATAGTCTTTTTTTTCCCAATCATATTTCTACATGGCTTCTCATGCTTTGTTGAACCTAAGCATAAAAATGGCCAATTTCCCCTATATCTCTGAGTTGTGTCCACATATTAAAATAAATTTCTATGTCTTTTTCTGCTATTACTCAATCTGCCTCATGTCAGTGATTTTTCAGCAAACCTTTGTGGAGCCAAAAGGTCTTGGTCCCTACATTTCCTTAACCTCAGGGTCCATCTTAGTTGATAAAGGGGCATCTATTTTGGTCTCTCAGATCACAATTGGAAACTATTATTTCTTCTGTTCTTCTGTCTTGCTATAGCTTCCTAAGTGGCCCCAATGCCTTGGAATATGAGCCAATTTCAATCTAAAAGAAAATGAAAAGAATATAACTTTGCCTAGTCAAAGGATAAGAGACTTAACTTCTAAAGTCCCAGTTCATGTTCAATAGGATGTCACAGTGGTTGTGCTAGTATCAGAATTAGCATTACAAACAAAAGGCAGGCCTGGGAAAATCCAGAGCAGATGGCTTTTGCCATGTTCACCTATCGAGAAGGACCACTGAAATATGAATCATTAACCCTGGATACTATTGCTGAATTTAATGATAACTAAATAGCTGTGTGGTCTTGGGTTAGTTAGTCTCTGGGCCTCAATTCCTTATTTGTGAAATAAGTAGATTTCAGGTTTAAAGTCACCTCCAGTGAAGAGATCTGACCCCACCCAATTTGGAGTTTCAGAATCTTTGCCTAGAACAGAAATATTAATTCAAGCATTGACGTATGAAGCATTTAATTTGCTTGCTGAAGATACCCACAACCAGATTTGGGGCTTCTAAAGAGTCATTAAGGAGAGATTTATGAAAAAAAATCTATAATGGAAGAGGCCAGCATGTACATTTTTTCTCATTGTGACTATCTAAATTGACAGCATTGGAAAAGTCATGTTAAACATTTTTATGTTAGTTCCTTTAATCAGATTATATATGTACTCTAGTTTACTTTCTCCCTTGCCTATCCATTCTTTCTTCCTTCTTTATATAATTACTTGTGACTAGATTCTACATTATGCACCGTGAAGGAGACTGAAAATGATTTAGCCAAGGGCTCACCCTTAAGATGCTTATAGTGGGGAAGCTTTATATGTACATATATGTGTGTGATTATATATATACACACATATTGTACATTTATATATGTAAATATATATGATTTTTTCACCTGATATATATGTGTGCATTTGTATATATACACACACATACATTTGCCTGTTGTGTGTGTATGTATGAATGTGTGTGTGTATCCAGGTAGAGATAATGAGCTTGTGACAGAAGAAAAGAGAGTCAAAGTAGTGTTCATGGAGGAAATGGTTTTTAGTGAGATATTGCGGGATGATTTTTTTCAATCTATGATGATATGGGAGCAACAATATTTATGATGGAGTAATGGGAACTTACATTGACTTAATAAGGGTTTTATTTTGTCGTGAGTAGGGAGCCACAGGAGGTTTTTAAGCGGGCCAAGTATTAATAACAATATCAGGGCCATGTTTTCGGATCTTAATCAGGCAGCACCATAAAGGGCAAGACTAGGGAGAGATTAAAGACAAGGAAAGCAGGTATAAAGTTATTATCAGGTGAGGAGTAAAGATCTTAAATTAGCCTGGTGACTGCAGCAATGCAGATGTGAAGGCAGATATGGGGACAGACTCAACAGCATTTGGTCACTGGTTTAATCCTAGGGGGAAAAGTGAATAAGAAGTGTAGGGGGAAAAGGACCACTATTTGCATCCCCAATACTAAAGAGAATGATGAGCCCCCTTAGGAGAAAGGTTAGGTTTAGAAGACAAGATGGCGAGGTCAGGTCAGGGCATGGCACACTTGAGGGGCCCACACCATCAGGGGAAGGCATAGCCACAGCCGCTCAGAGGTAGGGGGGCTGAGCACTTCCACTCTCCATCTCCATCCCTAGTGTATCACAATATGGAAAAACATCAAAACAGAATATATTAAAAAGTTTTGTATATGAAAAATTCATGCCTTTAATAAACATACACACAAAATCACAATGACTGGTTGCATGACCTTGGAGATAATGCCAAAAAAGTCCCACTTTGCAGACTTTTTTGAAGAGGAAGCCCTTAGTCGATTTGGGAAGTGGCCAAGAATGAAAGCCAGTGTGTGTTAGAGATTAGGGCTGTGAGAAGCAAGAAGGAATCAAAGCAATAAGGAATGTTGTCTGATGATCTGGCAAAAAAATGTTAGTGTGATATTTAAGTGATGGTATGTTATGTATTTAAAACAGCTAGAAATAGGCTGAAGAGAAGTTGACATTATTGTCAAATGATTGATGACTTGTTTTAAAATTTATTTTTTATTTTATTTATCTGAAAATTACTTTTTATTATAATCTATATTTTTAATGTTGTAAAACACTGTTACTTAAGAAGCACCTTCTAAAGATTTTTTTCACAGAATGATAATCCCACAGATACACAATGCAAAATAAGAAATGCTGTTGTCAAATGTGGCAGAGAAATACTGCAAATTATACATCATCCTATGGAAAGTTCACAATGCACACTGGAATACAAAGGATCCTGAAAATTCTACCGTTTTTCAAGCTTATACTGTATGTGTGAGGCCCATGCTAAGACCCTTAAATGATCTCACCTGATCCCCAGCAATCCAGTGCCACGGTGATAGGATTATCTCCATTTTTCAGATCAGGAAATTGAGGTTTAGAGAACTCGAGCAAATTGCCCAGGTTCCAAGGTCATTCAGTTTATATGAAATCTTTTTTTCTCTGAACACCAGTTAACTAAAGAAGCAAACACACTGGGAAATGTTCTGCTGAGCAGGTTGGCTTTCTTAATCCAAAGCCACTCACTCTTACTTCTCTGTGCTGTCTCCTCTTCAAATAGGAGGCAGTGTTTTTTTTTTTTCTTCTACTTCGTCTTCTTCTTCTTTTCCTTTTGGTGGTAGGCATTGGGAAGGTGATGACACAAGCAAGATGCTAACTACTACTTCAAATCTTTAAACCCCTAAATCCTCAAAAGGTGATGTAAATGTCAACTAGAATTTTCCCTTCTCTAGTAACACACTCTAGGTGTAGACTACTTCTGACTAATTTTATAGAGACTCACCACTTTGGAGGCACCCCAGTTCAGCAATTAGAATAATAAGGTACATTAAATGGGCCCACACTTATATTTTTCTAGCAAACTGAACACATAAAAATAATTGCCCCTGCCAGAAACTCCTAGACTCTATGTTGAAAGAGAAAAATTAATGAATTCTCACTTTAAAGGCAAAGTATAAGAAGTCCAAGCAGGACTACTCAAATCCACACTTTAATTTGCAGCTGAGTAATTAGATAAGAATAAAATATGTCCTAAATTACTCCAAAGCCCAACTGAAACTACCAGCTACCAGATGACTCTGTAATTATTCCAGAGGAAAGAGTGGGTGTTTGTGTATGTGCTAGTAGCACAATAGAATATATGCCTCCATCAAAGAAGAATTTCTAACAACTCAGAAAAGTGTATAGGATCCCTGTGATGAAAAGAGATATAAAGAAAAATGTATTTTCTCAAAATTGTTGTCAATATCAGAGAACAGCTTCTCAGCAAACAGTAAAACCTAGAAATAGAGACTATTCAGCTTTTAATCTATATCTTCTTATTTTCTCAGAATCTATCAAAATAATGTTTTGTGTTGTAGAAAAGTAACTTCTTTAAGCTTTAATAAGAATATTAAAACGTGGTGTCAAACATCTCATTAAATGTGGAATTTTTTCTTACTTCCAGACAACAGAATAATTTCTAAAATTGGAACCTGATAGTTTTATTAATAGTAAGGAACTGTGGTCTTATGCTTTAAATCCAAAGTAATAAATGTGTTCTATATAATAAAAATGAATTTTATATTTTTAAAAGTATTTTTGCATTGTAATTATATAGAATTAAAGAACTTACTGTTTTCATAATTGAGAATTTTAGAAAGAAAATTGAGTCAAATTGTAGGCTGACATTTTAAAATATGTATTATATACAAATTGCAAGTAAAGTATCATGTACTTTTGTATTTATTGAGCTAGGGTCTTTTGTATTTGGGGCAGGAAATGCATTCATGTGTCATTAAAAAGTACCACACACATTGTCAGTTCTGAAGATATAATAAATACTGAGCACATTTATACCAAAGTTTCATTTTTATTTCACATTTTTTGGCTTCCTAAGATTTCTCATTCTATTCACTTTAAATTGTGTTTTAATATCTTGTCTAGATCATTTGGTTCTATTTTTGGAACTCAAGGGATTTCAAATATGGATAATTCTATTTGTGGATCATTATCTTCATTTTTCTTTTTACTCTCTGACTTCAAGACCTGTTTAATCCTCTTTCCTCCATCCTCCCTCCCACTCTCACCTCATGTGGTCCCACGTCTTGAACACAAGATTCTCCTCTTCTGTGGTTATTGCCCCCAGTGAGCCTTTTACCTACAGAGCCACCAGTTACTAAGGGTGGTTTCTTGTGTTTATTCAGTGAAAGTATGGCCATCCTAGTCCCCAAAGAGAGTCCTGAAAACCCCTAAATTAGAACATGGAGAAGTTTAAAGTATTAAAGTTCAGGAGACTTGGAACTGAATTTTAAAAAGCACTATAAATATGTATATTAACTAAAAAAGGCAAGACCCTTTACACAAATTAACAATAGTTCTGTACAATTAATAACCATATCCAATTTACTATCTATTGCTGGACTTTAATATTCTTTTGATGAGATATTAAGTGAAAAGGTATTTTTTGACCGGGCACGGTGGCTCACACCTGTAATCCTACCACTCTGGGAGGCCAAGGCGGGTGGATCGCTCAAGGTCAGGAGTTTGAGACCAGCCTGAACAAGAGCGAGACCCCATCTCTACTAAAAATAGAAAGAAATTATCTGGACAACTAAAAATATATACATAGAAAAAATTAGTCGGGCATGGTGGCACATGCCCGTAGTCCCAGCTACTGGGGAGGCTGAGGCAGGAAGATCGCTTGAGCCCAGGAGTCTGAAGTTGCTGTGAGCTAGGCTGACACCACGGCAGTCTAGCCAGGGCAACAGAGCCAGACTCTGTCTCAAAAAAAATAAAAATAAAAAATAAAAAGGTATTTTTGGCTGGCTGCTGCAGTGTAGACATACACACACCGACACATATTAGAATCTATTGTTTTTTAAATTTATAGGCACAGGGGCTATTATTTTATAATTGGGAAAAATGGATAAAATGCACATACGTATGCATCATTGATCTCTTGAATGACATTCTACAATGTCCCCGAGACTGCTAGATAGTCAGTGGATTTAGTGCTAGACCTGCTGAGTAGACATTAAGAAATGCCTAAAAGAGGCAAAGACAGATCTCACCTCTCTGTGGGGAATATGAAACAATGCTCCAAAGGATCTTGGGCCCTGCCACCTTCTGGTTGTCGAAGAAAAAAGAGACCTTGTATATGAATTTCTTGGGACTACTAATTAATTTAGATGACATCATTGTCCTCACTAGGATCTTGGAAGAGCCTGACCATCCTCTTCTCAAGGCACAGGGCTCGCTGGGATCTATCCTTTGATAACCATCCATTCTGTTAAGCCTCAAGCAAAATCTACAGGGCATCAGGAAGTTACAAAAGAAATGAGCTTCAATTCTGAAAAGATAGAGCCCAACTCAGTAATTATGGATAATCAAAGATAGTCCTGGATCCAACATTTCATAGGAGGTTTGTAAAAAACATTCCAAGAGAGTCCATCACACTTTTGATCTAATGTGAGGTTATACAGTGTAAGACACGGGCATTAATAAGAAAGAGGGTACCCCAAACCAGGACCCCAACTCAACTACTTGACAAATGTTCAGTTTAAGGTCCTGTAACCAAGCCACTGACCCAGTTAAACAATGTTTTATGTATCTTGATGCTAATTCGGAGAGCTTAGAGACTAAACCATGTCAGGACATTGAAGTCAAGAGGAAGATTATAACAAGAAATAACACCTACTGAAGACTATTTGCCAGGAACTCTTCTAAACATGTATACATATTAACTTAAGTTGCCCAATTCTCACAATAAATCTCTTTGATCCCATTTTACCTAGGAGGCAATTGATACATTCAATTACATGAGTATGTAAAGGAACCAGCATTCAACAGTCCAACTCCAGTGCCCAGTCTTTTAATCAGTTTCCTGTGTTTCTGTATCTTTTGCCAGAAAATAAATATCTATCGGATAGGGAAGCCAGATACCCTGTCAGCACATCCAAGTTCCTGGCTTTCACTGCCAATTTGAATGAGGGGTGCTGTGCTGGATCTTTCAGTACACATTTCCTCCACAACCACTTTATTCTGTTTTATGCCTCAACAGGCTTCCCCGCTGTCCTGAGATCCAGAAGGCAGTAAGAGCAAAACGGTGAGGGATTCCACCCACCCCCTTCCTCCCTGCCATGTCACAGGATGTAAGCTGCGTCCGTGCCTAGGGGTGGTAATGCCTCCTGCAGTTGTAAATCCCCAGGGTACTGTACCACTCCTGTTGCTTCTCCTACATGTGGCCTCCTCCTTTGTGAACAGTACCTTTATGAAACCATCCTCATCAGGTTCCTGCAAGAACCCAGGCAGATACAGATGCCTTTTGATGGGGGGACCGCCAGTGGCCCATTTTCTGTGGGGCAGCGGTGCAGAGGCACAGAATCAAAAGTTTGAACTTGTCTTCACTGAAGGGTCATGTCGATGATCTTTCTTGACTGTTTCTCCAGGCTCCCCAACACATAAGGCCTTGTCGTGTATGAGGTGTGACAGAGAGGTTGGAACTATTCCTATTTGTTCACCTAATCATTTATTCATTAGCAAATACTTTCTGAGCACTTATGTGTTAGGCACTGTACCATGTGCTGAGGATACAGCCATAGACAGGCTAGATTCAGTCCTGCTCTCATGAAGATTATAATTTAGTGGGCAGAGACGGAAAATAATCAATAAGCCTAATAATTTTGATAACTGCTATGAAGAAAATAAATCAGGATGGTGTTATAGAAAACAACTGCTGGGTGAGGGAATGCTACTTTTGATAGGGTGGTCAGGAGAGGCCTCCTTAAAGTAGTAACCCTTGAATCCAACATGATGGGAAGGAGCTAGTCAGGTAAAGAGCTGGAGATAGAGAACATTCCATGCAAAAGGAACAGAAAGTACACGGGCCATGAGGAAATGTGACATTTGTGAGGAAAGGAAAGATGGCTCATGTGGCCCAAGCAAGATAAGGGGTGGTGTGAAAGAGGTCGGCAGGAACAAAATCATGTGGGGCTTTTAATTCTTTAGTGACTGTTAAGGAAAAATCTGAGATCTTCTACCACCAATTTTAGATAGGAGGTGGGGAAGAAATCCCCCTGGAAAGAACCCAGCTCAGGGAAGTGATCCAAGAGAAAGCCAGAAGACTCTAGGCAGAAAGAATGAGCATTTTTTTCAAAGGCAGCAAAAAAATTTGTTTTAAGATTTTTATAGGCGAGAAATGATGAAGATTTGGAAGGAGGAGAGCAATGGTTTTCTTTAAGAGTATCACCCTCTGGTCCTGAGAGGTATGTATGTATGTATTTAAAAACAGGGTCTTGCTCCATTGCTCAGGCTGGAGCACAGTGGCATGATCATGGTTCATTGTAACCTAGAACTCCTGGGCTCAAGCGATCCTCCTGCCTCAGCCTCCCCAGTAGCTAGGACTAAAGTCACGCACCACCATGCCCAGCTAATTTTTTAAATTATTGTAGAGAGGAAGGTCTCACTCTATAGCCTCTTATATGTTGCCTAGGCTGTTCTCAAACTCCTGGCCTCAAGCAATCCTCCTTCCTCAGCCTCCTAAAGTGCTGGGATTACAGGCACGAGCCACGGTGCTGGGCCAGACCTGAGAGTTTTACATGTGGCACCGGCTGTCAGGAAGAAAAGAAAATCATACAACTTATAAGTCAACCAACTACCAAACATATTTTTTTTTTCACATTTTGGATCTAATACAGGGGGGACTTCAAATTTAACATGAAATGCACACTGACAGATATTTTTTCTGTGTCTGGTTGTACACACAAATTTGCAATTGCTTTCTGATTTGATGTCTCAGTTAGGAACTTCTCTCGTACTCAAATTTAGCAGCCAAAATAAAGACCAGAAAGAGGGAAGATTTCTGGCTGAAGCTCTAGTGTAAAGAAATATGGATATTGCTAAACTGAAAACAGCTGACCTCATGACTTCATGAGCTCAGGACCTAGGAAGGGAAATTTAAAAGCAAAAGCAAAGCGATCACGGGCTGAAAGGACCCATGGGAATTCTGCTACTTGCACTAATTTTTATTCATTTCCTGACATCTTTACTGGCGGGGAGGCCTTGCTCCAATGGCAAAATGTAGGCACCACTGGGGAATGAACAAATAGTGAGATGATTAGGGTAACATTTTAGGCATTTGAGATATTTTACAAGTTATTTCCCGAGGATCCTTCCAAACCGCACAGATATGTAGCTTAGCTGTCTCTAGCAATGCTGTTAAATCTCAACCCAGTTCTAGGACCTTCAGTTTTCTTCATCTTGCCGAGATATTGTTACAGGAATATTTTTTCCTCTCTACTATTTGCTTTTTCTCTATTTTCTATTCATGAATTTTAATTCTTCCTTTTCTATTTATTCCCCAAAAGTGATGACAAATAGCCAACACTGTTAAAGAAAGGGCATAATTTAGAGAAGCTGCACATACTGTAATTTTGCAAAAGGAAACTCACTGCTGTGGGGAAGGTGGTTTATAGTTCCTTATAAATAATAAACTCAAACTTCCTGTAACAAATCTTCTTCCCAATTCCATGTTTAAGAATTCCTCAATTCTATATGGTCTTCCTATCCCATCTAAGCTGCCCTCACCAATATGTGCAAGTACCAGAGTTTTCCTAATAACAAACTGATACTTGAATCCCTTGATGTTGTGCACACCAATCTCTATGAGACCCATTTGCTTGGGCCTGAAGTAGTGATTCCCAGGCAAGCTCAGGTGAGGCTGAGATAGGAGCAGCCTCTTATAGACATCATTATTAATGAGCACATTATTAATCACTTAATTCCAATTCTGAGGTTTGTCACTCTCTATCCCTCAGCTCTTTGTACTTCTTTTTCTATTTTGCTTTTACTTCTCATCCCATATTTTAATATATCTACTCAAGATCCCTGTCAGGCCTGACCAACTAGTTGACGTTTTTAGATGAACTGCTTCACGTATTTAGCAGGCAATTGAACTTAGTAGACTTAGTGATCCTGTATTTCACTGCTTATATATGGAAAGGAAGGAAGGAGAGAGAAATGTAAACAGCAAAATTGGATCTTGGTTAAAAACTTATTATATTAATATTTAAATGAATTATCAGAATGTTGTTTGAAGGCACACATGTAATTAGAAAGGGCTTGATAAACTTTGAATTACTTTGTTGAAATTACTCATCCTAAGATTTAATCCCTTTATTCATCAATGAAGTAAATTTAACACATTATAAATGGGAATAGCAAAGATGTCTTTTTTAACTGTTCTGAACTATTTTTATTCAGAACAGTTTAACAACAGAAGTAAGGTGGAACTAAAGACAGCATGTAAAACAATCTGGTTTGGGAACAGCAGACAAATGTTTCCTTTCCTTATAAATTTGATTAAAGTGAATTTTTATATGTGGAGTTTATTTCCATAGCAAGAACCACCTGTATAACATAAGACAAGGCCATCAATTTCATTTCATATAAGTCACTGGACAGGAACATGTAACCCTGATTAATTTAGTTTCTTCTTGGCTCCAAGCTAAACACTTCAAAACAAAGTGGTTTAAATGAACAAATGGAATATTCCTCTGGTATAATCAGACAAACAATATATTTAATAAAACAAACCCATGTCCATTTTGAAGAGATGTCAGGTAAGTGGATATTTTGCAGGTACTGAGCAATTTTTTATTCATGGTAACTTTAGAACATCTACTGAGAATAATCTAGTTTCCAAAATAAGTCAACCTCCATTATTTGGAGGGTAGTTTTTAGAATTTAGAATTCAAATAATAATAATAATAGGAAAAACTTGTTAGAAATCACAGGATGATAATTGTTATGTAGGAAACTAGCCCTACAGAATATGGAGTAGGAAAGTTTGAGGGACAGGCAATAAAAGAGTATCGTTTCTTCAAGGGACAGTCATACTTTTCAAAAACATTGAAGTATTGTGCTTGCTTCGGAGCACATATACTAAAATTAGAACAATATAGAGAAGATTAGCATGGCCTCTGCTCAAGGATGACATGCAAATTCGTGAAGCATTCCATATTTTTACAGCACCTCTTGTATTCTCCTGGATGGAGCTGGAACACATTCTACTAAGTGAAGTATCCCAAGAATGGAAAAACAAGCACCACATATACTCACCATCAAATTGGTATTAACTGATCAACACTTAAGTGCACATATAAGAATAACATTTATTGGATGTTGGGCAGTGGGGAGGGGAAGTGGGGAGGAGGGGACAGGCATATACACAAACAATGAGTGCGATGCGCACCACCCAGGGGATGAACATGCTTGAAGCTCGGACTTGGCGGGGGGCGGGCAAGGGCAACATACATAACCTAAACATCTGTACCCCCATAATATGCTGAAATAAAAAAACATTGAAATATTAATATAAACTTGGGAAATTGTCACATTATGTAGATATGAATTTCTCAAAATTAAATAATCAAGCAAAAATTATAGATAGCTACATCTCAATTCCTGTCTTTAAAGAACTTATATGACTATGAAATAGCTGACACTGAGACGATTTTCAGCAGAAAAGCAAAGCTCTGTCAGTTAAATTCAAGGTAGTGTGAGTAAATAGAAAAAATAATCTGGATCACTGAAAAACCTTTTTTTGTACTACTGTGTTTTGTCCGTACTCACGTAGAACAAAACTATGAGAGCTCAGAGATAAACATAACCCTGAAATAGATCTGTTTCAAGAAGATTTTAGAAAAGGAATAAAATCTCTTTCAAGGAGATAAAAAGAGACAGGACCTCTATTAAACAAGAGCAGTTCAGGATAACATAAAAACAAAATGAAATCCACAACAGACCCAATAAAGTTGCTGTTGGAAGCAGCCAAGAGTTAGTTATTATGGGAAGCTGTTGTATGATAGAATGGAAAGAGTGTGAAAGTTGGGAGTCTGAAATACTTGGATTAAAAGTAGTTTGGTTATTTATTCACTGTATGATAATGAGAAAATCCTTTAACCTCTATAAGTTTCTTAATATTTAAAATGAGGTTAATGGTACGTTCTAGACTAGTCTGAAACATCCTATTGCACAATGCTGGGGAATATAAAGTAGATGATGCCTTGAAGTTGAATAATACAATAGGCTAAAGTCCTACTGCGGAAAAGAAAATCTGTTATGCACCTATTTCTAACACACAGTAGGCCCTTCAAACATGTTACTTTTGTTTGAAATCATAAAAGTTCAGGCCTTATGACAAAATGCTGAATCAGCAAAATAGAAGATGAAAGTGACAACTATATCCAGGCCTCTGAAGGAACAAACATAAATATTAAAAATTTGCAAAAAGTTGACAATCAAGGAGAGTAATGCATAAAAACTAGCATACAAATGACATAATTTTTGAAAGGAATGACTGGATGTTTGCATCACTAACAAAAAGGTAAATTAAGAAAAAGTTCTAAACATAAATAAAATACAGACTAAGATTAAAAACAGGAATTACCATGTTTCAGGTTTTAAAAAATAATTGGCTACAAGTAAACATAATTTCGAAAACTTACAATCTGAATAGAGCAGTATATATTTATTTAAAAGGGTAGAAAATGAATAATTAGAGACATTTTTCTCCTCTGGACTAATCAAAGCCAGAACAAAGGAGTTATTTCTGAAGTCATCTTACTTATAAATAGTCAAAAAGAATGATTCAAGGAATTGCTTCTGTAGAAAGTCACCAAAATAAAATTCTCAGATTTCTAAAATATAGGAAAATGTATTAACCTTCTCTAAGGAGCCAAGTGAAGCAATATCTCAGAATATTAGATGTGAAGATTAATTTTTGAATGAAGATGACCCCATTGGGACACTTATAATTAGTGCTGACATAAATTAAATTTAATGGGAAAAAGTGGTACATATGAAAAATAATTATTCAAAAGAATGAAAAAAGATAATACTAGAGCCTGGGATTCTAGGAAGATCCTTCTTCTCCAGTACTAATTCCAATCATTCTGCCTCACTTGAGTCAAATGGCTGCTGGTACCAGCAGGCAACCAAATTCAAGGGAAGCCTTGCGCTGAGTAGGCATCTTAGGTGAAAGAAGCATGGGGCAAATCCATGGAGGCTGGGTTAGCATCTGAAGACCAGCATCAGAAAACCATAGACAAGGAATCATAACCAGAGTTGTCTATGAATCCCAAGTCAAAAGATTGACAGTAACCCTAAGTGATCATGCAGAGAATCTCTCTGGCCCCAAGGAGACTGAGGAGGAGTTGAAATGGTACACTGAGTCCTCCTTGTTCTGGAGCCTGGGAGAGGATAAAGAGACCAGAAAGCTTCCTCCAGTTGTCTTAGCTAGGAGACTAACAATCTGTCTGCTTCTGCACAGCTGAAGCAGGGGAAGAAACAGCTGTACTTCCAACAACCTGTAAAATTCCCAGTGGGCTGGAAAAGAAAAGTAATGCCACAACACATAGGGCCCAGCAACCAGAAAGACAAATATCAGGCAGGACAAAACACTCAACAGTACAGGAGGCATATGACAACATGGATAAAGTAACCATAAGTATACTCAAGGAGACTCAAGAAAACACAGAAAAAAAGTTTCTGGCGGTGGCTCACGCCTGTAATTCTAGCTCTCTGGGAGGCCGAGGCGGGCGGATTGTTTTAGCTCAGGAGTTCGAAACCAGCCTGAGCAAGAGCAAGACTCCGTCTCTACTAAAAATAAAAAGAAATTAATTGGACAACTAAAAATATACAGAAAAAATTAGCCGGGCATGGTGGTGCATGCCTGTAGTCCCAGCTACTGGGGAGGCTGAGGCAGTAGGATTGCTTGAGCCTAGGAGTTTGAGGTTGCTGTGAGCTAGGATGACGCCACAGCACTCTAGCCGGGGCAACACAGTGAGACTCTGTCTCAAAAAAAAAAAAGTTTCTGGAGTTAAAAAATTATTTTATTGGATAAGGGAAAAATGAACTAACATTTTTGATACTTGAATTAGAGACATGTGTGATCAGTACCAAAAAAACCTCAAACCACAGTTTAAAAATATAAAAAGATGGTGTATTAATTTTCTATTGCTGCTGTAACAAATTATTGCAAACACAGTGGCTTAAGACCACACAAATATATTTTTGGAGGTCAGAGGTCTAAAATTAGTCTGAAGGGCTGTGCTCCTTCTGGGGACTCTAAAAAAAAAAATGTGTTTCCTTGCCATTTTCAGCTTCTAGAGGTCATTGCTTGGCTCATGGCCTCTTCCTCCATCTTCAAAGCCAGCAGCATAGCATCTTCTCTCCTCTCTGACATCCTACTTCTCTTACAAAAGGGCAGCTTTCTATAAAAGGATCCTTGTGATTACCTCAGCTCACCTAGATAATACAGGATAATATCCCCATCTCAGGATCTTTGATTTGATTATATCTGCAACATGTTCTGTATGTGTATATTCTGTATGTAACATATTCGCAGGGAGGGCATTATTCAGCCTTCTGCAGATAGAATGATGGAAAAGATAAGAGAGTTGGATGACAGACAGTCAGGAGATGTTATAACATTAAAGTTATAAAAGTTTCCAGTAGGAGTAAAAAGAACACATAGAGGATGAAAAAATGTTTAAATATGTAATAGGAAAATAATTATCTAAACTGAAGAAATCTTGAACCTGCAGATTCAAATGACTTGAGTTTAGGCAGGATGGTGGGAAAAGATAGATACACCAAGGCATATTTTGGTATAATTTTAAAACTATTAGGACCAAGACAAAAATTAAACCTTTAAACATAATATAAAGTTACTTAGAAGAGAAATGATTCACGTTAGCATCAGACTTCTTACATGTAACACTGGTAGTGGGAGAGGGCAGTAAAATAAATCTCGAATCTGATAGTCCATACCTTTCCTGTCACTGGTGTTGCTTATAAGAACCCAACATAAACTGAGTTCTAAATAGGCCATGGGAGACTAATGGGAGAAAAGTTTTGCAATCCAAACTTCTACACTTAGTCAAAAAACTATTCACCAGAGAGTCTGAAAGATATTTACAGATATGCAAAAATTGGGAGAGTAGGTCACACACCCTAACTGAAAAAAAAAAAAAAAAACTCTAGAAAGGACTTTTCTCAAACTAAAAAATAATGCAAAACAGAGGCCTCAAGGTGGGGATTTATGAGAAAGAAACATTGAAGATAGGTAAGTCTGAATGGATTTCACTCAGACTTTCTAAGAAAGTGTTTTTTAAATATATGCAATGTTATGTATTGTACATATTATATTAAATAATGACATTATTATTCGTGTTAATGTTATTCAAATGTAAAACAAGCACCTAAAAATAAAAAGTTTCTGAGAATTTCAATGGAAAGTCTAATGATCCACAATTTAAAAATACTAAATTAATTTATGAAAATCTGAGAATTGATACAGGGGAAAGAGGATGAGGAAAGTAAAAATTTTTCCAAATGTCTCATGTAGTTGGGCACTGCCTACAGAATATGTAGGAAAGAAATTAAATTGCTTAATTTAGAAATTAAGATATTTTAAAGATCTTATAATAGTTGGGAACAGGGGAAAATAGAATAACTTGGAGAAAAATAGAACATCGTAATAGACAAAATAATTTGCAATGTACCTTTAAATAACAGCAGAGAAATAGATGACAGATTATGAGTACAGAAACAAGTAAGATAATAATTAGTGGAATGGAAGTGTAGTTGTTCTTCCAAATTACGAAAAAAAATAATAAAATGAACAGCAAATGATCCAAACTGCAAAAATAAAGAAAAGAAAAAATGAGGGACAAGGAATGTAAAACAAATCATCAAAAAATATATCAAGCCTTAGAGAAAAAGGGAATTAAATAAA
>NW_012148886.1:39586-43427 GCF_000956105.1 Propithecus coquereli | reverse complement strand
AAAATAATAAAATTGTCCAATTCATAGAATTTTAAAAAGATACAGCTAGATTGCCTAGCAACATTTCAATGTTAAGCTGGAAACAGGTGGGATGACTACAACTAAATCATTCTAAGATCCTTGATGTTTAAGGCAAGGGTTGGCAAACTCCTTACCCATCACCTATTTTCTTTATTTTTAGACAACAGAAATTTATTCTGTCATAGTTCTAGAGGCTAGAAGTCCAAAATTAAAGTGTTGGCCAGGCCATACTATCTCCGAAGTTTCTAGCGAGGAATCTCTCATTGCCTCTTCTTATCTTTTAGTGCTGCCATCTCCAACCCCTGGGGCCACAGACCCATACTGTTAGGAACAAGGCTGCACAGCAGGTGAGCAAGCAAAGCTTCATCTGTATTTATAGCTGCTCCCCATCGCTGGCATTACCACGTAAGTTCTGCCTCCTGTCAGATCAGGGGCACATTAGGTTCTCATAGGAGCGCAAACCCTACTGTAAACTGCACATGGGAGGGATCTAGGTTGTGGCTCCTTATGAGAATCTAACGCCTGACGATCTGGGGTGGAGCTGAGGCAATGATGTGAGCGCTGGGGAGTGGCTGCAAATACAGATTATCATTAGCAGAGAG
Organism: Propithecus coquereli; assembly: GCF_000956105.1. Lineage (NCBI taxonomy): Eukaryota > Metazoa > Chordata > Mammalia > Primates > Indriidae > Propithecus > Propithecus coquereli. The sequence continues at coordinate 42,804 of NW_012148886.1, read as the reverse complement.
GTTTGATTGCACAATAAATGTAGTGTGCTTGAATCATCCTAAAACTCTCCCCCACCCCAGTCCATGGAAAAATTATCTTCCATGAAACTGGTCCCTGGTGCCAAAAAGGTTGGGGATCACGGCTCTAGTGGTTGCCAAAAATTCTTGGTGTTACTTGGCTTGTAGCTGCGTCACTGCAATTTCTACCTCCATCTTCACATGGCCATCTTCTGTGTGTGTGTCTGTCTGTGTCTCTACATGGCCTTCTTATAAAGACACCAGTCATTAAGATTTAGGGTTCATCCCAAATTTAGGGTCTAAATCTAGAACCTCATCTTAAGTTGATTACATCTGCAAAGACCCTATTTCCACATAAGACTACTTTCGTAGGTACTAAAATAGGATTTTAACATGCCTTTTTGTGAGACCTAGTTATTTTCACAGCAGTCCATGGCTTCATACTCTACACTGTGGGCCCTCAGCAGTGGTGGAGGAGCCACCCTTTGGGCCCTCAGTGGTAGCTTATCATCTATTTTTATATATAAAGTTTTATTGAAACACTACCATGTCTATTTGTTCTGTAGTTGCACAAAGACCCTATGGCCTGAAAAGCTGAAAATATTTACTATCTGGGTCTTTACAGAACAACTTTACTAATCCCTGGTTTAAGGGAAGCATAAATATGTTGACTACCTCTAGACTCTAAATTCCCAGAGTATGAAGTAAAATATTAATAATTAGGAATAGAGAGTATAACTCCCAATGCAATAGATAACCTGGTCAATTCAAAAAAGGAAATAAAGGAGGAAAGGAAGGGAGGGAGGGAGGTAACCCAGAGATATAAGTGCAGAAAACAGTGTTCTACCACCACCACCACCACCATCCACTACCACCGCCCATCATCAGGGCTGAGACAAAAGAGAGAGGAGGCTGGGAATAATCAAAGCCTAGGAGCTTAGAGGTCCTGCAAGCCTGGGCCTCAGATCCAACATGATCAGCTGCAAAGAAGAAAAGTGGTTTATAGAGTCTCTCTAGCATTTAGAGTGAGTTGGGAGCTGAAACAAATCATTTAATAACCAGCACAGATAGATTTAATTGACTACATAAACATTCATTAAAATGCTTTGTATGGCAAAAGAGATCATAAACATAGTCAATAGACAAACAACAGAATTGGAATAGGGAGAAAGTCATTATATTCCTGGCAATCTATACAAGTGAAAAAATAAATACCAGAACAGAATGTTTTTTTTTTTTTAATAAGGGTATATTTATTGCTACATTATTTGTTGTGGCAGAGGGAGAGAGAGAAAAAAACAAACAGAGTGCTCATCAATATGGGAATGATTGAATAAAATATATTTACACATTATCACATCATGGAATATCGCATGCAGTGTATAAGAATGAAACTGGTTTAGGTTCTGGTAATAGTGGAGTAACAGATAGAGGACTAGCCCTCTATGAAGGGCTGAGGAGGGTCTGAGCTTTACTTGACTTGCAAGGTAACAAGGTAGCCTGCCACAGTTTCATAGATGCTAGCAGAATGAATAATACTCTGAGGTAAAAAACAAAGAACTTTATTATTCATGGCACAATAGAGCAGCTTTCTTTATTTTTCAAGGCTGTTTTCTACTCTCATATCCTTACGAAGATTTTCTGGGACAAAAGCTGTTATTAGATGTATAGGAACATCATGGAAAATTGTTCTCCAATACCCTTCTGTATATGACAATTATAAATTCTAAACAAGATGTAAAAATTAAACAAAATATTTTAAGACACTGGAGAGAAACCAAAAGCAGGCAAAAACTGGAAGAAATTCAAGCTTTGAAAGAAAGGACATATACTAAGACCCACTTTTAGATAGATTTTTCTCTGAGAATTGTCTTCAACCCACAAGGGGCAGAACCACGAACTCAAGCAGAAAGCATCTTGCCCTGAGATGTCAAAGGACAGAATTTGGCGCTGATGGAATGGCTAAAAATTGGGAGGGAAAATTCTGAAATAAGGGAGTCATGCATTGGAGGAATTGTGAAAAATTAGTGAAAATTTGTGAAAAAGTTCTTTTAAATAATTGGCTGACCTCTAAATTGTACTTCAAAGGGGAAACTCCAAAGGCAATAAAAAGAAATTAAGGCATCCAGATTGGAAGAGAAAAAATGAAACTTTGCAGATAGAATCTACAAAAAAGGTCTTGGAACGATTAAGTGGGTTAAATAAGGTTGAACAATTCAAAACCAACATAAAACATCCGTTGTATTTCTATATACTAGCAACAAATTATAATAAGTTTAAATTAAACAAAAAATACCATTTACAATACCATTAAAATATGAAATATTTAGGGATAAGTGTGACAAGGATGTCTAAGACTTGCTGAGATATAATGTAATCAAACTGTCAGGGTTCCGGGTCGGTAATCTTGTCTGTTCTCGGTTCTTAGTGTGCTCTTGGCTGAAGAATGACCAGAAACACCCAAAGCAAGGTAAGCATGAAACAAGGTTTAGTGAGGAGAGAAAGACAGGATTACAGAGCAAGAGCAAGATACATTCGCCACAGATGACGAACACATCCCTTGTCATGACGAAAAGGCCTTGGTTATGGTCTGGATCTGATTTTATAGTGTCTGGATTGGGCCCTCCTTACGGTTCAGACGTCACCATGGAACCATTTTGACGGACAGTTGGGAGTTATAACCTGAGTCTTGCTACGCTTGCGGATTTCCCATGAGCCTCTCTGAAAGCCAGTTGTTCTAGGTCACTTTCCAGACTCTGTTGTACCTATGCTGCTTGCCTGTGGGCTAGAGAGTCCTCTGCATTCTTTTGCAGTTGTCACATTAAGTTCTGATAGGCAGATTTGTAAGGCGTTTCCTCCTCCCCCAGGTGTGGCAGTCGCCCGCCTTGTCCCCAGGAGGAGCCGGAGATCCCTAGCTGTCTATCTAACAAAAACAGGTATTGGCATAAAGACAGAAACATAGTTCAACAGAAAAGAATAGAGAGCACAGAAATATATCCAAGCATAGATGGACAACCGATTTTCTGCAAATGTGCAAAGGCAATTCATTGGCTAAAGGATTTGTCTTTACAGCAAATGTTGCTGGAACAATTGAGTATATATAGGCAAAATAATGGATCTCAGTCCATGCCTTGCACCATATACAAAACAATAACTTGGAAATGGATCATACACTTGAATGTAAAACCTAAACTTACAAAACTTTTAGAATAAAAGGTAGA
>NW_012148886.1:38366-39536 GCF_000956105.1 Propithecus coquereli | reverse complement strand
AATGAATCTGAAGAAATGATCCAGAATGAAGCCCAGAGAAAGCAAAGAGATGAAAAATATGAACAAAGAGATTTTAAAACATGGAGAAAAATTATAAAGTTCTAAAATACCTTTTATTGGGGTTCCAGAAAGAGGAAACAAAAAGATAATAGCTGAGGATCTTCTAGAATTATTTTATATTAATCAGCTTGAAGAAGTCCAATGAGTTCCAGGGAGATTGATACTATTCCATGCTTCTGATTGATTAGTCAGATCCTTAACTCTTCTCTCTTTCTCACACTCCCCATCTAATGTTAGAAATCCCTACCTTCAAAATATATCTAGAATCTGACCACGTCTTATCATCATCACTGCTGCAACTGCAACTGAAGCTACCAACAGCCCTCTCCTGAGTTACTGCAATAAATTATTGCAGTTCTTTCTGCTTCTACCCTCACCCCCTAACACCTCTTCTCAACACTGCAGCTACAGCGAGTGATCTTTTTAAAGCAGGTCGCTGCATGTCACTCCTTTGTTCAAAACCTCAAGTATCAAATCCTCATAATGGCCATACATGGTCTGCCTTCTGCACTTCTCCAACTGAATCTCCTATTATTCTCCCCCATACTTGCTTGACTCCAGCCACATTGACTTCATCGTTGTTATTCCAGAGGAACAAAGATGAGGCTCACGGCCTTAGTCTAGTTATTTCTTCTGCCTAGAATGCTTCCCTCTACAGGTTCATTTAGCCAAAGCCTTCATTCATGTCTCCCCTCATTGACTATTACCTTCTCAATGAAGCATACCCTGACTATCTTATTTTCTTCTGCAATTTGACCCATCCTTCCAGCATGCCAGATTTCCTTTTTCCCTCCATAGTTCTCACCTGATGCTTATTTTTAAAAATGTTATGCCTCCGCCTACTCTCACAGCATGTAAGCTCCTTGAAAGTCTTTGTCTTTATTCTTCCCTAATTTCAGTACGTGTTTGTTAAATAAATGAAATCGCATCAAGACACATCATCGTGAAACTGCTGAAGTACATTGTAAGCAGCTAGAGAGGAAGGGCACTAGTAGACAGCTGAGTTCTCAACAGCAACAACAGAAACCAGAAGGCAGTGGAGTAATTTTTAACTTTTAACCTAGAAATTTATACTCAGTGAAACTACTTTCCAAAAATGAGAGTGAAATA
>NW_012148886.1:18669-28636 GCF_000956105.1 Propithecus coquereli | reverse complement strand
TATAAACCATTTAATTAAAATTTCAATATATAATTATATGTGTGTAAAACAAGTAATTAAAAATTTCACTAGACAAACTAAAAGAGAAAATGGTCACAGCAGAGAACAGTTTTATTAGTCTGGAAAATAAATTAGTCCCAAACACAGAGCAAAACCAAAAAGAGCTGAGGAGGATGGAAAGGACAAAGGAAGGGCTGCTCTGAAAACCTGGGAAACATGGAGACTTTTCAAGGGGGCCATCTGGATAAATCGTCTCCACTAGCATCCTCCTTTCATCACTTTTCTTATGCTGCTGATTGAGAGCCCAATCTTTGAGAACCATAAGGCTACAGAAGTCAGGGTACCAAAAAAGTTACTACAAAGGCTGCCTTTTTGCCTTGTAAATGTAACTTAATTCTTAATAACAGAAATTTTGCAAAAAAAAAAAAAAAAACCCATACATGAAAAGTAAAAATCTGAAGAAATTTAAAGTGAGAAAGATCATAAAAATGCCAATTTCACCATACCAACCAATCTTTACCTTTTTTTCCAAAAGTGAGGACATAGTTCAAGAAGTCTGACATGAAAGTATTATCCACGTTGGCAAGATTCGGTTTTTTTTAAGTGAGTCAAAACCATAAGATCAATGCTACTGTATATCCTAGATGTGTCTCCCTGAGCAGCTTAAAATAGACCTCCAAAAAATTGTTTCCATAGTGAATTTCTGAAAATTAAGACATATTTTCTCCACTGATCCTTTTAACTTTTAACTGGAGACGCTTTCTTTTTAAAAGTGTTGATTCCAGGTCTTAATAAAAATGGAAGTATAAGATTGAACATTTAGATAAAAAAGATTGAACATTTGAAAAGTAGATTTGATATTTTTAGCATTGTTTATAATAAAGCCCAAATTACACTGAACCCAAATTGCGAAGCCTTAGGCCTTGAGGAACATGAGAGAGAGGCACAGGGGTCAAAGCACAGCTTATAATTTCTGCCAGTAAGCGAGCAGAGCAGTGTGCTTCTCTCTGGCATGATAAATGTTTATTTTTAAAATCCTAACATCATAAGCTAAAGCCTGGTGTTAATATTTCCTAATCCTTTACTTTTGACAGTATTTACCTAAAGTTTTTTTTGTACTTAAAAGGATCCATGCTTTTATTTGTAAAAATGCTGACTTCTTTCGTGCTTGATTACCAGTGAGCTGGAATAAACAGCTTTCGTTGGCATTCTGGTCAGAAAAAATTACAAGTACTGATGACTAGCTTGTTGGGTACAGCTGTGAGTTTAAATAAAGGTGTACACATAAGCCTCACAAGGTGAGTTCTAGGATGCCTGCTGATAGCTGGGAAACACCATCTCAGATCAAGTGGCTTACAGTCAGATAAAGAACTTCTTTGGAGCAAAGGTCATAAATTATTTGCAGTGAAGATAATGACAGATTCTGGAAACAATGTCTATAAGCACCAAGAAAAGGCAGACAGGAGGCTTGGCAATGAAGGCTGTTGATTGTATTGGCCTCACACTCTGTCATTCAGAGTCATCAAATCTGTGCTTTTTCCAGACCTCCTGAGTGAGCCCACTTACAAAATGTGACTTTTTGAAGGTGTGACAGGATTCTGTCTTGCAGTTCTTACTTGTCTTAGTAATCCCAGCATCGCCCAGAATCTGGCACACAGTAAAAGTTCACCACATGTTTCTGAGTGAAGGAGAACTGTGTATTTGATAAGTAACTACAACTCCTTATAATAATTGCTGCTCTCAGGCAAATAATATCACAAGAATGCTGCTGTAAATAAATATAAAGAAAGATTTATCCCAAAAGGTTCATAGAGCTACATCTAGATTACCTCCTCAGTATCTGTTAATTGGAGATTGGGCAAGGGGCTTGGCTATGTAAGGTCTCTACACTCTCAAAAATTATATGTGACTCCTGATGGAGGGGGGTAAATCTACAACTAAAGGACACGGGGAGCACTGTAGGGGGGGAAGGGCATGCCTTTAACCCGCACTTGGGTGAGGCAAAGACATAAAGTGTAACCATAATAATGTTTGTACCCTCACAATACCCTGAATAAAAAGAAAAAAAGAAAAAAAAATTATATGTGACTCTTGAAACAATTGTAAAAGTTTCTTTTCACAGAAAACATCTGCTGTGGCTAAATGCCTAAACATTTCCAACGGAGATAATTTTCATGCAATAATGTTGCGGGGGGCAGTGGATAAATTCAATGAGCAAGCCATTATTCCAACTACTAAGACAGGGATGGCTGGTAGAATTAGTTCTGTTTGCAGGAATGCCAATGTGTAAAATAATAGCAACTACCTTTTATTGAATACCTAATAAAAGCCAAGGCATCACACTACGTGTTTTATATATACTATTGCTAATTCTCACAGCAATTTGCCCCAGATCACAGTTAATAAGCAACTGAGCCGAATACAGCCCCCGGGACTGCCAGGTTCCCCAGACTTCCAGGTTGGTGGGCTTCTCTGGGGGTTGTTCCAGTAAAGCCAGGTGGACAGGGGAAGCAAGCAAAGTTGCTGAGCAGCAGCAAACCAAACGGGATGGAGATAAGGTGCTGAGATGGGTGGAAAATGAGAAAGATAGAGATGGAGGCTAAGCGAAAAACCAAGTCTGAGGAGAATGGCAAAGGCAACGTTGCTCTTGCTAGTTGTTAAAAACCAGTCAAGCTCCTGGAAACGTTATATAAATCACCACTGCAAACCTGGAAAGCCCTTTCATGGGGCCCCTGAGGCCACAGCCAGGGCATTGTCCCTAGTTTTCTTTTATGGGACCTTCTGGAAATTTCTATGGATCCTAATAATTTTCCTTTTCTTTGATGATTCTAAAAGTGCTTAACTTATAAAAATATAATATTTATATCTCTACTTTAAAAGGACAGAACAGAAAGTGTAAGTTTGAAGTTGCTGTGATTTCTAGGTAGTGTTTTTTGTTGTGTTTTTATTATTTCTTTTGAAAATTTATGATAGAGGGACAAATTCATATCTAGGTTTAAACATGTTGAGACGGTTATATACATCTTTCAATATTGTTTTGATATACATTGGGTGAAAAGTATGGCTCTTTGTCACATGAGAAGCCTTGATCGAGGCAAAAATTTGCAATAGGCATAAAAAAGTCCAGTAGGGAGAGAAAGTTGACTGTGGCTTGGACAAGGTGAGAAATTGTTTTTACTGACTAGAAAAACAGAGTCATGCTGGGAAATGTGAGGCCTCCATAGTTGAAATTTCTTCTTTTTCTGTCAAACCAAACGGAGGAGAAAGATAGTTTTGAAAAAGAAGCAAAACATTCCCTGCGGAAATTACTTGAACAATGAAATAGGGAGAGGTTGAGATAACAGAGAGCTACTATGTTGAGAAAGGCAACTGGGTTGTTCATCTTTGATTTGTGTGAAACCATATTTTTTACACAGAAAATTGACATCTGAAGTAGCAGAGACGAAAAAGTAGAGGTTCAGTTTTTAAAGTGTTTGGAGAAGAACGATTAAGACTGAGAAGAGTTAAACATAAAATGAAAAATTAATTTATTATATTTTGGTATTTACATGCCTTTAAATTTTAGTTTACTTATTCACCATGGCCATAATGTTATGTAATTTCTTAGTTTTTCCAGCTTCATTGAGATATAATTGACAAAAATTGTATGAGTTGGATAATATGATTTTTAATATATGTATACATTGAGAAGTGATTACTACAATCATGCTAATTGGTGAATCCATCACCTTACATAGGTTTTTTGTGTGTGTGGTGAGAATACACACAGCCTACTTTCTTAGTAAATTTCAAGTATACATTATTATTAACTATACTCACTAGGTCTCCAGAACTTATTCATCTTATAACCAAAAGTTTGTACCCTTTCATCATCTCCCTATTTTCCCCATCCCTTGACTACTGATAATCACCCTTCTATTCTCCGTTTATGTGAGATTTATACTAATATGTAATTTTAATTCCAGGTTTCAGGAAAAAAAATCATTGAATGGAAAAGCTCCTTTGTGGGCAGAGGCCACACTTTATACACCTTTGTAGCTCTCCTGTTCAGTCAACCCACAGGAAATATTAAATAAATGGGGCAAAATCAGTAGTTTGTGTGTGTTTTGGGTTTGTATCATGAGATCTCAGAGTGCATTTTTGGCTTAACTACTCCTTTGGGAATCTTCTCTATTCAAATTCTGAGGCCCAAAAGCCTTCTTGGAGCATGTATTTGCAAATGCGTGATGCTATTGGGTGGGGCATGTGGCCAACTGGAGTATATATTCCCCACCCCAAAGCATTGAAATTCATTTTACATTCAAAGCCCTGTGCTTTCCTAAGGCTGTGCGTGTAGAGTGGTTCTTGGCGATGTTGGCTGAGTGTTTATTATGCTGTGGGTGCTGTAAAGCCTTTTGATAATGCAACAGGGTAAATAATGTGAGTCCATCTTATAGATGAAGAACAGGCTTATAGAAGTAAAATAACTTGCCTAAAGTCACCCAGTCACTAAGCAACCCAGCTTAAATGTTGACATAGTGTTCATCTTGTCTTTCTCCTTTTACCACACTGTTGATGGCCCGTAACCTTACCGGAGATGTAAAAGGAGACAAAAGCTTATCTATTAAATTGCAAATTTTAGCCTCTAAAGTGACACCACTTTGTTTGACACTTTGTTTTTGTACTCTGCAATGATAGTATAAGTACGGTTTTTTATTTATTCCTAAAAAAAAAGTTTTACAAATGTTAATTTTTGAATTCACAATGTTCCCATGAGGAATTGAAGAGAAATCCTCCACTCTGTACATTAAACAGAAAAACAACACCTGAGAGACAGAGACAAAGGCTATACTGTAGTCTTTTCAAATTGACCCAGCAAGAGAGCAACATGAAGGCGGAACACAACGGCCTGTGCTTCATAATTAAGCGCTCTGGCTGCTTCTATGCTTGAAATAATTGGGCTGTGTTATTCTTGCATTTCATTACTTGGAGTTTTCAAATACTGTTTGAAGGAAATAAAATCTCTAAACAAACAAAAAAAATGGAGATGTTAATAATGATGATTTACATTACAAAAAGTTTTTTTTATTCTCAAAAAATATTTACTCTCCAGGGTTCCTTATGATCTGAGCTCTCATAATACAATTAAATGCTTGTTTTTGACTCATTAGGTAATTAACCTAGAGGTTAAAGTACAGGGATATTTCTTCAATATAAAGTGCTTGGAGCCCTGATGATTAAAGAACATTATGAAATAAAGTATCTTAGAAATGGTAACAATAATAGCTAATAAATATTGAGAGTTTGCTACCTAAAAGGCACTATACAAAGCACTTTATACTAATTTAGTGCCCTCAGTAATCCCATGAAGGGGGTAGTATTATTATCCCAATTTTATAGATGAGAAGACTGGCACGGAAAGAAAAGTCACTAATACTCACCATTTTTAACCCTGCAGTCTCACTTATAATTCTAACCAAAAGAACTAAATAGGATACAAATATTAGAGGTGGAAGGCAACTTAGAGATCTTGGTCATTTCTCCAACCTGGCTCCACGTGAGAAATGTGGGACAAATGGATCCCCGGGCAAATAAATTTGAAGATCACTGCAAATCCTGTTCAGTCTCTCTCAGTCAGTCACAATTTCTGAATTGTTTAAAGTCTTTTACAAGTTCATAACACCTTTAAACTCACAAAAAAAAAGGTCTTTAAAAAACTATGAAACAATATGCTAAAAGCATTTGAAGAAAGTTCTTTTTCATTAACAGTCCCCCTTCTAATTTTATATTTATGTCTTTAGCCAACTTTTCTTAGTTCCATCAAACTACGTTAAGCTAAGTGATTGACGGAATAATTCAGGGGTTGGCATAGTAGACCATAGCAGATCAAATCCAAGCTAATTTTTTTTTTTATTTTTGAAGGGTTGTAAATAGGAAAAAAAAATGTGACCAAGTCCCTGTGTGGCCCTGTAAAACCTAAAATTCTTACTATCTGGCCTTTTATAGAAAAAGTTTGCCAACCACTAGAATAATCATTCTGTAATGAGTACAATTTAAAGAGGTTTTACTTTCACACTGTAAATATGAAATTGTCTTCTCCATTCCACTAGTGGAGTAACTAATTTACAAAACATTTAAGCGGTAAGTTGAATCAAAATGTTTACTGGTATCGTAGCTAAGTATACCTAGCTTTGGCATGTACAAATATCATTTTGCAAACTAGAGTATTCAAGAAATAGAATTTCTAGTGACTTAATTTCTGTTTCTTATTCTGCTTGGGGAGCTGAAAGTTACTGTCAATTTGGGGTTTTCCTTTTTCCCAGGGTTGAGTCTCATTTTGAGGGAACATCTGGCTCCTGAGTACCACATTTTTGTGCTTCTGAAACAGGCCCTACTCCTGCTGCTGGGTTTCACATCCGTCTCACCTCTAAGGCAGCAGCTCTGCTTCCCGTTCACACAGTCCCTGCGGGACTCTCCCCACTGTTACTTCCCTGCCACTGTCTAAGGCCATTACAGATTCACTAAGCAGAAGCCAGTTTTTTTCTGCTGGGACAATTTATTGCCTGTAATTGTGTTAGCATGTGCTTATCTCAAGAGCCTTGAACCTTTCCTAAGCTCAAGGAGATATCACTTTTAGTCTCACTGCACATTCTGTAATACTTCTTTTATAGTGTTTGTGACATCTTAATTTTCTACTTTTGAATTTATTTGCCCCGTGGCTTCTAAACACCTTTTGAACATAGGCACCATTTTGTTTTTTCATTTATGTGTCATCATTTTATAGCAATTTCTGACACATATCAGGCACTGAAATATTGGTTCAAGTAAAAGAACCACTAAATCCATTACAGAAGGCTTTCAGACTTGACTATAGTTTTGTCAGCATTTGAGTTATTGATACATCAGGAATAAATTTACGTTTCTCTTAAATTACTTTTACTGGGCAGACCCATTTTCCTTTACATCAATTGAGATTTTGTATATTTACTTACATGCTTTTGAGGTTTTCACAAAACTTCAAGTAGATATAGTAGAAAGTGGAGCTGGAACTGGTGAGGATGGTAGATATTACCCAATTTGGTCCTGCTCTCCATTAAATATTAAAATAAGATCCAGAACAGAGTCTGGTAAATCACAGATGCTAGCTGGATAGTCACTGAATGAACTCTGCACAAGTGAAAAAGTCAGTTTTTCAGATACAAATTTTGTTTTGGTCCACAGACACTCTAGTTCTTGATATGGAAATCAAGCAGCTCTGAGCATCTTCAAACTTCCCCAAGTGTTAACTTTGTTACCTGCTCATCTGGTATCAAAAATAAATGTCTCTTACGGACAACAGAAGACATTGCTTTACACATATACTTGTCGGAGAACCCGACCTTGACTTGAGTAGCATCCCGCAGCTTCAGTGTAGAGCTGGAGCAGACGTCTGAGTCTATGGGGGAACCACAACAACTATGTATCTGACCACACAAGCTTAGTTCTCCAGAGAAATGCTACCCCTATGTTGTAACTTATTATTTATTTGTTTACTGATTTTGTTTTAAAAATAAAGTTTTCACATTCCCTGTGAAATCAGATTTTGGCTGGTTGTAGAAATGCTTCCTGAGAACTTGCTAATGAAGGAAATAAAGCAGCCTTCAATAAAACTTATAAAATCAAAATGTGTGGGGAGGAACCGAGGGTGGGTGAGTTCCCAGAACCAGGATGTAGTTTAATTTGTATGTACAAATCGGATACAATGTGTCAGTTGGGATTGAAACACAGCCAGTCTGTTTAGGACGGTCCAGGGAAGCACAACTCAATCTGGGAAACTTGGGCAATTTGGTCACCGTGGACGTGGTCTCTGCTGAAGAAGGGTGGGTATTTAATAAAGCATCACCACAAAATGCCTGGAATCACCCTCATAACTACCTATCTCACATCACTTAAATTCTCCACTCATCAAGTAACTTTGTTTATGGTATCAGGAGAGGATGTGTTGTGGTTTGGAGATGTGAGCATTCCAGTTACTAGAATATTTTTTACTGTAGCTGTAACTTGATAAAGTGATTTATGTATTAATATATTTATTATATGATATCAGACACACACATTCTTAATAGATACTTATAATGTCAGTTTTTGCCAAGGGCCCTCGGCTACAAACTCCTCGACCAAATTCTGAAAGGACGGTGACCATCTTCTTCAGTTCTAGAAACTCAGTAGCCACCATCCAGTGTCTGGAATACATAAAAGCTCAGATATTAGCTGAGTAAATAAATTATGTACAAAGCCAATTTGTGTTGAGACTTCTTAACAGTCAACCAGATTTTCCCTAGAGATCCCAAATTCTGTCTCCTTGCATATGCTTATTTAACTTTAGCAAATACATTTGTTCATTGTTAACATTCTTTACATAAGAATTCATAATGTAACATCCTTCTAAATCTTAGTGCCAGAAAAAAAATGAGCTACAGGACACTTGAGTGCTTCCTTTTAACAAATGTAAAACTTCATTATCCATCAGCTCCTTTTTGTGCTGTCAAGAAATTCAGAGATATATTTACATAAAATCACGACAAATATTTTATCTTCTGATAAAATTTATCCTTCAAATAATCTGATTTTTTAATCTTTAATATATTTGTTATAGATTTTAATATATTGCTGTTTCTAAGTTTATCCATTTTAAATATTATCTAGTGATTTCTTATGATAAAAGAATTTCACTTGCGACCTTTTCCCCTTGTTTCCCCTCATTTTCCCAATTTCCTAACATTGTTATACAGGTTGAGTGTCCCTAATCCGAAATTCTAAAATGCTCCCAAATCTGAAACGTTTTTAGCATCAACACGACACTCAAAGGAAATGCTCATTGGAGCACTGCAGATTTCAGATTTTTGGATTAGGGATGCTCAACTGGTATGTATGTATTTTGCAAATATTCTAAAATCGAAAACACTTCTGGTCCCAAGCACATTTTGGATAAGGGATACTCAACCTGTATTATCATGTTAAATGCTCTATTGATTATATTACCTCTGTAGCTTTAATAAACTGCGGGGGGGGAAAAAAGTTTTTTCTCTATCCATTTTAAGATTCCACCTGGGAGTCTGTAACAAAAGACAGATTAACAGGAGAAAAGCATACAAATGTATTTAACGTAAGTTTTTTGTGACACAGGAGCACTCATAAAAAGGCAAAGACTCAAAGAAGCAGCTAGAATTGAATGCTTATACACTGAATTGGACAAAGAGTAGTAAATTATGAAAATGTGACAAGACAAGGAGACTTGGGCTAGGGCAGCTAATGGTGGAACAGTAACTAGGAAGATAAGGGTTAGTTTAACAAAGTTTGTTTATACAGACTTTTTTTTTTGGCCCTGGTAATATGAATGTTAGTTTCCTTCTGGTACAGGGAGGACATCTTCCATGCGGGAGTTTTATCTGTTGCTTCTAGAAAGAAAAGGGGGAAGTCAGAGAGTGCCCTTGCACCTGCTGTTTTAAGTTCCCTTAGCTCAAAATAATTCTTATGCCAAAATGGCATATTTTTGGGTGGCATATTCTACCATCCTTCAATACTCACACTCCCTCTACCAGAGACACTCTCTCTTGATTTCCCTCTTCTCCTCCTTCTCCCTCCCCTGGTAAAATGAGGATATTAACACCCTTTTCCCTTTAGGTCTCCTTTCACCCTGCTCCTTCAATCTTCCAGCTGTTATCAATTGTCTTTTTACATGGTCAGGGTTGATACTTAAATTCCATGCTGTAATCAATGTTTACTGTGTATTATCTATGGATTCTAAAACAGTATATTATTTTAACTATGTACGTAGCTTTCACTGAAGAGCTCAGTAGCATATTTTGAAAACATTCTTTTTTGTATCGATTTTCATTTTCCTGGACTCCTGTGTTTCTTTTCCTTTTCTTATAAAATATGCATTTTCTCACTTCCTTTGGTATAGTAGTACTGAGCTAGAAGTCAGTCCCAGGGTCCTCATTTTGTC
>NW_012148886.1:17143-18619 GCF_000956105.1 Propithecus coquereli | reverse complement strand
AGATGGTTATTAATTGCTAAATCTTTTTCAGAAACTTAATGGTATTTTACTTCAAGGATCATGACATGTTCTTTTTTTATGAGTTCTAATTTGTTTATATTAGTAAACTAGTAATCATTGGTGATTATTTCTTACTATCCAGAATGTGTTCAAAATACCCTATTGATGTTATATAGCTTTCATTGTATCTTTTGAGAATTTCAAATCTTTGGAATAAAAAATATCTCTAAATCCAAAATATTAATACAATATCATGTATCTTAAACTGATCAGTAAACTGATTTTTTTCAGTATTAATTATTCTTGACAATACTACCATTTATGTTGAAATACAAATTTTGAGGTCAGGTATAAAACAAAAGCTACCTACAATATATATGCCTTAAATACTGTAGAGGTGGTAAGATATCTTAATGGACTAATATTTGAACAATATAACACATCTTGGAATGCCATCGTCTTAGAGCACTAGCAAGTTTGAAATCTTTTCATGAAATGTACTTGAGTGGCATTAAACTATGCAGAAAACTGAAAACAAGTTGCATATGGGAGTAATATTTATTCATCCGTTATATTGTAAATATTATTTTTAGACAATCAGATATAAATACTTTAAAAGTCAACATCACTCTGGAGAACCTAAGGCACAGATACAAGTGATTTATTATGTTTTTAAAAAGCAACAAAAAGGGATATTAATTCTGGAAGATTTTTAATCAATTTAACACTATTATACATTAGAGAAAAAAATTTGTCCACAAACATTCCCTCACAAAGCCGGTAGTTTTGTATTTACATAATGTTATGATAGCAATTTTAAATGTTAATCTATGATACAATAATATTACTTCAGAAAACATAAAAAATATAGTTTTTTTAATAGCCATGCTCCCATTTTGATGAAAGCTAGTTAGTTCAACCTAATGTTTAACACTTTAAAAATGCATAACAGATATTCAGTCAGCTTTATAAAACCTTTAAGACAGAAGGCTGTCAAACGGAATAGACAGAGGGCTCATCATCACTTATGTCTGAATCTTCATCTACTCCTTCCATGACTGATTTTTTCCCTTTACAACAGGATACAATTAGTCCAATCAAGAATACCTGTAAATGTAAATAAGCTATGTGTTATTTCTCACATCTAAAATCATTTGGAAATAATGCTTTAAAATTCAATGGCAGTACTATGATACAAATGGACTACTAAAATACAAAGAATTTATACATTTAACTTTATAAAGGAAGGTCAAATCATGCCTGGGATATACGTACTTACCCCCAGAAAGGCCCAGTTACCAAAATAGTAAGCAGCACTAAAGAACCAGAACTTGTGAAGAAATAGGTATGTCCGGGTAACAGTACATTGATCTATAAAAGCAAAAAGGAACTATGGTGAGATAATTTATTTCTTAAAATTGAACATTAATACTTTATCTAAAAGGTTATTAACCAAGGCTAATGACCAAGATCATA
>NW_012148886.1:15495-17093 GCF_000956105.1 Propithecus coquereli | reverse complement strand
AGGATATTAACACCCTTTTCCCTTTAGGTCTCCTTTCACCCTGCTCCTTCAATCTTCCAGCTGTTATCAATTGTCTTTTTACATGGTCAGGGTTGGTACTTAAATTCCATGCTGTAATCAATGTTTACTGTGTATTATCTATGGATTCTAAAACAGTATATTATTTTAACTTTGTACGTAGCTTTCACTGAAGAGCTCAGTAGCATATTTTGAAAACATTCTTTTTTGTATCGATTTTCATTTTCCTGGACTCGTTTCTTTTCCTTTTCTTATAAAATATGCATTTTCTCACTTCCTTTGGTATAGTAGTACTGAGCTAGAAGTCAGTCCCAGGGTCCTCATTTTGTCAGTGCCTTGCTGCACATCTAAATTAATCAAATCACTTGTTTGAAGTTTACATGGAAATGAGGGCCTGGCCTTTTGAAAAGTCATCACTGTGGTTAATCTCTAATTTAGGCATTCTCAGAAGGACTTCAGTGGAAATGTTCTTCATTAGTGGAAGTCATAACACTTAAATCAGCTTCATGAAAACATAAAGTTAAACACATTCCATACAACCAGGAGGGAAAAAAACCTTAGTGTTAGAATAAAAGTAAACTTCTAAATTTGTAAGAAAAAATATTTAGAATCTACAAAGAAAAAATATATTTAAAAAATACAACTAGCAAAATAAGAAGCTAAGAAGTTGGTCTGACAAAAACAAAACATTCCTAGAAGTATTGAAAAGTATATGGAGTATTCAAGAAAAATATAATACTTCCTAGTTTCTAGGTAGCAAAACAAATCTCAAAAACAGGCTACATATACATTTCCCCTTAATCAAAATAGTTTATGTAGGCTTAAATCACATAGAAAGGCTGAAAGCTTCTAACAAATTCTCCTATCAATTGAATACCTTCCATGTGTAAGGAGCTATTCTAGGCACCAGGAACCAAGATGAAAAACCAGACGTGTTCAAGGACTTAAAGTCCAGAGGAGGCAGACATGAAGGCAATAAATCGCACTGTACAGGCTGCCACATGAGTAGGGAAGAGCTAGCACCTAACTTTTCCTGGGAGACTTAGGGGAGAAGGGACCTAAAGAGTTAATGTTAAGACTGAGTCTTGAAGGATAAGGATTTTCCTGGAAGACAAAAGGAAGGGACAGGCACCACAGGCAGAAGGAATAGTTCAACAGAATAGAGTTGTGAGGCATCTTAGCCATGTGGATAACAGTGAGACATTTGTTAGTTTGGCTCATGTAAATGGGGTGGGGATGGCAAAGGAAGTTGGAGTCAGGTAAGAAACACACCAGAAAGGCCTTATGTATCTCATGAGGGATTATGGATTTCATTCTAAAATAGCTGAAAGCTTTTCACAGCAAAGAAATGAAATAACCAGATTTGTATTTAAAATGTTGAGAAAAGACTGAAAAGAATCAGGACTTGGCAGAAAGCCCAGTGAAGAGGTTCAATAACCAGTGTGTATTAGTCTGCCTGGGCTGCCGTAATGAAATATCAGACTGGATAGCTTAAATCAGAGAAATTTATTCTCTCACATATCTGGAGGCTGAAGTCCAAAATCAAGATGCTGGCAGGACCGGATTCTCTCGAGGCCTCT
>NW_012148886.1:3335-3687 GCF_000956105.1 Propithecus coquereli | reverse complement strand
GACTGTTATTCCTCAAAAAGACATATAAAATTGAACTAAAGATTCAATTTCCAATTAAACTAGAGATTAAATGTTAACAATGAAAACTAAAAATAGGGGGCTCAGATAATTTTTTTTCCTGATGACAAAGTGGTCATACAAAAAAGATCAAAATTAAAAGAGCCAAGAAAAGGCATTCTAGAGTACATGAATAAAATTGAAAGACTTTTGAATTCTGCTACCCTTCCTCTAGATCTTGTTACGTATCAACAGAGAAATAATAGGAAATGCAACTAAACCACTGTTTGTCATTTAACGGCATCTTTATTTACCCGATAAATTTTATATTAGATATTTCTGTTTCCTTTTAGAC
>NW_012148886.1:0-365 GCF_000956105.1 Propithecus coquereli | reverse complement strand
TGTTGCTAGTTCAATTTATTTAAAATAGAAAAGTCATTTTATCTTGGAATGCCAGACATATTCTAAAACAAAATAAAGTTTTCCTGATGAACATGAGGAAAAAATGAACAAATAATCAGATGTAGTTACTATTAAGTTGCACTTGTAGGGGCAGAAAGGTATGTGACACCTTTCTTTACCCAATGCAAATGTCATGGCCAACACTCCTATAACAAAAGATAGGTTAACAAGAGAAAAGCATAGTAAATTTATTAAATCAAAGTGCTAAATGACAGGAGCCTTCGAAAATGAAGACCCAAGATTTAAGGAAAAACTATCCATTTTTATGCTTAGATTCGATGGAGAACGGACAGCTATGTAGAAAT
>NW_012148885.1:24303-31059 GCF_000956105.1 Propithecus coquereli | reverse complement strand
GAACTCCTGAGCTCAAACAATCCGCCCGCCTCGGCCTCCCAGAGAGCTAGGATTACAGGCGTGAGCCACCACGCCCGGCCGATTCTTTATTATTAACCGTCAAAGGGCACATCCTAAACACATTCAAACTCATTTGATGAACAACTAATTCCCATGAAGCTCTGAGAATACAGCCAATTCCTAAACCCAAGCGTCACTTTATTAGATTCCCACATCAGTTCTGAGGAACCTTCTGAACCCATACACAGATGACAGGATGTTAATACTAGGTTAGAGCGGTGTTGTCCAATACTGCAGTCACCAGATATATGTAGCCCTTTATACTTAAATTAGTTAGAATTAAATTAAAAGTCCTGTTCCCAGTCATATCAGCTGCATCTTGAGTGATGAGCTGCCCCACATGGCTCATGGCTCCTGAACTGAACGGGCGAAGAACATTACACTGCTGCAGAAAGCTAGAATGGGCAGGGCTAGGGCACAGCAGTAAGGGCAGGGATGGGGAAAAGGATGGACTCTGGATCGGGTGCACAGCTACCACAGGGACAACCACACAAGGTTCCCACAATGCTCAGAAAGACTCCAGGAAGGAGACACAGAGAGATGAGGAGAGAGTTGTACATTGAATAAGGAACCTTTCCTTGGTATTGCCTGTGCATACATAGCAGGGAGCTTCTAAGCATTATTTTTCCTACTTTTCTTTCAGGATAGAATTAGCAGAAAGTTTCTATGATCTATTCTCTAAGATTCAAATTTATTTGGATTTGAAGCCACAAAGAGAGATGCTGTACTCATGTTCTTACTTATTGATAGTATATGGCATAAACAGGTACCATAACAGCTCGTAGGGCAAGAAAACACTGGATCTTTCCTTTTCTTAAGTGAGATATTTATATAAACAAGTAAAAGGTATTATGAGACCATAAGCATTCAAAACCAATAAATTTAGCTGCTGAAAATTTAGGGTTTCTGGGACTTAAAATTATTTTTGTGATCAATTTTATACAAGAACTCTCTTAATGTTTAATTTTAAATGAAATATTTAGAACATTGTGACTGACAAGGTCTTCTCTCTGTTTTGTTAAACCTCAAAATTCCTCTCATCTCTCCAATGATTCCCACCACCATTTAGTGTTTCTGGAAATCAGCATACTCATGCTTGGAGACCTCTGTCCTCCCACATCCTATGCACGATGACTATGCAGTGCCTCACAGTCCCCCTTTCGTAATACACTGCCATCCAGAATGGTGGAGGGAAGACGACAGTGTGGAAGGCTTCACTGCTATCAACACTCCCCACTTGCCAAGACAAGCACTCCACAGTGTGCTGGGCACTGCTGAGATACTCCCAGCCGGTGGCCTTGTCGCGCACATGTGCACTTAGGTCCACAACCCCATAACACGGCAGGCTTTAAGTGGACTCAGATTGAAATAAGATTTATTTACATACTAAAAGGGAGCTAAGCTTATTATAAGTGAATTCTTATGTCAAGGATAAATTTATTTCTCCTCCAGTGATATTTCTGAGAAGACTCTTTGTCTGGTGACCTTGTTTAACTAATACTTTCTGAACATAATTCCTTAAGTATTTAAATCCCAGGCAAAAATCAAGCAAAACTAACTTCAAATATAACTTAAATGTACATTTTCATGTAGTATCCCTATCCAACCCTTTTCTTAAAACTCTCAGAATTATGTTTAACTTAAAAACAGAACTGAGGTACTTTAACCTCTAACTTATACGTTAAGCCTCTTAAAAACAGGTAAATGTTAAAATTCTCTAACTTCAACAGTGATTGCCACTTGTTTCTTAATGATACTCTCCCTTTCATCCTGGGTAATAAAAGTTGTCTTTCAGTACAGTGCTGCATCTCTCAGTCTCTTTTGTAGGTAGCTGTGGCCATGTGACTATGTTTTGGCCAATGTCCCCTAAGGTAAAGTATTATACAACAGGTCCTTAAATAACACCACCATTACATTGAATGTTGTTTCATTATAACATTAATGAGAAAAAGAAAATCGATTCCTAGCTGAGGCCACCATCTATGTGGAGTTTTCACGTTCTTCCCATGTCTATGTAGGTTTTCTCCAGGTACTTTAGTTTCTTCCCACATCCCAAAGATGTGCAAATTAGGTGAACTGGTGTGTCTGCACTGTCCCAAGATGAGTGAGTGTGGGTGTGATAGCGGGCCTGCGATGGAGTGGTGTCCCATCCAGGGTTAGTTCCTGCCTTGCACCCTGAGCTATGGGGACAGGCTCCAGCCACTTGTGACCTTGAACTGGAATAACTGGGTAAACAATGATCTGTTTTTATTAACCTTTCCTAAACGTATGCATAGCTCACATTTATTTCAACATTTAATAAAAGAAGTCTCTGGACCTTTATCTAGAAGTTTGGTGATGATTTTGTGACCAAAAATATGCTGTTAGAACTTAATTCTTGCTTCTATCAATTAGCCTATAGTAAAACTGGTTTTGATATATACCGTTTTAAGTCACAGTTTCCAAGAACCTATCGATGATATTAAGTGAGGACTTACTTTATACACATTTGTGTCCTTGAAGGGAGAAAGAAAGAAAATGTCCATCTCTTCCTCCTTCTTGGGGGCTAGAATACACATGTAATGCGTGAGGTCCAGTAGCCATCCAAGGCCATGAGGTGGCTATGGATTATGAAATAGCAAGTAAAAGTAATCTGGAGCCCCAGTGACTGAGGCTGACTGACTGTCTAGGACTTATTTTACATGAGAGAGAAATGAACTTCTGACTTAGCGAAGCCACTGCCAATTCCTACCAAATCTATCAGCACCTCCTTCTTTGATGTATTATTATAGGCAGCTAAAGAAAGCAATGGATTACTGTTGACAAGACAATTTAAAAAATGAAATGAAAACAAAGCACAATTATAATTAACCTCAGCTAATTTCAAATCACAAATTTATTCATTCAGTAACTATCTGTGGAATATTTAGCCAGGCGCAGTGGCTCATGCCTGTAATTTTAGCACTTTGGGAGGCCGAGGCAGGAGGATTGCTTGAGGCCACAAGTTGTAGACTAGCTTGAGCAACGTAGTGAGATCACATCTTCTACAAAAAATTACCAAAAAAAATTAGCCCCTTGTGGTGGCACATGCCTGTAGTCCCAGCTACTCAGGAGGCTGAGGCAAGATGATCACTTGAATTCAGGAGTTAGAGGTTTCAGTGAGCTGTGATGATGCCACTGTACTCTAGCCTGGGAGACAGAGCAAGACCTTGTCTCAAAAAAAAGAGAAGTATCTACAGAATATCTAATAAATGTCAGATTCTCTATAATGTGTAGGGACTACCGTGAGGTCCCTACATTGATGCTGCTCACATTCTATCAGGGAAGAGAAACAATTATAAACACAACCATAGCAAAATATGCTAAATGCAAAGATGACCAAAACAAATTTCTTAAAAAAGGCAAACCACTTAATAAGGCAATGAACAGAACTAAAAGTTAAGTGGTTCATTTAAAATAATTTCATATTACAGTTTTCTCATTTGGGGAATTATCACTGGTAAATAAGATTCTTCCTTCTCTAATACCATATTAGGAATCATAATTTTAACACTGTATTTGGTTTAATTTGTTGATATTGGTGATGCAGTTTTAAAGGCTGATAAAAAATATTTTTCTTACAGCATCTGACCTCCTTTGGCAGATGCCTTCTTCTCTCCTTCTCACCTCCTACTTACGAAATATGTAAATAAAGTCTTATCTGTTTTACATTCCAGTTAGTTCCCTGGTAGCATGAGCCCTTAGGAAGGAAAGTATAATGGATGGGGTGAGGGAGGGGAGAGACCGTCATCACCACGTACCTCCCCTTTGCCTACAATAAAGGTCTATCAAGCCTGGAAAGAAAGACTGATGAAGTCTTCAGTTGGTTTAAAGAAAAAAATGCAGAAGATTTTAGATAGTGCTTTTCCTACTCTCAGAAGTTGGGCCTTATTATTTTTAGCATAATTCAAATAGTTACTTTGAAACAAGGTAAAGGTGAAGGGGTATTCTGCATTATTAGACTATAAATAACTGAGATTATCTTTAAAATTTCTGCTATTAATAGAATCTAATCAATTATGTAGACTATTCCATGACTTTCCTTCTTATTAGAATGGAAAAAGAAAACTCTGAAATAAAACCAATAAGGAACAGTAATATTCTGCATTCATACATAATTCTTTTCTGTACTGCGGAAATATATAAATTTCTTAATGGCTCCAAATTAATAAAAAAAAAAAAAAAAGGCAGGAAAAGGTTAGGCCCAGGCTCTCCTTGAGGAATCAGGGCTGCCAGGTTCCTGAGTTCCTCCTGTGGCAGGATAGCCATGGTATGCAGGAGAGTCACAGTGTATCTCTCCATCAGTGCCACTCCTAAAGCACTGGCATCAGCCTTTCAATGGCTGCAATGGAGGACATAACCAAGCCAAACATTGTTAAGTATCTTTAAAGTACCGAGAAAATATAACCATTAATCTAAAAGTGTTAATGGAGTAAAGATATCTTTCAAGAACAAGGGTGAAATATAGAAAATTACAAGATAACAAAAACAGAATTTTACCACCAAAAAGTACACATAAAAAACTTTTAAATAATATACTTAAAAAAAAAAAAAAAAGGAAAACTAATGTCAGAAGGATAGACTGGGGTGTAGCAAAGAACGTTTAACCAACACACTGATAAACAGGCAGGTCTCCAGGATGCTCCCAATACACATACACAAAATGCTACTTTTGGGTTTCTGGACTGAGGGTACCTGCAAGGTGGGGACAAAGAACCTAGCACTTGGCCCTGAGGCTGGACTGGAGGGGGGCTGAGGTGGCATTATTCCCTGGCTCATGTCAGAAGCCACGATAGCAGAAATGAAGCCCCAATCTAGGGTCACCAGGCTCTAATTCAGGCCTCTCTGGGGGCTTGAACAAGAGTCACAGTAACAGATTGAACACCCCAGTACCCCAATATTATTGTCAAACATGGAACATAAAACAGCAATGTATGAAAAACTTAAAAGAAATGGCACAATTAACTACAGAGGAGCATACAACAAGAGGTTACCAGGAATGAAGAAGCAGATTACATCTTAAGAAATGGAACTTCTGTAAATGAAGAACACAAGTGGTGAAAAACTACCTGAAAGAGAATTAGAAGACAAATCCAAAGAAATTACACACACATTGCCATTAAGAGAAAGAGAGATAAAAAATATGAAAAATGTTAAGAGATTAAAGAGCTAATGGCATACACTTTCCAGATGGAAAACCTGAACCCACAAAATTAAGAAGTATGTCTGGGTCCATCTGGATTTATAAAAAGAAATCTAAGCCTAAGACATGAGTAAAGCTAGAAAAGACCAAAAATAAGGAAAGGATCTTAAAAGAAAGAGAAACTACACAGAAATATCAACAGACTTTTTTTCACAGTCATAACAGAGTATCATCTTTACAGTGTTGAGAAAATACAATGATCTGAACAATATAGCTGAAGTAAAAGTATACCAGAAGGGATGTTTAAGAAATAAAATGATAAACATGCAGGAATAGCCAAACAAATAACAACTGCATAAAATACCAACAATGTCTACTATTTGGTGCTTAAGTAAAAAAGATATAACTAAAATAACAAGAAAAAATGACATGTAAGGTGGAAGAAGGTGGAGAGAGTTAAGGTGTTCCAAGGTCTTTGTATTGTTTAAGAGAGGGTTACATAATTTTAAAATCTATAGTTGGTTAATATGGAAAGTGTAAGGGTAACTAATTAAAGAATAGAGACAGTTTACAAATTTCCAAATCATTGGAGAAAAAAATTTGGAATAAGAATACCAACTAAGAAATAAATAACACGCACGCACGTGCACACAGTTTATTTCTAGGGCACTAGAAATCAATATAACACAAGTACAATATATAATTCATTCTAACAAATATAAATGTATTAAACCTATCACTTAGAGATTTAGCAAACTGGATTTAAGGAATCTAGCTTTATGATATTTAAAAGAGATACATTTAAAAAGTATAAGGACATAGAAAAGTTGAAAGTGAAAAATGGAAAATATAAACCAGGCCAATGCTAATCTAAAGAAGGGAAAAGAGTCTTTAGAACAAAAACAACAAAAATATATTATTAGACATGGAGAGGATCACTAAAAAATGACACAAGATTTGATTTACCAAGAAGATATAAGCATTCTGTTTTTAGGTTTAAATAAAAGAGCCTCAAAATATAGAGCAAAAATTAATAGCCCTACAGGAAGAAATTGGCAAAGTCATTATCATAAATAAATATTTCAGCACCTCTCTTAATTATTAATATGTCAAAAGACAAAATACCACTATACAGATAGTTAACAAGCTTGATTAGAAAGTACATTTTTAAACCACACTAAAACATTTAAAAACACTGATCATATAAAGCAAATACAGTAAAATGTTAATAACTGTAGAATCTCGGTGATAGATACATAGGGGTGCACTATTATAGAATTCAACATTTTTATATGTTTGAAACTTTTTCATAACATAACACTGGGGGCGAAATACTCTTATTTTAGTCCACAAAGAAAGTCTCCGCAAAAGTTGAGAAGCTTTTATCATACAGACCATGCTGTCTGATTATAATGCCATTAAACTAAAGGTTAATTTAAGAAGAAAATATTTTTTAAAATCTACACATTTGGAAATATAAAACCAAAAATGAATCCATAGAAGTTTCAGAACAAACATTTTTTTTTTTTTTTTTT
>NW_012148885.1:17322-17904 GCF_000956105.1 Propithecus coquereli | reverse complement strand
ATAGTTTTTATTCATCATAATAATGAACAAAGTTTTGAACAGTGTCCCAAAGTGAATAGACAGATTATTTTCTATGAATTAGGTCTCATTTGAGAGTATATAGGTAAGTGGCTTCTTTTTTAAGTGAGCAAAGAACAAATTTTAATATGTTTGATTTCGGATATATGTGACTCTTTGTTTTGTATTGATATTTTGGATATTGGTTTAAAAAAATTTTTTTTAATCCATTCCCCTTGTTTGCATTATGCTTGGCATGTTTTTTCCACTTTCATTTCTGATCAAGAAAATGTTCTTGTTTGTATTTTTCTTTAAAATAGACACTTACACAGGGCTAAGTGATAACCTAGATCAAGCAGATAAACACTGGTATCATTGATCTTCATTCTTTATGGGGGAAAGTTATGGGGGAAAACAGCTTTTTCTTTTTTTGTCAGGTGAAGCAGTGGAAGTGGAGAACGAGCGAAGAAATCTGAGCTAGTTGTGATCAGTGAGTGGTAAACACCACTGCACTCATAGAAGCCTAGAAGCTTTTTCTTAAAAATAACTGCAAGGTTTGATAAACCTTTTTTTTTTTTTTTTTTT
>NW_012148885.1:15413-15750 GCF_000956105.1 Propithecus coquereli | reverse complement strand
ATGCTTTTTTTTAAGAGGTGAAATCATTCACTGGTTGTTTATTTTTTGGTACAACCAGAAAATAGTGTGGGATATTGAATTATGGGAGGCTTTGATTGTCTTGGGTGTCAGCTTAACATTCCATAGATGGGGGTTAGTTTTTATATCCTATAATATAAAGCATACTAAATGGCAGTATGGAGTCCCAGGCCTGCATTTAATGTCTTGAACATTTTAAATTACTTCTATTCCCATGTTGGTTGTTAGTAGACTTGTTTCCTAAAGAAAACCACTCCTTGAACATGGCTGTCTCTGTCAGAATTGCATACACTCTGTAACATCTTTGGTCGTGGTAGTC
>NW_012148885.1:11697-12503 GCF_000956105.1 Propithecus coquereli | reverse complement strand
GGCACAGATCTTGGTACTTAGTACCTGGATTCACGATGATCATGGAGGCCCCAGGGGAAAATTGCTCTGTTGTAGCAGTGTTTGGGAGGTGTGTGCAAAAGTGTTTTGTGGGAGTTGAGATGGGCAGGTGCAGGAAGAAGAAATTTGTGTGTACAATTGAAGTACAGGAGCAGTTCATACCAGAAAGAAACTCAGGAAATTTAGATAAGCTAAAAACACTTTAATTCACTTACTTAGACAACAATTTAAATAGGTATTTAAAGGTGCATTTTCCTCAGGTCCTTTTCTGATGTGATTATAAAAAAGTGGTGTGGTTATATAAATCCTATTTTGTAATTTTACCCCTGTGAGTTTTCTCCCATGTCAATGAATATACTTACATAGCATTTGTAAGCACTGCATAGTATTGTTTCAAGAACACATTATTTGTCAAACATTTAGAC
Source organism: Propithecus coquereli (assembly GCF_000956105.1). Lineage (NCBI taxonomy): Eukaryota > Metazoa > Chordata > Mammalia > Primates > Indriidae > Propithecus > Propithecus coquereli. The sequence goes on along the minus strand of NW_012148885.1, from coordinate 12,060 downwards.
TTTTCCCATTAAAATAAGCTTTGTGAAACTAAAATGAGTAATCTCTACTAATCCATACAGGTACATCTAAAGATATATCTGCTTATCATAATCCCGAGTTCCATGAGTTTGCAATAAAAATACTTAATTGAAAGACAGTGGAAAGTTTCTAAATACTATGTTTCAGTAGGTGATGGAAAGTCATCAATTCATAACAATTTGTTTTATTTTGACATCGTGAAAATTAGGCTATGTCTTTTAAAACCCTGAAAAATATAAAGTAAGAAATCCTTTAATCTCAGAAGCAAAAGTAATTATTTTAGACATGTTAGTGAGTTTTCTTCACATATATTTGGGTTTTTCTTTAATTGTAAATGTTTTAAT
>NW_012148885.1:491-912 GCF_000956105.1 Propithecus coquereli | reverse complement strand
TTCCATGGTGTCCAGATATGTGGCCAAACATTATTCTGGACATTTCTGTGAGGGTATTTTTGGATGACATTAACATTTAAATCAATAGATTTTGGGTAAAGCAGGTTGCCCTCCATTATGTGGGTGAACTTCATCCAATCATTTAAAGACCTGAATAGAACAAAAGACTGACCTTCCTTGAGCAAGAGGGAATCCTGTAGCAAATGGCTTTCAGACTTGAACTTCAACATTAATTCTTTCCTGGGTCTACAGCCTGCTGGTCTTTGGACTTGCACTGCAGATTTTGCTAGCTTCCATAATCATGTGAGCCAATTCCTCAAAATAAATCTCTCTGTATATACATAAACATCCTATTGGTTCTGTTTCTCTGAAGAACCTTGACTAATATATACTTTGATCTCATAATTTTATTTTTTTATTT
>NW_012148885.1:0-441 GCF_000956105.1 Propithecus coquereli | reverse complement strand
GAGGACTAGTGATCATAAATTCAAATTATATATAAGAATTTTAAAATACACTAATCTGTTATGCATGATTCAGGGAGAAGAAAAGAGTCTTGTATGCTTGGATGTTTCTATGTAAAGATAGGGCTGCATATTAAAATGTGCAAGATTATAATTCCCACCAGTGCTGATTTGGGTTTTCAAAAGAAATATATTAAAAGACAGCTTTAATAGTCATTGCATGATTTCTTACTTTCTGCTTCACTTCTCCTTATTTCATTTATCTTTGAAACCAATGCAAATTAAATATTAAATTGAATAAATTTAATTGAGCTAATAAGAATAAATTGGTCTCTTAGATACCAGGATAAGTGGAGCCTGGATGCTGTGCCAAGAGTACACTGCTGTCCCACATTTCTGGGTCTCAACATGGTTTTTTGGTCAGCATCAAAAATGAGCATTTTT
>NW_012148884.1:15639-16099 GCF_000956105.1 Propithecus coquereli | reverse complement strand
CAAATTATCATTTAATTTAACATCACTCTTATCAAACCTAAAATTAAGTCATCCCCACCTTGTTAAGCAAAGGGCTATGAATTGCAATTTTTAAAAATCCAGTTTCTTTCTAATGGGACAAAGATTTTCTTTGGTTGAAGAAAAAAATGTGTGATTAGCGATAGGAGGACCCTTTTTATTATGTTGAACAAACTCTGTAACAGTCAAGTTGAAAAATGCCGCACAGTGCTGTCAGAGTCGAGTAGAAATATTTGTTATATAAGGCCAAAAAAAAAATTCCAATAATTACTGCAACTTCCACATTGTATTCTTAGATATAGGTTCCTAAAGTAGTAAAAATCCACAGGATAGAAGCTAAAGTAGTCCACAAAATAAGATGTTTAAATATGTTGGTTAAAAATTCTACCTACTATTTTTTTTAATCTGTGTTCAGGTTCAGAGAGTGGCCTCTAACCCATGA
>NW_012148884.1:12518-13694 GCF_000956105.1 Propithecus coquereli | reverse complement strand
GAAGAAGTACACTTTGCTGCTTTGATAATTGACCAACACATTTTTTTCTTTTATAAATTCAGAAGAGGCCTCACCATGAAAGACTCTGAGTGCCTTTGTTTAGCAACCCCGCCCCTAGGGTGCTGGTCTCCAGGCAGCGAGGCCTCTGAGGGCTCCTGGCTGGCCGGAGGTGTCCTGCTGAAGGACTCGAGAAGGGAGGTGGGATCCAGGTAGGGACAAGGACAACCAGCATTCCACGAGGGACCAGAAGACCTGAATCTGTTGCAAACCAATTATGTGATCTTGGGCCATTCAAACAGCCTCTCTCTGTGCCTCAGTTTACTCCTTGTAAAAGGAAGGCCTTGTGCTAAATGAACTGAAGTTTCCTTTCTGCATCTGAGATGAGGAAAGAAAGTTTTACTGTGTAGACCTTGGCCAAATCCTATAGAGTGAGATAATTGTGTGCATCTTCCCAACTTTTCTTTTACTCGTTTTTTTTTTTTTTTGATCATTTTTGACCATTTCATCATTTGCTCTTCCCTACTCTGAGAGGGGGATCAGTGAAGTGGGAGAATGATATAGTCAGCCATTTTAATTTTTACCCTGGAAGGTAGCTATCGGACAGTCTCACAGATGGAGGGGTTATCCCAGTGATCAGTTTACTTATGTGTATCCTTCCTTTAGCCTTTCTGATCCTTTCTTCATTAGCAATGGAGTATAAAGAATTGCTCACATTTGAGATTATACGTGTCCTTTCATTACCCACGCATACTATGTGTGTGTGCTAAAAATGAATCTAGAGATAGTGCCTTTGTTTTAAACAGACCTAAGCAACACGCCAAACCATGTTTTTTAATTAAGACAAAGGGAGGCGGAAATATCTTGAAATACACACACACACACACACACACACACACACACACACACACACACACACACACACACACACACACACACACACACACACACATACACACATACACATACACACACACAAAGTAGTCCTTCCATAATCTGAAATCCTAGACCTTAAGAAAAATATGTGGTTGAGGGACTGAAGTCAAAAGTAAATTTTAAAATGCTATGAATTTTATTAATATGGAACAATAAACACTAACACCAAATAAATCCCAAAGCAATGATATTTTATAACATAGGATGTGGTGCTTTTTGTTTTATTTGCAACCCTTTGTTCCC
>NW_012148884.1:9657-10163 GCF_000956105.1 Propithecus coquereli | reverse complement strand
TAGCACCTATCTTGATATACTGGCTCACAGATCCAGAGCTGGTACTCCTATGCCATTGCTATAGGGGATTTAGCTATGTCCTAAGATATAATACTCTCTTCATGCTGGTTGTACAATTCCCAAAAAGAAGCAACACCCCTTTTTGGTGTGTTTGTTTTAATTGCTATAACTATGTAATTGTTACGATTTTTCCTCATAAAAGTAGCATTAGTAATATTTCAGAAAAGAAATTTTAAAAATCTTTTAGCTTCATAAAGATTATAGCAAAGGACATATCAAATATATTTTCCTGTAAATTTGTAGGAATCACTGAGCTTCCTTCTAATATAAAAACCTCATCTCTTTTCCTCAATGTATGTGTATTTTCATTTATTGAAATAACATGTATGCATCAAAAATGTAGTTAGGAAACCTATTCATTATGAATAGGTTAATTCAACAGTTACTGTGCATGTAAAGAAGTCTACTATTATTTGAACTTAAAACTCTCTTGAGAATTTACTGAG
>NW_012148884.1:7371-7682 GCF_000956105.1 Propithecus coquereli | reverse complement strand
TGAGGTTATAAGAGTGGGGCTGTAATCAGATAAAACTGGTGCCCTTATAAAAAGAGGAAGAGACCCCAGAGCCTCTCTCTCTGTCATGCTAGGACACAGTGAGAAGGTGGCCATCTGCAAGCCAGGAAGAGGGCCCACCAGAGTGGCCAGTACCTTGATCTTGAATATCCCAGGCTCCAGAACAATGAGAAATAAATTTCCATTGTTTAAGCCACCCAGTCTGATATACTTTTTTTTAATAGCATCCCAAGTACACTGAGAGCTTTTTTAATGGAAAAGGAAGCTTGCCCTTTATTTTCTTACTAAGTTGA
>NW_012148884.1:3863-4829 GCF_000956105.1 Propithecus coquereli | reverse complement strand
CATGTAATATAGAGAATCTTTATATGTGAATAATGGCTTTCTTTAAAATCACCTCTATCTTTATTAAAACTACCGATTTAAAATATCCACCTGAACATAATGCTGTACTATGTCCCCCAAATAAATTTTAAAAATGGTAGTTGATACCTCACTCTTAAAAGTCGATTTGAAAAAGGGAAAACATCATAGAATATACAGATGACAATATAAATAATGACCCAGTCCAGAAACCATATAAATACCTAAGACATTTGCGTTGTAGACAATGGCACTACTGTATTTTTCCACAAGGGGTGAGGAGCCAGGGGTGGTGCATGCTCGGGCAGAGTGACGTCGAGTAGCAATCAAGTCCCCACTTCCAGTTTGCCAAGCCCAGTTTCACGGAGGCTGTGGGATTCTCTCTTTGTTCCTCCCATTCTTTTCACAACCAAGTTCTCAGTTTATTTTTGAAGAAGTTTTAGAGGATGGTTATGTTACCATAACACACATTTAAAGGTTTACATTTTACTCAGTGATCTCTTTGATTTAAACAGTTTCAAATGGAAAATAGGTTGGTAACAGGCTTTAAATGATGTAGAGCAAAGCTCACCTTCGTGTGGAAACAGACTGGGAATTGTGTGCCTGAACGTTGCTATTGTCACATTGTTAGATACACCTGCGGTCCCCAACCCGTGGGCCACAGACTAGTACCAGTAAGCGGCCTGTTAGGAACCAGGCTGCACAGCAGGAAGTGAGCAGCGGGTGGGGTGAGCAAAGCCTCATCTGTATTTACAGCTGCTCCCCATCACTCGCATCACCGCCTGAGCTCCGCCTCCTGTCAGATCATCAGGTGTGAGCTTCTCATAGGGGCAGGAACCCCACTGTCAACTGCGAGGGATCTAGGTTTTGCACTCCTTGTGAGAATCTCATGCCTGGTGATCTAAGGTGGAGCTGAGGCGGTGATGCTAGCACTGGGGATTATCATTA
>NW_012148884.1:0-3608 GCF_000956105.1 Propithecus coquereli | reverse complement strand
AACCTTTAAAAAGATTTTTTTTAGAAAGAAAATATGTACCTCTACATGTAATACTGAGAATCTTTATATGTGAACAGTGGCTTTCTTTAAAATCACCTCTATCTTTATTAAAACTACTGATTTAAAATATCCACCTGAACATAATGCTGTACTATGTCCCCCAAATAAATTTTAAAAATGGTAGTTGATACCTCACTCTTAAAAGTCAATTTGAAAAAGGAAAAACATCATAGAATATACAGATGACAATATAAATAATGACCCAGTCCAGAAACCATATAAATACCTAAGACATTTGTGTTGTAGACAATGGCACTACTGTATTTTTCCACAAGGGGTGAGGAGCCAGGGGTGGTGCATGCTCGGGCAGAGTGACGTCGAGTAGCAATCAGGTCCCCACTTCCAGTTTGCCAAGCCCAGTTTCATGGAGGCTGTGGGATTCTCTCTTTGTTCCTCCCACTCTTTTCACAACCAAGTTCTCAGTTTATTTTTGAAGAAGTTTTAGAGGATGGTTATGTTACCATAACACACATTTAAAGGTGTACATTTTACTCAGTGATCTCTTTGATTTAAACAGTTTCAAATGGAAAATAGGTTGGTAACAGGCTTTAAATGATGTAGACCAAAGCTCACCTTCGTGTGGAAACAGACTGGGAATTGTGTGCCTGAACGTTGCTATTGTCACATTGTTAGATACACCTGCGGTCCCCAACCTGTGGGCCACAGACTAGTACCAGTCAGCGGCCTGTTAGGAACCAGGCTACACAGCAGGAAGTGAGCAGCGGGCGGGGTGAGCAAAGCCTCATCTGTATTTACAGCTGCTCCCCATCACTCGCATCACCGCCTGAGCTCTGCCTCCTGTCAGATCATCAGGCACGAGCTTCTCATAGGGGCAGGAACCCCACTGTCAACTGTGAGGGATCTAGGTTTTGCACTCCTTGTGAGAATCTCATGCCTGGTGATCTAAGGTGGAGCTGAGGCGGTGATGCTAGCACTGGGGATTATCATTAGCAGAGAGGTTTGACTGCACAATAAACGTAATGCGCTTGAATCATCCCAAACACCCCAGCCTCCCCCTGTCCATGGAAAAATTGTCTTCCTTGAAACTGGTCCCTGGTGTAAAAAAGTCTGGGGACTGCCGATCTACACAATGGAAATCAAAACCAAGTGGAGGGGGAGGTTGCTTGTGACTGAAGATTCGAAAGGGTATTTCCATAGGAAGGTGCTTATAAGGCAATGCCCAGGGAGACAGCCTGGTTCACTGGGTGGTGAGTTTTACAGGCTTTTGGAAGCCATATGAAATCCTGGAAGGATTCTGTTGGTCAGCAGAGGAGGCTTGACTGCCAATTTTATGTAACTGTAATAAATTAATCTAGTATACTTTACAAAGTCTCAGAATAAGGTCTTCAAATATTGAAGCTCTCCAAGGTGATTGTCTTTTGATTAAAAAACAATTAATGTCATCTGATGAGCCTTATAAAAAACAATGAATGAATGTGATGCCTTCTCTCTTCTTTCTGCCCTGTAATCTAACAGCACAGTTAGTTCACCATCAAACAGACGTCGTGGCTCCTCTTATTCCTCCATTTACCCAATCTGATCCTCAACTTTCTTATAGGTAAACAGGGGATAATATTAGGGTTTTGTTGTAAGAATTAAATAATAAACACAAAGCTTCTGGCATATTATAAGCACTCAGAAATGTTGGTTCCTTTCCTGCTCTTAGGGATTTCAAAGATGACACTCCAGTAAAACACCGCTGTTTTTTAATCTGGATCCTACCATGGTAATATCTGTTTGTGAAATATTCAGTTACTTCAATTCAAATATTGTTTCTAATTTAGGGAAATCATCTACCTGTCAGTATACCATGAATGCATTACATAAAGATAGCTCCATCACAAAGGAGTATTTTTTTAAAAAATTATTCTCTCTGCAAGTATTGCAAATGTAATATATTAAAAATAAATAAGCAGGAAATAGGTGATAAGTGTCATTGCTTAGTGTTTTGTGGGCCAGGATGTTACCCTCATTGGAAATCACTGGAGTGGGATGTTATTCTCCAGATTAGAGAGTAGCCTCCAGGGGATATTTGTACACTCTGATGTTTGGGGGAATATGTTATTTACCACCTGTAAGTTACCTATCTTGTTATTTTTGTTGGGAGTCAAGCTGTAGCCTTTACCTCCATTAGGTAGTGCAGTTTGGTTAATGGATGGCTAACAGGAAAGAGTGGAGGGGAAGCCAATGTTAATGTGAACTCCTGCCGTTTTTATTATAGTGGCACCCGCAATAGTTAAGGTTGAGCAGCCGTTTCCATTATGAACTCCTATTTCAGGGGTTTATAACCGAGCTGTAAAAATTTGCCCTAGGCTAAAACTCCGCTTATCAGGTCTTAGCCTGGGAGAATTTTTCCCCGTACAATTTTTTTGAAAAGAAGAAATCAATTTAGCCATTCAATATGATCAAAAAAAAAACAGGAAAATTTTTAAAACCGTTTAATTTTTATCATGTTAATTCCAGATATTGGAATTGATGATAAGTACATTTCTACATCTCTAACAAAGAAAGTCTGAAAATCGTACCTTTCAAATGTACATGTCCAATGTCCAGTGCAGATGGATGCAGCAATTTACCAAGAGGAGCAATTTTTTTAGGCCATAAAATGAATCAGGGTTGTGTTAGAAATATACCAATATTCTGCTTATTTTCATAATATTAATTTATTTCTTAATTTGACCTGGCTACAGAAATTGGGGTAACTCTTTCCAGAACTTATTTAATCACTTTGCATTTTAGCAGAGCAATAAATTGACATATTCTGTTGATGAAAGGTTACTGAAGACATTGAGGGCATTTTCAAACATATGTTTGGAAGCCTTTGACAGATATAAGTTAGCTTACCTTCCCAGCCATAGAAAGGTTTATATACACCTAACAGTAGGAGTACAGCTGGTATGATTAAAAAAAAACAAAAAGCCTATAGGAATAGACATCACACTGTGTTTCAAAATATAAGTTTTATTATTACTTAGGTATGACAAGGCCAAGAAATTGTTACTTGTAGGCCCCAAGAGCAAGGGGGGCCATGCCATGCCATGAGGAGCCACAGCAGAAGCACTAGGGGCAGTCAGGAGGCAGAGCCTTTTGATGGTTTCCATGGGAAGTAACAGACAGAGCAGAGTACGCAGGCTTGGACTGGCCAGTTTGAATAATTGCAGTGGGCTCTGGGATATAGGGGTGTCTCTCTTCAGAATACAGAAAACCAAAGACATGGTTAATTAATACACAGTACTAGGGTCCAACTCCTGGACCGGAGACTTTCTAAAGTGCTATACTGAAAACTGGGCAAAAATTAACATTTAAGTCCCAGTTTCTACCTCACTGAAAATGGGTAATGCCTCCATCCTCCTCTCAGCTGGAATCCAGACTCCTCGTCCTGCTAGCCATGTGCCCTTGGGCAAGATATAAACTTCTCCCTGCTTCAATTTTCTCATTTTTTTTTCATGGTGATAATGTGATGGGCCCCTCATTTTCTTTCTTTTTTTTAGTTTAAATTTTTAATTTTTTATTTCAGCATATTACGGGGGTACAAATGTTTAGGTTAC
>NW_012148883.1:7691-8029 GCF_000956105.1 Propithecus coquereli | reverse complement strand
GGACAACAGAAGCCTAGGATTCATTTCGAATCAGTCCCTCCCAAGGTGTAGGAAACCTGCTTGAGATAGATGGTGTCTTAACTGTGCATGTTCCACTTGGACTGCAGCTAAGGGACCCTGAAAAGCAACTTGCTCTGGGTTTTATACCCCAAGGTAACATGATTCAGTGGGTTAAAGCTTGAAAGACATCCTGTTTCTAGTGGGGGACTAGAACAGAACACCCTGGGCCATTTCATTCTCAGGATGTTACATTCCCAACACATTCTACAGTTATTAAGAACAATAAGTGAGAAAATGGGGAGAACTGGGTCAGTCCAAAGCCATCCAAAAAACTGTCC
>NW_012148883.1:6661-7641 GCF_000956105.1 Propithecus coquereli | reverse complement strand
TTCAAAACATCCTCTAGTGCCTGGAAAATACTGGCAAAGCTCTAACCAGCCCTCATAGACTGCCCCCCAGAGCACACCCAGAAATGAAGCTTCCCAGCACAAGATTAAGTTTCAAAAATTTATTTTCATTTTTAAAAACTCCTTAGGTTTTCCCTTTGAAATATTCTACCAGTCTGTTTGCTGTTCCCTGTACTGGAGGATCAGGTTCTGTGTATGGTTCTGTCTGTGCTTCTGAATGTTTATGATCTATGTGATACTATACAAAGTACACAGCTGATTTCATTCATTTTAGGGATAGTGGAGAGGGACAAGAAGAGCTGTGTCAGAGAACATAAAAGTACGGGCTGATACGTCCGTGGTTCTTATGAATGTTCTTATGGAATGTTTTACTAGTTTTCTGCTATAATTGAAATATCACATGGCACATAGGGCCTTTCTCTTCCTAAAGGTATTGCAATTTGTGGGATATTTAGTATCTTTTGGACATAACTTTGGGAAGACCTAGAGGAAAAATGGAAAATATCATTTTTCTATGTGAAGTAGATTCACTGTGCACTAGCTACCACCTTCTCTGAGTCCAGTGAGACGGAACACACTCATGCAACAAGTTACACGAAGCAGATTTTACAGAGAGGCAGCAAAGGACAACAGAAGCCTAGGATTCATTTCGAATCAGTCCCTCCCAAGGTGTAGGAAACCTGCTTGAGATAGATGGTGTCTTAACTGTGCATGTTCCATTTGGACTGCAGCTAAGGGACCCTGAAAAGCAACTTGCCCTGGGTTTTATACCCCGAGGTAACATGATTCAGTGGGTTAAAGCTTGAAAGACATCCTGTTTCTAGTGGGGGATTGGAACAGAACACCCTGGGCCATTTCATTCTCAGAATGTTACATTCCCAACACATTCTACAGTTATTAAGAACAATAAGTGAGAAAATGGGGAGAACTGGGTCAGTCCAAAGCCATCCAAAAAACTGTCC
>NW_012148883.1:1104-1455 GCF_000956105.1 Propithecus coquereli | reverse complement strand
TAGTCCATGCTTTTTATAAGCAGTAAACAATAGTTATTTAAAATTCTAACTCAAGATAATATAAAACATTTTTCACATATTTTAAGGGGAAATTTTAATTTGGGGAGTTTCAGAAAATTTATCAGTAATTCTTAATGAAAGGCATAAGCAGAAATGGATTATTTTTAGATTCGAACAAAACAGAATTCTCTGAAATCCAGGGAAACCACAAGAAAATATTCAAATGCTCAATAACCCTGCAGATAAGAATGTGGGTTGGGATCGATGGTGCTATGGAATACGTTTGTCAATGTCTCTAAATCTGAACAGTTTGTCATGAGCATAAGCAGTCTGTCAATAAATGACTTAAGC
>NW_012148883.1:373-1054 GCF_000956105.1 Propithecus coquereli | reverse complement strand
AAATTCTAACTCAAGATAATATAAAACATTTTTCACATATTTTAAGGGGAAATTTTAATTTGGGGAGTTTCAGAAAATTTATCAATAATTCTTAATGAAAGGCATAAGCAGAAATGGATTATTTTTAGATTCAAACAAAACAGAATTCTCTGAAATCCAGGGAAACCACAAGAAAATATTCAAATGCTCAATAACCCTGCAGATAAGAATGTGGGCTGGGATCGATGGTGCTATGGAATACGTTTGTCAATGTCTCTAAATCTGAACAGTTTGTCATGAGCATAAGCAGTCTGTCAATAAATGACTTAAGCACCGCACAGACCCATTCCAAGCGCTGCCTATCATTGACTCTATTCTGTGCAATTTGACAAAGCTTTTGTTATCATCTCAGCTGGAGCTATTTTTACATTGTAAGTTTGCATAGCAATTTCTCTTTGAGTATTTTTCCATTGATTCTCAAAACAAGCCCTTCTGAAAATTAAACTCAAGGCAGATATGTTTTAACGTGTGTTCAGTGGTAAAGAGTGCTCAGTCGTTTTAGAAAAGGGATGATGTATAGAACAGGGAAACACCCCACTATTTGTCTATCAAAACAAAAAACTGAAAGAGAAAAGTAATCTGACTTTCTGCTCAAGGACTCAACTGTGAATAGAGAGGTGCAATGAGTACAGTTTCTTCTAA
>NW_012148883.1:0-303 GCF_000956105.1 Propithecus coquereli | reverse complement strand
TATCATTGACTCTATTCTGTGCAATTTGACAAAGCTTTTGTTATCATCTCAGCTGGAGCTATTTTTACATTGTAAGTTTGCATAGCAATTTCTCTCTGAGTATTTTTCCATTGATTCTCAAAACAAGCCCTTCTGAAAATTAAACTCAAGCCAGATTATGTTTTAACGTGTGTTCAGTGGTAAAGAGTGCTCTGTCGTTTTAGAAAAGGGACGATGTATAGGACAGGGAAACACTCCACTATTTGTCTATCAAAACAAAAAACTGAAAGAGAAAAATAATCTGACTTTCTGCTCAAGGACTCA
>NW_012148882.1:4126-4390 GCF_000956105.1 Propithecus coquereli | reverse complement strand
AGAACATTTGTAAAATTCAATTTCACAGGTTTTTTTTGTTTAGTCTCATTCTTAGCTCGAGATAGTTATTTCTCAATTGTTGATGCAAACACTAAAAATTTAGAGCATATATTTTTCTAGGTAGAACATATTCAATTAATGTCTTCACTCCCATATTTAACAGAAGATGTAGACATGGGTTTCATTATTTTACTAGAAATGTTTCTAAATATTCTCAGTTCCTAAAATTGCCTAATGAGAACATTTGTAAAATTCAATTTCACA
>NW_012148882.1:2078-2390 GCF_000956105.1 Propithecus coquereli | reverse complement strand
ACATGATTATAGCAGGGTCCAGTGCCCTTTCCGGGTGGCCAAAAAAAGAACTTCCTTATTTTTTTCCTGAGTTTACAAAAACTATAACTTTTTTTGAGCTATTAATGATTCTTTCTCTTTTGAATACTACATTTGGGATGTTCATCTGTTCATTTGTTGGTTGGTTTGTTTTTTAGTTAAAGCAGCCTGGAATAGGATCAGTAGCAATGGAATTCAAAGGAGGCAGTATCATTCTGCCTTTCTTGTCGGTGCCTTTCCTGTGTATTGTTTTTCTTACACCCCCTTGACTTTATGAGGGTTTTCTAGTTTCCC
>NW_012148882.1:1744-2028 GCF_000956105.1 Propithecus coquereli | reverse complement strand
GCCCTTTCCGGGTGGCCAAAAAAAGAACTTCCTTATTTTTTTCCTGAGTTTACAAAAACTATAACTTTTTTTTGAGCTGTTAATGATTCTTTCTCTTTTGAATATTACATTTGGATGTTCATCTGTTCATTTGTTGGTTGGTTTGTTTTTTTAGTTAAAGCAGCCTGGAATAGGATCAGTAGCAATGGAATTCAGAGGAGGCAGTATCATTCTGCCTTTCTTGTCGGTGCCTTTCCTGTGTATTGTTTTTCTTACACCCCCTTGACTTTATGAGGGTTTTCTAG
>NW_012148882.1:1008-1694 GCF_000956105.1 Propithecus coquereli | reverse complement strand
AGTTCCTTATATATTCTGGATATTAATCCCTTTTCAGATATATAATTTGCAAATATTTTCTCCCACTATGTAGGTTGCCTTTTCACTCTGTTCACATAGAATCTTTATCAGTTTAGCTTCACTTCAAAAGCACATGGCTTAGAATTTCTAAGCCATGAGTGGTTCAATCAGGTAATTGTAGAAATCTTTATCTCCTATTCAAGTGTTGCTTACCTAAAATCTCACCTTGTCATATAAATCTTCTGCTGTACCCCAAGTAGATCCATACTTCCTGGGAAGTGATCCGTGTTCTGAAGTCTAGTTCCTGCTATGCCCTGCAAAATTAATCTCATTATAAATTCAAAGACAAACCATACCCAAAAGAGCTTAGAAGCCTTTGGGGTCTAGTGTTGAAAAGGAACCCAAGAGCACATCTCAGCTCAATAAGGTAGGTTACTGATCAATAATGGCTGAGAGAGGGCAAGGCGAGTAGAAGGCAGATCTGGTGCCCTGCTTTGGCCATCTATTTCATAAATGAAGATATGGCAATATCTTAATTGTTAACTATTATTTATACATCTGTCACTTAAAAAAATTCTACTATCCAGAAGGGTGTTACTGATGACTAAGATAATTATAACTTATTGAGCTCATACTATATACCTTCATTCATGCTGTACCTCACAACTATCACAAAGATTATTGCA
>NW_012148882.1:422-958 GCF_000956105.1 Propithecus coquereli | reverse complement strand
TCTTGTCGGTGCCTTTCCTGTGTATTGTTTTTCTTACACCCCCTTGACTTTATGAGGGTTTTCTAGCTTCCTAATTTCATGCAAATAGGAGTTTTTTAGGGGCTGGGAAGAATGGACAGAGAGATTGACATTTTGAGGATCTTATGCGGGAACAGCAGGCCTAGTTCTAGCACCAGACTATCCATATGTCACAAAGTTTTTACCCCCCGTACTCTCCCAGCCTCACCAAGACACTTCATTGAATCTATCAAAATTTGTTTTTTTCTGATTATGTTAATTAAGTAGAATATTTCATATTCAACAATGTATTAGACAAGTATTAACATAAAGATGGTACTTTAAAATAATGTGCTATTATTGAAGACAATTTTGAACAGCCAATAATTTTTGTTCAAAATCTATACTAATGTTTCCCTTACATCTTTCTCATTACTTCTCCATGTTTTGTTTAATCATCAACATAACTTTCATAATCTGCTTCCTATTGATTCCTTACTGATACCAGGACATTAATTTTTATTATACAAATCAGATTT
>NW_012148882.1:0-350 GCF_000956105.1 Propithecus coquereli | reverse complement strand
TTGACATAAAGATTTTAGATATTGAATCAGTTTTCACATGCCTAAATGGCAGAGTTGGGCTTTCGAACTCAGAGCTGAAGGACTCCAACATTTTCCTTTTGTAGAAGGCTAGTGACCAATACATGATTAGAACAAATGAACAAATCATCCACATATTTACAAGGTTACAATAGTACACCTTGTAAACAGGAGTGACAGCGAGACTGATTTATGACAATATGGAGATAGACTGATACGCAATAAAATCAGGGAACTGGGGAAGATTTTTACTGTCATTTTAAAAAGAGGGAAACATCGATTTGCTTAACAGGAGTACATAATAGCAAGATGGCTTACAATGACAAGAAGGT
>NW_012148881.1:25569-26009 GCF_000956105.1 Propithecus coquereli | reverse complement strand
CCTGTTCAAAGCACATCCAGGTTCTAAGAGCCACTCTCCTAGGAAATGATTTCAGGCTGTGCTTCTCAGTGGGAGGTTTCCTGTTGAGAACTCTTGGAAAAATCTCTGACATTCAATTGCAGGGCACTTATTTCTTGATGATGTTGTTGTTATTGTTTTTTGTTGTTGTTGTTGTTGTTGTCGTTTTAGTAATGTCTTCCTCCAATAGTGTTTCGTAAAGTCAAATAAGGATTCAAATCCAGATGCCCATATCTTCAATTCAACCTGAGTCAGCTTCAAGTCATTTTTAAGGCTCTGAAACTACTTAGCAAGAAAAAAAAAAAACTATATGCATTTTATTGCTACTTTATCTTTTCAAGGGAAATATTTATTTTTTAAAGAGACAATTTAATTCAATAATATTTAAAAGTTACTTTGAACTTCACATTTTTTTTTTCTGA
>NW_012148881.1:15414-15784 GCF_000956105.1 Propithecus coquereli | reverse complement strand
TCCCACCCAGAAAGCAATGTAGAAAGCACAAGAATGGCATGCTTTGCTGATGTCTGTAAATCACTCATTGAATTGAACTCTATGTAATTTGAGAGGGTATGTTTACTTAGTGTATACATCTGGCTGGATCAAGAATAGATTTTTCAACTAGAAAACCATTTGCTTATTTTACAGACCACCTAGCAACTGTCAGGACACTCTAGAATTGTGTCACCTGGGACATGTTTCTTACACACTTTAAATTTAGATCATTACCATTTGTGTGTTTATAAGCGCTTGACTAATGTATCACACATCAACTCCAAGAGTATCAATACTATGTTAAATTATCTGAAGAAAACATGAGAACTTCGAGGAATTTCCCCCCCCC
>NW_012148881.1:13354-15364 GCF_000956105.1 Propithecus coquereli | reverse complement strand
AGCAACAGTAATAATTCTGATTGGTTCTCCATAAATTAACACTGAATAAGATTCCTTTTGTTTTTAGTTCAACTGAGAAAAATTTATATTTCTAATAGTATTTTTACTAAGTAATTTTAAGGGGAGAATAACATAAAAATAACATAAAAGTCTAGAAGCTGGTTGTTAATGACAGGTTCTACCAATATCTGTTAGAAGCCTCCCTGAGGTCTGTCTCTCAGCAATCAGGTTGTCGCAGTCCCGTATGCACTAAGTTACTGAGCACGATACATGTGAGTTAGCTCCAGTGCCAAGATGGTGGGATTCTTGGTTCTCCCTGGAAGTTGTTTCTGGCCATTGCTTTAGGTGTGGGGTCATTCTTTCTGTAGTTAGTGTTCTCAGATTCTCTCTGACATATATGCATCCATACTTGGGTCTCAGATCACTATCTCTTGACCGGTTTCTTGCTGATTCTCAATCTGAATGTCCTGGATATGTTTTTTAAGGGTTGGTGTGCTTTGTTTGATATAATTCCATCAGTGTGTTGCTAAGGGTTGTTGTATTCTTCACCATAACATCTAAGCCTCCGTTTGGTCTTTTCTCTCCTTTTGGTAAAATGGATTTCTGTTTTTCTAATTCGTGCAAACTTCCATTACTTAAGGACATTTATAGCACCTGATATGGAGTCTGTGCTTAATCAATGTTTGTTGAATAATTGACAAGAAAAAGATGACTCATATGTCTTGACTCCCAGAGTGATCCAGTCTTCTGTTGTATAAGTAATTGTTAGTCCTGTTCCTTGCCCAGATTTTCTTTTGATGAGTTATTATTCTGATTCTTCCCACGGGGGCTCTTCTGTTTAGAATATTGTCACTACCATCTCAAATTTATCAAAAAATTTATGTAAAATACAGGAAATATAGCAAAAGCAATCCCTACAAGGGAGAAAAAAATAAATAGCATAGTAAATAAAGTCTTGTAGATCTTCCAACTAAATTGCATTGATAGATGTAGATCTACCAGGGTACAGATGCCCTTTCTACAGCCCTGCTAGTGGAGATAACAGTTTTCCCAACAGTAGTTTAGAAGGCAATAAATTCAGGCCCACTAGTTGTAAACTCCTGGGGACAGGGAGTATATCTCCTTTTTCTTCTGACATACTTAGTAGTGCATCACAAAGGACAATAAACACACAATAAAAACATCAGAAAAAAAAAGAAACAGGATAGAGGGGATTGGAAAGAACTCTCCGTTATTTCTAAAATGAGTCCTCAATAGGCAAGTTAGGGAGGAAGAGGATACTTTTAATGCTGTCCCCCCTCCCCATAGCCTTCTCTTTATCTTTTCTCCCTTTTGTTGTATCACCAAGAAAAGAGGCCAGTCAATGCTAGCTAAGTCAGTGACTGTGCTATTGATTCTGTCCCTATTTGCCATAAACCATTGGTAGCACTGGAATGGAAAATGTGTATAAATATATAGTGGGAAAAAGAATCACCTCTAAAAACCAGTATGATTATAATTATTGTATAAATGATTATTGAATGTATTCTCAATTATTTAATGGACTTTTCTTTCTTTCTTTGTTTTGTAATAAAGGCAAATGTTTTAGAAAATGCAAACACTTAAATGCCAAAATCTTCCAAATGTAGCTGTTCACCCGTATCTGGGTACATGAAGATACTCTAGTGTAAAAAAAATACAACTTTCTTGTAGTTACTAGAAAATGAAAAAGGGAATTATATGATATCCAGGATATGAGAGATTCCCAGAGAGATGTCCCTTCCCTTAATGAGAAATCACAGAGAAGGCTGCCATTGCTTGCTTGGACGCCTGGGCTTATCAGCGGGTCTCAGAGTTTAGGCCTCTGCGATATTGAGTGAAGATTATAAGCCAGATGGGCCACAAATTCTGTCAAGCCTTCTTGGCAGCTGCTCTCATTACAAAAGCCAGCCAGCCTTTTCCAAAAATAAGAATGTGAAGCAAATTGGGCTTATAGACCCTTATAATGCAATTGCACGCAGAGATAGGGGC
>NW_012148881.1:11965-13304 GCF_000956105.1 Propithecus coquereli | reverse complement strand
AAGGGAAATATTTATTTTTTAAAGAGACAATTTAATTCAATAATATTTAAAAGTTACTTTGAACTTCACATTTTTTTTTTCTGAGAACAGTCACCAGCTTCGATCCTTGCCTCAGCTTAGCCTATCATTCATCTCTCATTTGCTGAATGATTGTGGAGTCTCTCTTGCACATGTACTCTTATATCCTTCTGATATCACGCTTTTCTTGCCCTTTATCCTGAGGCTGAAATTGTGGATTCTCCTTAGCCTCCAATCAACACAAAAATTCTTCCCCTTTGTTTCAAAGCCCATTATAATACTATTGTGAATGCCGATTTCTTCTCTCCTTGGATAATGATGATGACGATGATAATGATAATGATACTTCAGTGGTATGTGGCAGGCCCTCAATTGAATAATTTATAAATATCATCACATTTAATTTATAAGACAGATCCATGAAGTAGATGTTGTCTTGCCCATACTATAGGTAAGGAAACTAAAGGTTAGAGAGTTGCTTATCCATGGTCACCCAATCATGAAGTGGCAGAAACAGGCACTAAAAGCCAAATTTCTCTAGAGCCAAAATCGTGCTCTTCATATTTACATTATTTCAACTCTGAAAGCCTGCTCCAACAAGGCACCATTTTTAATGCTCCCTGTATGAGTCAGGACTAGGCTCTACACATCACGCTCACTCAAGGACGCAGCAGACAGAGGCTTCATAACAACACATGACTGTCGCAGGGCCAACGCAGGAAAAGGGGAGGTGACAAGGCGTACATGGCCTCTGAGAGCTTCTGCCCAGGTAGAGCTCATGTTACTATATTTTTCGGGCAGAAGCAGGTCCCTTGGCCACTTCTATCCTCAGTGGCATGGAGAATTGTAATTTGACATATGCCAAGAGGAAGAAGAGTACTGGAATATTTGTAAACAATCATTATGATACCCACCATGCTTTATATAATTGTTTTCTCAAAACGGAATTGTTTCTGAAACTCTTTCACAATAATTGCCTAACAAGTTCTTCTCTTACTTTATTCTTTAAGTTCCTAAAGTTCATCTATTTAGGAAATATTTTCATACTAACTGTAAAAGTAGAGATTGGATTATATGGGTTTCTATGTTAGTTGGTGTTGGGTCCTACCTATAATACACAGTCCTGACAATTTCCTCATTTGAACAATGGTAACTCTAGGACTTAACTTGTAGCTATAAGATGAGAATAAAGTCATGTAAAAACATGAAAGTAGCTAATGCAAATATGGCACAAATAGCACATGGTAACTGTCAGAATATATCTCTACTTAAACTTCTCTTCTTTCCTTTCTATATTATATCTTGAAAAAAGTTAAAGAAC
>NW_012148881.1:9485-10192 GCF_000956105.1 Propithecus coquereli | reverse complement strand
CCCGCCTCGGCCTCCCAGAGAGCTAGGATTACAGGCGTGAGCCACCGCGCCCGGCCTGAAAACCTTTTCTTATAGCTTATTGGTCATTTGCATGTCTTCTTTGGAAAATGCCTATTCGGTTTTTGGTCTGTTTTCTTGTTTAGATTTTTTGTTATTGAGTTGTATGAGTTTTTTATATATTTCGAATATTTTTTAACCATTATCCAATATAGGGGTTGGAAATATTACAAATATTGTCCCCCATTCTGTAGGCTACCTGTTCATTTTGATGATTGTTTCCTCTGTTGTGTAGAAAATTTGAAATTTCATGCAGCACCATTTGCTTCTTTTTGTTTTTGTTGTCTGTTCTTTAGGTGCTATATCGAAAAATTGTTTAATGTCAAGAAATTTTCGCCCTACATTTTCCTCTAGGATTTTTATAATTTTATGTCTTGTATTTAAAACTTTAAGCCATTTTCAGTTGATTTTTGTGTACCATGGTGTGAGATAAGGGTCCCATTTTATTCCTTTGCATGTGGACATCCCGTTTTCCCAACGTCATTTATTGAAGAGTCTATCCTTTCTCCATTATATACTTTTAGCACTTTTGTGAAAGATTAGTTGCTCGTATTTGTGTGGGTTTATTTCTGGGCTCTCTGTTCTGTTCCATTGGTTTATGCATCTGTTTTTGTGGAAGTACCACATTGTTTTGACTTCTAAACTTTGTA
>NW_012148881.1:0-712 GCF_000956105.1 Propithecus coquereli | reverse complement strand
TGTCTCAAAAAAAAAAAAAAAAAACCTCTAAAACACTAATATTTTCTTAGTAGCCATTGCAAAACGAATGAGAAGGTCAAGTGAATTCAAGTGAATACTTCTCTGCTCTCAGATAAAACAAATGTAGAAAAACATGGATTTACCTCTGAATGTTGTTTTAGAGCAGAGTTTTCTGGCTGTTTCCAAAAAATTGTATTTAGGATTCTGGTTTTATTATGACAGAAAAAGAATACATCAGCTCCCCCTCCCAATCAAGTGAAACAATTGGAAAAACAAGAATCTGTCTTTGTGATAAATTTAGGAGTGATCTGTAAATCCAAACTACAATGTAGGAGAAATGGCCAACGTAAACTTAGCAGTGGGTGGATCGTGCAAAGACAAGGACTGTGAGAGGCCACCTGTAACTGTGCATTATTAGGGAGCTAAAGAACAGAGCACTTTCTCCAGAATTGGCACAGTGGTGACTGGAATAAAGCTCTATATTAGAAGTAAGAGGTTTTGGAGTACACAGGCTCATGGCTGAAGATTCTTGGGGCCCCACTTGGCATTATAGAATAGCTGAGGGAGAAAGATACAGTGTACTGATGTGATATTTTTGAAACCCCTGCCTGTCATTGCAGCAAGATGTAAGAGAGACTGGGCTTTTGTGAGCAGCCTCATAGCTGCCCCGCTTTGTGATTGAGGAAAAGTGGTCTTAATAAATCAATTCTTT
>NW_012148880.1:17598-18141 GCF_000956105.1 Propithecus coquereli | reverse complement strand
ACAAACTAATTAGAATAAAATTTTTTCTCAGGCTTAAAAAATAGTTATAGTTATAAACTCTTACAGCTGAAAGTAATGACTTGTTAGCAAATTTTCAGCTATAGACTTTTTCTGTTAAGTAATGTCACTGGCATCTAATCTACATGAAGCAGAGTATTTAGAGTCTGTTCTTTCAGAAAAAAAAAATATCATTGGGCTATTATAGTGGTTCACTTAAATCTTTGGGAGAGTTTTTACCAACATGGTGCTTGGGCACTAGCTTTCCTGTGACTTTCACTATGAGTTTAGGATGCATTTCTTAAGCATTAGCTTAATAAGACCAGCTAGCGTTTTCAAATGGGTGCATAGCTGCCATTCCCTTGGGAATATGTGGGTGCCTGTCTAGTCTGGATTTCAAACACTGATCAAGAATCATAATTAAAGTATAGATGCAGTTTCATGAATATTCAATCACTCCATAAAAAGAATTAACTTCAGCCATAGATCAATTACATGGAAGTTGATAAACTCCTTTAGCAAGTATGATATTTTCAGGGAACAAAT
>NW_012148880.1:15378-15698 GCF_000956105.1 Propithecus coquereli | reverse complement strand
AAATTATAGCACAAATTTTCTCCATTTGTATTTATCTCCATTTGCCTCTCATTTTACATATTTAAATAGAAGAGAGATAAGAGAATCAAGTAAAATAAATCTGTACTAAGGCAAAAATTATAAGCATCAACCCATAACAGGATGGTATGGGTCCTTTTTTTTTTATTCCAAAATATTAGGGGAGCACATATGTTTTTGTTACATGGATACCTTGTACAATACCTGAGTTAGGGCTTTTAGTGTGCCATTCATCAGAATAGTGTTCATTGTACCCATAGGTAAGTTTGCACCCCTCACCCCCTCCCAGACTTCCCCTTTCT
>NW_012148880.1:9567-11147 GCF_000956105.1 Propithecus coquereli | reverse complement strand
TGTGTGTATAGATTTTCATAGTATGATATTTTTCAAGTATGATATTTTTTATTTCTGTGATATCAGCTATAATGTCTCCTTTTCATTTATAACTGAGCTTATTTTAGTCCTTTCTATTCTATTTCAGCTTAATCTAATTAGAGTTCTATCGATTTTGTTTATCTCTTCAAAGAACCAACTATTTGTTTTGTTGATACTCTGTATTTTTTGTTGTTGTATCCATTTCATTTAGTTCTGCTCTGAGCTTTGTTATTTTTTTTCTTCTCCAAGCTTTGGGTTGGATTTTTCTTCTTTTTCTAGTTCCTTGAGGAGGCGTGACATTGGGTTGTTAATTTGTGATCTTTCTGTCTTTGTGATGTAAGTATTAACATTTAAGGCTATGAATTTCCCTCTTAATACTCCTTTTTCTATATTCCATAGGCTTTGGGTGCTTGTGTCATTATTGTCATTCAGTTCAAAAAATCTTTTGATTTCCATCTTGTCATTGATTCAAGGATCATTCAGCAACTGGTTGCTTAATTTCCATAACTTTGTGAAGATTTGAGAGTTCTTCTTTGAGTTGATTTCTAGTTCCACTGTGATCTGAAAAGATATATGGAATGATTTAAAGTTTTCTGAGTTACCAAGACTTGCTTTGTAGGCTAACATACGATCTATCTTGGAAAATGTCCCATGTGCTGATGAGAAGAATGTATACTCTGCAGTTTTAGGGTAGAATGTTCTGTAGATGTCTGTTAGGTCTATTTGTTCTGGAGTCCTGTTTAAGTTCAGTGTTTCTTTGTTGATTTTGTACCTTGATGAGCTGTCTGTCCAGTTCTGTCAGTGGAGTGTTGAAGTCCCCAGCAAATATGACTGTGTGTTGATTTCTTTCCTTATATGTAGTAGTATTTTATTCATGAATCTGAAAACTCCTGTGTTAGGTGCACATATATTTAGGACTGTTATATCTTCTTGCTGAATTATTCCTTTTAACATTATATAATGACCATCTTTATCTTTTTTACCATTGTTAATTTAAAATTTATTTTATCCAATATGAGAATAGCTACTGTTGCTCACTTTTGGTTTCCTTTCATGTGGAATATTTTTTCCCATCCCTTTACCTTGAGTCTATGAGTATTCTTACAAGTTAGATGGGTTTCTTGGAGATAGCAGATGCATGGGGTGCTTTTTTTTTAATCCATTCAGCCAATCTATATTTTTCAAAAGGAGCATTAAGATGGTCTATGTTCAATGTTAATACTGATATTTGAGATAGTATTATGTTCATTGTGTTGAATGACAACTAGTTGCTTTGTTTTCTCTCCTGTGCTACTCTTTTGTAAGGGTTATGAGCCTTATTTTGGGGGTTTGTGGGTACTGATTATTCTTTTCCACATATAGAGCATTTTTAAGCATTTTCTTTAGGGCATGTCCAGTTGGTAACAAATTCCTTTAGTGTTTGCTTGTCTGGAGAAAAGTTTATTTCTCCTTCATATATGACACTTAGTTTTGTAGAACACAAAATTCTTGGCTAGCTGTTATTCTGTTTAAGAAAACTAAAAATGGGACCTCAATACCTTCGGGTTTAATAAGTTTCT
>NW_012148880.1:5990-6953 GCF_000956105.1 Propithecus coquereli | reverse complement strand
AAAAGACTCCAAATTATGTGAGAAAAAATGTCTATATGGTAATAGAGAAAAAAATCACAATGTTTATGTACACAAATATTAAACAATAGCAAATGACAAAGAAGAAATATTTACATATGTCGGATTGGATACAGTCTTGTAAGCAGTTACCCTCGAGTGGTAGAATACATGTCATTTTCACTTTAACCATTACAGCTTTCTATAATTTTAATTTTTGGTATTTTGATCAAATAATACTTTTGTTATAAAAAATAATTATATCAATATGCATTTTTGAAAACATAGTAACTGGTGCCTAGAGCTCAGAATGATGCCAAAAAATCAGTTAAAATTTCTCATCAACACATCAAGATGCTATTGATTTCCTGCCAACTGCTTAACTCAATTTGATATTGCTGGGTGCTGTATGTCAATGCTTTATTCACAAGACATTGGTTAATTTTCTCAGTAAACTCTGTGTCCTTGATGTTTCTGAAGTTCTAAATTGCAAAAGAGCTTGTGAATTAGATAAGAGCTGGTTCTCTAATTTCCTGACACTATAATGCAGATTTTGAATTAGATTTAGAGGAAGCTATGAAGTATGGATAATTATGACACTTTTTAAATATTAAAATAATAAATTGATTTTTCTAAGAAAATTGAGTTGAGAAGAGCCTAAAGAGATTGGTTAGATAGGGAGTAAAATTTTATTTTTATATACACAAAGCTAGTTCTTAGAGTAAACAATAAAAACGAGACATTTGTTCAGAAAATTTATGCAATAGATATGTATAATTAAAAAATTCTATTGTCTGGATATTTCATATGAACTCTTATTTTGGCCTAAATTTCTATTTTGTAGATCAATACTTTACAAGCTGCAATGAAGGGTCAATCTATTTCTGTTTTATTTTTTTTTAATTCCCACCTATGGTGCACTGATTCTTTTACTAATACAATAAAGATAAAATACTAGAAAAATGA
>NW_012148880.1:2899-4140 GCF_000956105.1 Propithecus coquereli | reverse complement strand
ATATATAGACACACATAGACACATGTATAGACATGTATATGTCACATGTATATATAGACATGTATATATACACAATACATGTATGTATAGACATACAACATATGCATACATTTTTTTTTGGAGGATGAATTACTTCTAAAGGAAGTGCCATAGAATGTCGTTTTTATGAGCACCGTTTTGGGAGTTGGCAGTTGGGCTTGAGTTATGTCATTAACTAGCTATGTGAGCATGACCTAGTAACTTGACCATTTAAGCTTTAATGAAACAACTGTAATTCTCAGAAAGAGATCCTAATCAATGAGATGAAGTATGAAAATGCTTAGCATACTGCTTGGCATGAGAATATGCTCAATACATGGGTGTTAGTATCATTGGTACATTCACTGATTACTGGTTACTGAGCTTGCTACAGTTCAGAAGTAAACATAACAGTCATATGTGCACTGAATGTACAGTTGTGTATATGGATACAAGCAGAGTTAGCAATGTTTTAAGCAGTTATCCATAATTTGGATTTACCTATGAATTGAATCCAGGCTGATGAGATGAGAGTCAGGGAGAAAAAGCTGTGAGTACAATATAATCAGAAACGGTGTGAAAGGATATATAGAATGGCCTCCTCTTAACCCAAACCTCTTGTGCAATTTACATTTTGCCACCACTTGACCTTATAGTGAATTTGGCAGAATATGTGAAACTTGAACTTTGTATGCTTGGAATCCCCAAATTTCAGAAAAGTTAAGCACTTTAGCAATTTCACCAGTATTATTTTTATCATGATAAATTTTTATTGCTTACTCTTGTTTTCCCACAACTCTACTCAGCAAGGTGGAGAAAATGGCTACAAGCATAAGTCAAAAGGAAAGGTGTAATTCTGACAACGAAATCACTGCAGTTTTGAGTTTGTTTGATTGTTATTTTTTAAAATAATGATATGAAAACTCATTTTCTAATGTTTGTTATTTTGTGGGATCTGCGCCTTCTTGAGTTTTTGAGAAAAAGTTACCTTCCACTTTTAGATATTAAGATTCATTTTCATGCTGATTTTTCTTTAGTTCACAGCACAATGTCTTCCCCAATTCTTTAAAATATTCAAAAGCTCTAGTTTCTATTACACTGTGTATTATGTTTCAGATTCCTAGCCTGTAACTCTATTCCATCATTTGTGAACTAGATTCTCCTAACACCTACCATTAATTTGGCTCTATTTTTATATTTTGTATATCAAATGATTCATCACT
>NW_012148880.1:0-1324 GCF_000956105.1 Propithecus coquereli | reverse complement strand
ATTATTATTATATCTGCTATGGTGATCCGTGATTAGTGATCTTTGATGTTACTATTCTAATTGTTTTGAGGCATCATGAGCTGTGTCCTTACAAGATGGCAAACTTAATCAATAAATGTTATGTGTGTTCTGACGGCTCCACTTACTGGTGGTTCCCCCACCTTTCTCCCTCTCCTTGGGACTCCCTATTCCCTGGGGCACAACAATACTGAAATTGGGTCCATTAGGAACCCTAAAATGGCCTCTAAATGTTCAAAAGAAAGGGAGAGTTGCATGTCTCGCACTTGAAATCAAAAGCTGGAAATGATTAACCTTAGCAAGGAAGGCATGTTGAAAGCTGAGACAGGCTAAAAGCTGGGCCTCTTGTGCCAAACAGTTATCCAAGTTGTGAACGTAAAGGAAGAGTTCATAAAGGAAATTAAAAATGCTGATCCAGTGAGTACACAAATTATAGGAAAGGAAACAGCCTTATGGCTGAGATGGAGAAAGTTTTAGTGTTCAGGATAGAGGATCAAACCAATCACGACATTCCCTTAAGCCAAAGCCTAATCCAAAGCAAGGCCCTAACTCTCTTCAATTTTGTAAAAGTGGAGAGAGATAAAGAAGCTGAAGAAGAAAACTTTGAAACTAGCGGAAATTGGTTCATGAGGTTTAAGAAAAGAAACCGTTTCTATAATATAAGGTGAAGCAGCAAATCCTGATATAGAAGCTGCAGCAAGTCATCCAGAAGATCTAGCTAAGACAATTGATAAAAGTGGCTACACCAAACAAAAGATTTTCAATGTAGACAAAACAGCCTTCTATTGGAAGAAGATGCCATCTAGAAGATGTGCATTGTTGATAACTATTGCTCAGAATAAAAGATCCCTTCAAAATACCACTGTTCATTGACAATGCACCTAGTCACCCAAGAGCTCCATGGAGATTAATGTTGTTTTTGTGCCGTTAACTCAACATTTATTCTGCAGCCCATGGATAAAGGAGTAGTTTCAACTTTCAAGTCTTATTAAAGAAATATTTCATAAGGCTATAGCTGCCATTGATATTGATTCCTCTGATGGATCTGGGTAAAGTAAATTGAAAACCTTCTGGAAAGGATTCACCATTCTAGATGCCATTGAGAACATTCCTGATTCATTGGGGCAGGGGAAGGCAGGTCAAAATATCAATATAACAGAAGTTTGGAAGAAATTGGTCTCAACTTTCATGGATGACTTTGAGGAGTTCAAGATGTGTGAACAATGCTGAAATGACAACAAATAATTTAGAGTATTCTATAAACTTAGTTAATAAGGTAGCAGCAGGGTTGGAGAGGACTGACTCC
>NW_012148879.1:34097-34534 GCF_000956105.1 Propithecus coquereli | reverse complement strand
TTCTTAACATAAATGTCTACACTTACTGCCCCTGTTTCCTCACTACCCACATTTTAGTTGAGCCCTTACAATCTGACTTCTATACATATACTATGCTTCTTCATTTATTTTTACCAGTCTACTATCATAATTTTCTGGTGCTTAGGACACATGTAAAATGCTTATCAATTTTATAGGGACGTTGTTTTAGGAAAAAATACCTAGTTTCCATTAAGGTGATTTTAAATAAAATTATATTCATTTAATTATTGTATACCATATAGTGAAATTTAGTAAGAAATCATAATTTTTACCTAAATTGTTAATAGTACACTAACATAGTAAGCAATTATTAATATCAACACAAGTAGCTAAAGACAAATACAATGGAAGCAATAAATATTGGTATTTAGCAGGATTATGATAATTAAATTTAAAAGAGACCTGGAATGACTGAA
>NW_012148879.1:21911-22462 GCF_000956105.1 Propithecus coquereli | reverse complement strand
AGAACACACAGTAGGTAAATGTCAGAGGCCTATTTGAACCCAGGTCTGTTTCCTCTCTGTAAAACTCTTTACTCAAGCAGAATTCTGCCACCTTAAGGTCAGTGGTGTAGAAGATTAAAATTGCATCGATCTTTTCAATATCGCATCTGTTTGAAATAATTCAATGAAGTGTGTGTTTTAGTTTTATCCTTCAATTATGGACCATGAAACAGTCATTTGTTGATTGATTTAATGGAAGAAAAAACACAATTAGAGTATTTCTTTGTGCATAAAGAGCCCCAAGGTATATCAGGAATCATGGCTCTCATGACTACTGTTTGTATCCAACAGAAAAAATAAACTGCAGGCAGTTTTCCTGATAATAAAAAGTGAAAGCAATGATTTTCAAACTTAAAAAAAAAAAGAGCAAAATACAGTCCTCTCTTTTCTATGCTTCTCTGTTATCCACATTTTTGGTGCTAATTCTCTTATTTGAATAGTGGAAAGTACAAATGAAAAGTCAGTCTAATCACATGTGGATCTTTTTTTTTATTATTTCTGCATATTATGGG
>NW_012148879.1:21553-21861 GCF_000956105.1 Propithecus coquereli | reverse complement strand
TTGTTCAGCCTTTCCTATATGGGAGGCCCTGCTTCAAGCACATTCTAAGTACTGACCTACTTAGTCCTCATGCTTCACCCTAAGAGGCTAGTTTTCTTATCATCCCTTCTTTACGGATGTGGCTTCTGAGGCATAATGTGGTTATGGAGTAGGGATCTGAGCCCATACACTCTGACCACAGAGTCTAAATGCTTAAGCCCTACTTTGTGCCACTCAATGCCAACAAGAAGCTTAAATTGTTCTGTCTCATTTTTATTAGTAGTAAAATGTGGATATTTTCTCACTCTCAGAATCATCAGGATTAAATT
>NW_012148879.1:7979-9058 GCF_000956105.1 Propithecus coquereli | reverse complement strand
TAAAATATATACTTTGTTTAAACGTGATAGATGCTTTGAAAAAGAAAGAAGAGCAAGTAAGAGGGAGCTCAGACACCATGAAAGTGAGTGGGTTGCAGTTGACCAATGGATGATGACTTTAAGATTATACTAAACAATGTATTAGGAAGTCAGCAAGATAGACGAGAACTAGAAGACTGTATTCAAATACAATGAAAAAAAATCATTGCTTAGTGTAGCAGTCAATCTTCTCAGTTGAAAACAACTCAAATTTATTAAAGCATATTAGGTAGTCCAAAATATCTTCCAGACAGCCAAAAACAAGCCAGGAAAAATTTCTAATCATGCCACATGAACTGTAGAAAAGAAATCACCATCACTCCCAACCAGCACAAATAGCATAGTTGTTGGAGTCAACATAGTTTGCACCAGTGATACTAATGCCGCAAACACAAACTTCCACCACTGCTACCTTCAGATGGTCTTACTCCTTTACCAACATGCTCACTAGAAGATACTGACACATTCTGTACATGCCTCCTTTTTGTTTCCCTTTCTTGTCTCATAAAGGTTCCTATTGCTCCTTCTGGCTGCCTTACAGAGTTATATCTAATTGGCAGAGCCTAGGTCACCTGCCTGTGCCCTAGTAGCAAGGGAGGCTAAAACAATGAGTCCTGGTTTCTACCGTGGGAGGATAGGACTCAGAGTGTAGGAAATTCCCCAAATACCCAAAAGGCATTTAAATGATTCGGCGCAAGCCAAACATGACAAAATTCTGCTATAGCTAGGAATCACTTGTATGATTGGCTTCTGAGCAGTACAATTTTATTTTTATGCTTTACCTTACCCTTGATTATTAATTTTCCCCCAAATACATTCATAATTGCATAGCTCTATCTCTCAATAGCAGAGTTTCAGTGTTTCAGTGTTTTAATGTTTCAACGTTTCAGGGAACGTGGATTTTTCTTTCGTAAAGGATAAAGACAGATTTGGTTGATATTGATGACAATAATGATTTTCATGGTGATTATATTTTAATATCTAGGAAAAGATGACGGAAGTTTTCTTGAGTACAAACCAGTTGTAAACACAAAATCCTA
>NW_012148879.1:5536-6110 GCF_000956105.1 Propithecus coquereli | reverse complement strand
ACTACTGTCATTGAACTGGTCAATACCCTACTAAGCAAGGCTAGATATTATGAATTATCCAGCGTAAGACTTCTGTGAAGAGACCCCAGAAACACATGAAGAAGGAAACCCAGAAAAAAAAAAAATCCAGACCTCTGTGGACACCAGAGTGAGGATTTGAACTATTCTTATTTGGGCTTTAAAGGAAAAGAAGGACCCTTGAAGCCTGGAGAAATCTAGGACATCTGAGTTACATAACCTACTCTTTGAAATGTAGCAATTATTTTTGGTCAGATAACACTGAAGGAAAGTTTTTATAATTCTGTTGTATGTGGAACAAACAGTACCTATTCAGGTACTGGAAATTAAATGATGATGCTTTATTTGTACAAGCAGAAGCTATGAAGTGGCAGTTTTAACATGAGTATTAAGCTACGGACGCCAGCAGAGAGAGAGAGAGATTATTATCTAACAGACAATAATTTTAATTTCAGACTTGAGAGCAGTTGAGTCTCAATTTCTCATGAAAATATTAAATGTGTGTGCGTGCACATGCACAGACATCACCAATGCAAAATAAAAATGCTTACTGTAG
>NW_012148879.1:0-339 GCF_000956105.1 Propithecus coquereli | reverse complement strand
TCCTGTTTCAGTCTTCTATATGTAGCTATCCAATTTTCCCAGCATCATTTATTGAATAGGGATTTTTTTCCCCGGCATATGATTTTGTATGCTTGTCAAAGAACAGATGTCAATATGAGGATGGTTTTATATCTGGGTTCTCTGTTCTGATCCTTTGGTCTATGGCTCTGTTCTTGTGCCAGTACTATACTGTTTTGGTTACTATAGCCTTGTAGTATAGGTTGAAGTCTGGTAAATTGATGCATCCCAGTTTGTTCTTTTTGCTTAAGACTGCTTTGGCTATATGAGATCTTCATTCATACTTCACTTAGAAGAATGGTCTCCGGTTCCATCCAGGTT
>NW_012148878.1:15907-17541 GCF_000956105.1 Propithecus coquereli | reverse complement strand
ATTTGAAAGATTTTTCTACTCCTTAAACGTTTGTGCTGAAGCAATTTGCATAACCCCAAAATAAATGTCACACTTCCTGCCATTTAACCCTGAACAATCACTTCTCCCTTGTTTAAATAAATCCACTGATCTCAACAAAGACTTGCTGCAATTCTGTAGTAATTTTGGGTAATTGTGTCAGTAGAAAAAGGAAAATCAATGATATTTTTTCCATTCATGGTAAACCATTTTTTCAATCCTAATATTTTTCAGATGTGTTTGTGGAAAGAAAAATGTTTTCTCCATATGGTCCATTTCAAACCATCTTTCCTTTTTAAAGAATAGGAGATGAATAATATGATACAGAAATTAAGTTTAAATCTTCTTTTTCATATTTGTTTCTTTTGAAATTAGAGAGAATAAAAATATATAACATTCCAGGATGTTTCAGAGCATTAAATAATATGCTGAATGGCAAATTATGGTGTAAACTATAAAGAAAATGTTCTTAACCTAGGATCCAGGGCCAAATAGTCTCTATCAAATCTGTCAGCATCCATGGATAACTTTTAGGAAATTGGAAATAACCAGAATTACATGAAAAGTGTATTTATTTTTGGATGTTCATTTGTAATGCTTCATATTTGAGTGGTGTTTTTGTAAATCGGTGTTTCCTTTAGTAACATACATAGGCAGTCATCATTTTCGTTTTATAGATGAAGAGACTAAAGGCAAATGACAAATTATTTGAACTGGACTCTTGGACTCAGAATCCAGTTTTCTTGATTCCAATTCTCTGCTCTTTCCACTACACTTGACATGCTCTCAAACTACTCAATCGGAATTCTATTTGAAGCTATGCTTTTTGTCATTTCAGTGACATGGAAGAAAGCCTCAGTTACCTATAACATATTTATGTATGGGTTTTAATGATCTTTGTCATCATTTCCTTCCAGCCTTACATCTTACTTGAACAATGGACTAAGTAAGCAGAGCCAACTCTTAAGCCCAGATAGCCAGTACTCACTTGGCAGAAGTTTCTGGGCGAGAATCTGCCCTCCACTGGAATGCAATCATACATGACGAATGGTCCAAAAACACTTTCATTCAGCAGCTATTTATTGAATTTGTACCTTGAACATTTTATTAGGCATACGGAATAAAGAAACCTAGACACTTCTAGCTTCTCACTTGAGTATGCAGAGATATTATCATACTTGCATTATGGAAAGTGAGTCCTGTCTGCTATTTAGAGCACAGTCTGGTGGATGGCTTGATGTAAGGCTTAGTGGCCAATTAGGATAATATTGTGATAATCCAGGCAATAGTTAATGAGTACTGGGGAGAGGAAAGGCAGTGGGGATGGAGACAAAGGGGTGAAGTTGGCAGATATTTAAATATTGTAACAAGAAGTACTTAACGGTTGTTGAACTGATTGATAAGGAGAGTGAGGAAAAGTGATGGCTTGAGGACAGAGCCTGGATTTCTTCTTGAGTAACAGGGATGATGATGATGATGATGTCATAAGGAACTCAATGGGGAGTGAAACTTTATTTTTGTTGAAGAAGATTATTACTTCAAACTTGGAATGATTTAATTATCTTCCTCAAAAGATAAAGTGGAAACTTAAAGAGTTTTATGGAAAGACTTGAAGG
>NW_012148878.1:10961-11972 GCF_000956105.1 Propithecus coquereli | reverse complement strand
TGCATCTTAAATGACATGCTTAATACCTGGAAAAGTCATTTGCAGCCCAAGCTCCGGCAACTCTTCATAGGCAGTAGAGATGAAGCTAAAGCAACGGGAAAGGACATAGGTTCTCTACAAGTAGTGGCAACTGGAAGTCATTGATGTTCATAATTGCTTTCACATGGCTCTCGCATCTGCAAATCCAAACTAAATTCACCTTCAAGATAAAACCTGAAAATGGTAATGCCATCCCAATAATCAGAAAGCAGGTAGAACAAACAAGTACAGCAAGAAGAGGAAAAGGTACTCCCCTATTTAGTATTGATGGCGATGATCCTTAAAAGGAAACCCTGGCCTTTATAAAGGTTTATAACACACTATTAGTTACCTCCCAATATACAATTATCCTTTCTTCCTTTTTAATAGAATCTTGATTATATTCAAGGAGCAATGTGCCAGATATCAGTGATCATTTTCCCTGCCTCCCTTGCTAGGAGGAGTGGTCATGAAACACAATTTGACCAATGAAACATGCTTTAGATTGACTGTGTCCCTCAAAGTCCATGTGTTGTTAACTTAATCCTCAATGCAACAGTGTTGAGAGGTGGGATCTTTAAGAGGAAATTACTGGATTCATGCCGTTATCACAGGCGTGGGTCCCCGTTAAAAGGATGTGTTAGGTTGGCTTCCTTTTCTTATTTTGCGTGCTCTCTTGCCCTTCCACCTTCCTCCACGGGATGACGCAGCAAGAAGACTCTTGCAGGATGCTGGCACCTTAATATTGGACCCCCACCCTCCAAATATAAACTTCTGCTCTTTATATATTTCCCAGTCTATAGTATTCTGTCATAGCAACACAAAGCAAAATGACAGAACATAAAAGTAAATTTATAACATTTTATATCAAAAGCTTTTTTTTCCTTTCTGAAAGAGGGATTTGCACAGCTGGTGTAGCCTTTCTTCCTTTTTCTCTGTCCCTGCATTGAAAGCAGGTATGGTACCTGGAATTAAGCAGCCATCTGGCAATCA
>NW_012148878.1:7411-7747 GCF_000956105.1 Propithecus coquereli | reverse complement strand
ATAGTTCTCTTGTTCTCAATTTCGTTTAGTTCTGCTTTGATCTTAGTTATTTCTTTTCTTCTATTTGGATTGGGATTGGTTTGCACTTCCTTTTCTAAGTTCTTGATTCTATTTATTAGGAGGTCGATTTCTAAACTTTCTGTTTTTTGGATATGAGCATTTATTGCTATTAGTTTTCCTCTCCAAGATACTATCAGGGTTAATCCATATAGTCACATGACATTAGTTTCTGCATGGAAGAAATCTTAAGATATAATCCGTTCCTAGCTAGATGTGGATGCTATTTCTGAATGCTGAAATTATACAGTTTTTCATTACTAGGGCACAGTTGGATAT
>NW_012148878.1:4978-7325 GCF_000956105.1 Propithecus coquereli | reverse complement strand
CCCACAATTCTGCTGAATCATCTATTTTAATCATGACCACTAACTATAATTAAGCTCTTAGTGCTGCCTAACAATACTGCTATTTACTCTCTCCCCTAGGTGATTATTTCATACAATCTACTCATACCTCCAAATTTTCTTCTCTCTTATCAATTACATCTGATGAGCTTGTATATTATTTTATTGGGTAATAGAATAAACAAGAAGTTTCCTGGTGTTTCTAACACGAACTCTACCATAGTACATGTACCTTTAGCATTCCTCCAGTTACAATGGATAAACTCCCCACGATTCCATGTAGAGCCAACTTCTTTGCTACACAGAAGACCATACACCATCTGTTTATTCCAGAAACCATCAATAGTTTTGTCTCTCCTGGATAATTTATATTATTATACAAACATAAAATAACATCATGTTTTTAAATAAACCCCTCTGATTAACCCATGTTCCTGTCCAGCTAATGCCCAATGTGTCCAATCCCCTTTCCAGAAAAGCTTCTTAAATTTTACATTATATTTTCTATTCCCATTTCTTTAGTCTCACTCTATGTTAGACATACCCCAATCAGACTTTCACCCTGCCACTCTACCGAAACCCTTCTCACAATCACTAATGCCTTCTAGTTGTCAATCTGATGTTTTTTTTCTTAGCTCTCCTATTTACTGATCTAATAGCATCATTTAAAGCATTTGATCACTGCATTCTCCTTCAGACACTTCCTTGAGTTACTTCCTTTGGAATACTACTTTGTCTTTGGATCTCCTCCAAATTTTTCAGCCTCTTATTTTTCTCTACCCTGGATCCTCCTGGTTTTCCTAAACTCTACATGTAGGATTTGGCCAGAGCTTAGGCTTTGGAACGCTTCTTTCTTTTCATACAGCCCTTTGGATCTCCTCAATATTAAAGCACCATCAATTAACTGTTTACTCCCAAAGGTTTATCTCTGGCCCAGATTACTTCACTGAGACCCAAATGTTCAAATTCTTGATAATTTTGACTTGAATTTTAAGTACTCATCTAAAGTTTAACAAATTCAAAACCAAACTGCTGATTTTCCTTAAAACTGCTCCTCCTTCAAGGCAACTCCCTAGTTTTTGTTGCTCAAGCCAAGATCTTTGATATCATGTTTGATTCCTCTTCTTTATTGGCACCCATAGTGGTCAATCACCAAAGGCTCTCAGCTCTACGAACAGATTATATGTGGAAGTTGACTATTTCCCACTACCACAAACACACTGGTCCACGGCAAAGTCATTTCTCACTCAGGTTATGACCATACTCTTCTGGATGTCCTTCCCATGGCCTGCCTATGCTCTGTCCTCCACAGAGCAGCCAGAGCCATCATCTCATACTGCAAGTCAGGTTACACCACGTCTCTGCTCACAACCCTCCAAATGACTGGCTGATTCACTAATGACGGAAGACAAAATCCTTACACAGCCTCAACAGCCCTACATTACCTGGCCACTCACTCCTGTTCTGGTTTTCTCTCCTCTGCTCCCTCCCTGTTCTCTCTATCCCTCAAATATTTCAAGGAAGTTCCTGCCTCAGCATTTGCAATAACTCTTCTATCTAACAGGCATATTTCCTTCAGATCCTTTCATGGGTGGCTCCTTCACTTCTTCAGTTCTCTACTCAAATGTCACCCTCTCAGAAAGGCCTCCTCTAACCACCCTGAGTAATAAATACATCCACCACCGTAATCCTCCTTCTGTTCTCCTGCCCTGCACACCCTGCTCCACTGCACTGCTATCTAACATATGAGTGTGCTTTTGCATCTTTATTGTATCTAAACTTTCAATAAAATGTAAACTTTAGGAGATCAGGATCTTTGTTTTCCTTAACTAAATCAGTGTATGGTACCTTGTGTGTTTTCAATTAATACTTGTTTAATGAATAAACAAGAGATTCGATGAATAATAATGACTGACTTTTGTGCACCTATTAAAATTATGTGCATCCAAAACTTTAGGTGACATGAGAAAATGCTTAATATACAATTTTAAGTTGCCAAAACATGACAAAAACACTGTAAGCTGACAAAACAGTGGAAGATGATGCTCATTAAAAAAAAACCCAATTATCTTCATAATACATGAGGGCCATCCAGAAAGTAACCAGCCAGGTAACTGTCCTCATTATATTAACAATGGCTGGATACTTTCCAAACACCCCTTGTATAATCACACACATATAGATGTGTTAAATGTTAATAGGAGTGCATCAAATTCTTTACAGTGATTTTAGCTCATTTGGGGATTGAAATATCTCCTTTATATTTTACCTTCATATTCTCAAATTTTTAAGCCAGCATGCACTATCTTGTAATATTTTAATACCATGA
>NW_012148878.1:2263-4928 GCF_000956105.1 Propithecus coquereli | reverse complement strand
TAATTCATGCCATCTGACAAAGTAATTCAACAGCTAGAAACCTCAAGAAAAGTAATCAATGTTGCAAAAGAAGATTTATGTGTAAGGATACACATTGCAGTTATATTTATAATGGTGAAAAATTGTAAGCTATCTAAATGCCTAAATATAAAATTATTAGATAATGGCTATGTATCAGAATGTTCCTCTAACTGCACAATAGTAATAACTCATACTTAGAATGTGCCAAAACCTGTTTAGTATTAATATATTTTTACATACAGTCTTAGAGCTTTGAATTATTTCATTTGATTCTCAAAGGAACCCTATATGATAGTCAATTACAGTATCTCCATTTTATAGATAAGAAAATAAGGACAGTTTATGTCAGTTGCCTAAGATTATACAAGTGGTATTAAGGGTCAAAGCCAGAATTTGAATCCAGAGAGTTTAGCCAAAGCTTGTTACTCATCTACTACATTCTACTACCACTATATTTAAGATAATTTCAATATTTATGAAGTCATTCTTCAAATATCCTGAACTTTTGTCCATGCTCTTCTCACCTCCAGTGATCTTGCCTCTTACCCACCTCATCCACACACTACCATTGTCGTCCTTTAAATCTTGCTGTAACCTCCATAATGTGCATGTCAACCACTCATTCTCAGACACATACCTCCTATCTTTAAAATTTATTCTATCTTGTATCCTGATTCCAGCCATTCTTTGGCCTTTCACTGTTATCAAACAATGTATCCTAATACCCTTTTCTCATCCAAACAGTCCTCCTTTACTCCTTTATATTACAAGACTGTCATCATAATTATTTCTTTGCAAACATTCTCTACTCCCTTTCCTCTCCCTTCCTCCAAATTCCATAATGGTTGAATGCACATGTTTAACTACTTATGAGAAGTTGAAGGTGGCTCAGAATATACAGGAAAAAAACCCCACAATTCTGCTGAATCATCTATTTTAATCATGACCACTAACTATAATTAAGCTCTTAGTGCTGCCTAACAATACTGCTATTTACTCTCTCCCCTAGGTGATTATTTCATACAATCTACTCATACCTCCAAATTTTCTTCTCTCTTATCAATTACATCTGATGAGCTTGTATATTATTTTATTGGGTAATAGAATAAACAAGAAGTTTCCTGGTGTTTCTAACACGAACTCTACCATAGTACATGTACCTTTAGCATTCCTCCAGTTACAATGGATAAACTCCCCACGATTCCATGTAGAGCCAACTTCTTTGCTACACAGAAGACCATACACCATCTGTTTATTCCAGAAACCATCAATAGTTTTGTCTCTCCTGGATAATTTATATTATTATACAAACATAAAATAACATCATGTTTTTAAATAAACCCCTCTGATTAACCCATGTTCCTGTCCAGCTAATGCCCAATGTGTCCAATCCCCTTTCCAGAAAAGCTTCTTAAATTTTACATTATATTTTCTATTCCCATTTCTTTAGTCTCACTCTATGTTAGACATACCCCAATCAGACTTTCACCCTGCCACTCTACCGAAACCCTTCTCACAATCACTAATGCCTTCTAGTTGTCAATCTGATGTTTTTTTTCTTAGCTCTCCTATTTACTGATCTAATAGCATCATTTAAAGCATTTGATCACTGCATTCTCCTTCAGACACTTCCTTGAGTTACTTCCTTTGGAATACTACTTTGTCTTTGGATCTCCTCCAAATTTTTCAGCCTCTTATTTTTCTCTACCCTGGATCCTCCTGGTTTTCCTAAACTCTACATGTAGGATTTGGCCAGAGCTTAGGCTTTGGAACGCTTCTTTCTTTTCATACAGCCCTTTGGATCTCCTCAATATTAAAGCACCATCAATTAACTGTTTACTCCCAAAGGTTTATCTCTGGCCCAGATTACTTCACTGAGACCCAAATGTTCAAATTCTTGATAATTTTGACTTGAATTTTAAGTACTCATCTAAAGTTTAACAAATTCAAAACCAAACTGCTGATTTTCCTTAAAACTGCTCCTCCTTCAAGGCAACTCCCTAGTTTTTGTTGCTCAAGCCAAGATCTTTGATATCATGTTTGATTCCTCTTCTTTATTGGCACCCATAGTGGTCAATCACCAAAGGCTCTCAGCTCTACGAACAGATTATATGTGGAAGTTGACTATTTCCCACTACCACAAACACACTGGTCCACGGCAAAGTCATTTCTCACTCAGGTTATGACCATACTCTTCTGGATGTCCTTCCCATGGCCTGCCTATGCTCTGTCCTCCACAGAGCAGCCAGAGCCATCATCTCATACTGCAAGTCAGGTTACACCACGTCTCTGCTCACAACCCTCCAAATGACTGGCTGATTCACTAATGACGGAAGACAAAATCCTTACACAGCCTCAACAGCCCTACATTACCTGGCCACTCACTCCTGTTCTGGTTTTCTCTCCTCTGCTCCCTCCCTGTTCTCTCTATCCCTCAAATATTTCAAGGAAGTTCCTGCCTCAGCATTTGCAATAACTCTTCTATCTAACAGGCATATTTCCTTCAGATCCTTTCATGGGTGGCTCCTTCACTTCTTCAGTTCTCTACTCAAATGTCACCCTCTCAGAAAGGCCTCCTCTAACCACCCTGAGTAATAAATACATCCACCACCGTAATCCTCCTTCTGTTCTCCTGCCCTGCACA
>NW_012148878.1:0-275 GCF_000956105.1 Propithecus coquereli | reverse complement strand
ATTCTTGATGATGTCCAACATAATTCCATACATATAGCAGGTATGTAATCAATTCGTGTAAACTAAATGACTAAAATGTTACATCAATGTGAAGATCTTCATAATGAGCTTTAACTTCTGGCAAAGTGTTTCAAAAGTACTTTTATTTATTCTGTTAGATAATCATTCTATAAACATTTATTAAGTAACAATTCTGTGCCAAGCAAGGTTCTAAGCACTAAGAACATAGGGTGATCATGATAGCTAAAGTTCTTACCTAATAGAACTTTCTCGCT
>NW_012148877.1:16427-16815 GCF_000956105.1 Propithecus coquereli | reverse complement strand
AACGATCCTCCTGCCTCAGCCTGCCAAGTAGCTGGGACTACAGGCACAAACCACCACACCTGGCTAATTTTTCATTTTTTGTAGAGATGGGGTCTTGCTCTTGCTCAGGCTGGTCTCGAATTCCTGGCCTCAAACAATCATCCTGCCTTGGCCTCCTAAAATGCTAGGATTATGGTCATGAGCCAGGTCATGCCCGGCCTTGCCCAGTTTCTAATTGAGTTTTTAGGCTTTTTTTGTTCTTAAGTTGTAGAATTATTGATATATTCTGAATAAAAGATCCTTATCAGGTATATCATTTGCAAATATTTTCTCCCATTTTGTGAGTTATCTTTTTACTTTCATGAGTTGATACAAAAGTTTTTAATTTTATGAAGTCCAATTTATCTAT
>NW_012148877.1:10797-11387 GCF_000956105.1 Propithecus coquereli | reverse complement strand
TGGGTTCCAGGTTTCTAAAAATTTTTCTTGACTGGCAGAATGGAGGTATAACAATGTGCGTCTGACTTCCCTTCCCCTCATGGCCAAGGACTCAATTTTAAGGTTTTTTTTCTTTTTGCGGGGAGTCTGTTACAGCTTACCAGGTTCATTGCCCGCTGCTTAAGAGGAAGCCAATACACTGAGACAACGGGGGTTACAGCAGAGAGAGTTTAATATTGCAGACACCATGTGAGGAGACGGAGAAAGTTGTCAGATCTGTCTCCCTGAGAATTTGGGAGAAAGGATTTTTAAAGATAGTTTGGCAGGCAAAGGGCTAGGCAATTGGGCCTGCTAATTGGCTGGGTTTGGGGCAGAACCATAGGGGTGTAGAAATTGTCACAAGACCAGTTGATTCAGTTCCTTGGTCTGGGCCACGATCTGGGTGGGTCAGACATTCCACTGGAATGCAGGGCCTCAAAAACTAGCCTTAGTTTTTGCAAGGGTGATGTTATCTACGGGAGCAATGAAGAAAGCTAAGAATCTTTATGACCATCAGCTATAAGACTCCTGAGTAGCAAGCACTTAAAGGAAAGCATGCTAGGGAACAATGG
>NW_012148877.1:8330-8972 GCF_000956105.1 Propithecus coquereli | reverse complement strand
TCACTCTAGCTTGGGCAAAAGAGTGAGACTCTGTCTCAAAAAAAAAAAAAAAAAGCCAAGCTGTTATCTTTAGACTAAGGAGTGGGACAAAAAACCCCAAATTAGAACAAATGTAAATATATCATCCTATATCTTTTTGGCCAGTCTCTTAGTCCTGTGAACAGATCAGTTAAATAGCTGTGTCTCATCCCAGGAGCTGGTATTGCAGGTGTGTTTTCAAACAGAAGGAAAACGAGTTAATATTTGGAACAGTTCATATAGTAGTTTTCTTAGAGTCTAGATGGCATCCAGCTGAAGTATCCAGATATTGAACTGAAAGATCTTTAGTTAAAGTAGGAGTATGCAGTGGCAATCAGACAGAAATTTTTTTTCACCTGGAGTTTGTATGTCCCAAGGTATCCTTGCAGGGTCTCCAGAAAAGATAGTGGTGATTTCATTGAGTCCAAGTTAAAAAAAAAAAAATGGAAAAAAAAATTTGAAAATGGTATCTGGAAACTTGTAGCCAGGAAAGAATTCAGGATTCAGTCCAAATTATAGGCAAATAACAAACACTCAAAAACAGTGGACAAGGCTAGATTCTAATAACAGGTGGACTATAGTTTCTTTTTTCTGCACCATATTTTTTTCTTTCTCTAGTATCCC
>NW_012148877.1:6157-6467 GCF_000956105.1 Propithecus coquereli | reverse complement strand
AGGCTGGTTTCGAACTCCTGAGCTCAAACAATCCACCCGCCTCGGCCTCCCAGAGTGCTAGGATTACAGGCGTGAGCCACCGCACCTGGCCAATTCAAACATTTTAAAAAGCAAAAATCTGACTCTTTGATAGAGAGGAGACTCAATTTCCCAGATAATCATACAACCTAATATAGACAAACTGAAAGACAAGCTAATAAGGGGGCAAACTGAACGTCTCTCTCTCTCCCCCGCCCCTTTTTGGTAGTTTATTCAAAAGGTGAACAAAAATATTCTGTTATTTCTATTAATATCAATAAAAATCTTGTTC
>NW_012148877.1:5749-6107 GCF_000956105.1 Propithecus coquereli | reverse complement strand
ATTAATTTCTTTCTATTTTTAGTAGAGACGGGGGTCTCGCTCTTGCTCAGGCTGGTTTCGAACTCCTGAGCTCAAACAATCCACCAGTCTCGGCCTCCCAGAGTGCTAGGATTACAGGCGTGAGCCACCGCGCCTGGCCAATTCAAACATTTTAAAAAGCAAAAATCTGACTCTTTGATAGAGAGGAGACTCAGTTTCCCAGATAATCATACAACCTAATATAGACAAACTGAAAGACAAGCTAATAAGGGGGCAAACTGAATGTCTCTCTCTCTCCCCCGCCCCTTTTTGGTAGTTTATTCAAAAGGTGAACAAAAATATTCTGTTATTTCTATTAATATCAATAAAAATCTTGTTC
>NW_012148877.1:0-620 GCF_000956105.1 Propithecus coquereli | reverse complement strand
GAACTAAGTCTAAACAAACACCTTCAGGCCCTGTCCAAGACCCTAGCTCACATTCATCAAACTGTTCTAGAAAGAAGCCCGGTCCGCTTGGGAATGCCCATCCACTCCCACAAGCTGGGAGACCTAGTCTGGGTAAAAGACTGGAAAAAGGCACCTCTAGAGCCTACCTGGACAGGACCCCATACTGTAGTACTAGTCACCCCCACTGCTGTTAAAGTTACAGTTCTGGTGCCATGGATCCACCACTCCCGAGTAAAGAGGGCAAAGTTCGACTACTGGGCAGAGCAACCGGACCCACAAGACCCACTAAAGATCCGGATCAAGCGCCAGCCCGACAAGACCAACAACAACCAACAGGAACCACCAGAGATGCCGGACTGAATGAGCCCACTGGGCTGGACTCTTATTGGACTAGTAATATTCTTATTGGGACTTGGACTCAGGGCCGGAGCCCCAAAAGACTATACTAAAATTGCCAGCTCACAGCAACCTCAAACTCCTGGGCTCAAGCAATCCTCCTGCCTCAGTCTCCCGGGTAGCTGGGACTACAGGCATGCGCCACCATGCCCGGCTAATTTTTTCTATATATTTTTAGTTGTCCATTTAATTTCTTTCTAATT
>NW_012148876.1:24768-25082 GCF_000956105.1 Propithecus coquereli | reverse complement strand
TTACAAAAATTATTTGGCAAATGTTTAGTGAGCATCTGCCCAAATTGTAAAAAAATTGACAATATAGAAAAAGAAAAAAAACAAATTTTGTTACTCGATGATCTCTGTTAACTCCTTGGTAAATATGCTTCTAGAGCTTTCATTTATTGATATATGATATGACTTTTTGTATGTTCTACATTCACAATGTATTCTATATCCTATCACTTCTATATTGTTTTGGATTTTTTCCAGTTTCATGTGTCAATTGTTCATTATTTAAAAAAACTTCTCTTTTTAGGCCGGGCGCAGTGGCTCACGCCTGTAATCCTAGC
>NW_012148876.1:9007-11698 GCF_000956105.1 Propithecus coquereli | reverse complement strand
GTGGTTCTTAACTTCTAAAAGAAAAAAATATTTTAAACTGCAAGCAAGAATACAATATTCGTTTTATACAGTTAAGCTGTTTACATAATTAAAATTACAACAAATATAGCATGGAAAGAAATTCTTTAGGTACTAAAATATTCTTTTTTTTAATGGTAAGAGAACTTTATTTTAATAAAAATGTCCTCTTTTAAGTCGGTCCCTTCCCCCACCACTAGAAAGCAGCTTTATCACTAAAAACAATCCCTTTATTTAGACATACTCTTCTTAGGCAACTTTAACTTCTTCCACCGTCGTAACACCACTCTGTATTTTTCACTTTCAGTCTTCTCTTCAGACACTTTTTTCAGGAGAATCCGCATCACTGTCTCCACTTCTGCTTCTTTATCGTCTCCAATGAGAAGATCCAATGTATCTCCCACTTTCACCGTTCTGCTTTTCTTCCATAATTTTTCCCCATTCAGCCTGAGTTCACCTTTGTAGAATGCATCTTCCACTTTGTTTCTCCCAACATCTAGGCCTGTCTTCAGGATGACATCATACCGAAAAGATGGCACTACTTTTTCCAGGTCTTTATAGTCTTTGACCACACTAGGGTCATCCTCGAGCTCCTCTTCCGTCTCACTCGATTTTTCGTCGTCATCCCCCTCTGCGTCAGAGTCCTCTTCATCTTCTACTTTTTGTGGAGACTTTTTAGTGGATTTTTTAGAGCTTATACTACCATTGAGTCTTATGGAAAATGGAAAAACATATTCTGGAGATATTAAAAGCCCTGGGAGTCTCAGTGAGAAAATATTATGGAAAAGTGTTTTATAATTTGATGCATTTAACTCAGTACTTGAAAAATACAAGTATTGATTCCAGGAAGTACAGAGTTTATGTGAAGAAGGTGTCCCTCGGAGCACACGCCAGAGTCCAATCCAGGCATCTGGCTTTCTTAAAACACCAGCAAGCAATCTGACATTAGTCATAGCCGTGGTGCATATAACCTGGACCGTAGGGCTGCTCGTCCCTCCCCGTCGCCGCGCCGACAGCAGGCCTCTCCTAAAATATTCTTGAAAATAAAAATATCACAATTCCTCAGTGTATCTTGTTGCAAATTAATTACCCTGGTAAGTTTCTAATCTCTTTTCTTCATAGTTTCTTGGTACAGGTCTATCGATTTTTCTTACATTATTCCTTATATCTGCTTTGCCATGTGGTCTTCCAGCAGTAATAAATGTGGAGAGCCAGGGATCCATGAACTGTACATCCACCCCAAAGTCTTCATCCACCTCAAATTCAATGACCTGGACAGCTCCAGCTGCAGCTGCGTGTTAGCGTAGTGAATCTTTTCTCTCATATAATACATATAATGAAGAGGTTCTTTTTTTATCCTCAATAGCTATGTATCAGGGAAAGACTGATTAACAGCATCTGTGCGATGAAAACTGTTAGAAAGTGGTCTTATGTTGGAGAATCTCTTTTCATTCATGACTTTGTCTCTGAAATGGGTCTTTCTAAGGCAATAGCTATGAAATAATGAGCAAACATTATAGATGTTTCATAAACTATGTGTTCCCAGGATGTGTATTTCTAAAGTGTCAAGAAAGAGTCCAGCTGCCTGTTTAAAATTATGAACAAGCCACAAAACCATGGGCTTATCCAAGTTTTGTTGGGTTTGAAGCTTACACATTATTGGGAGACGCTTTACAAAGAAATAAAAAAATGCAAAGACAAAATTAGTTACAAAAGTGGATATTTATTTAGAATGAGAAAACAAATCACCACAAATTACTGCAGATTGAGGTCCTTTTCTTAGGCAATATGTTGGGCCATTTGCCAGAAATATCACCAGAAAATGTTTCCTAATGGCATTCTGGCTTCTCCCCCTCCACACAAAACTTATAATTACTCCCAGAAATTCTCAGCACTCTCCAGATGAGGCACCATGATGCCTCAATTTATAAGCTGCATGGTAAATTTACTTGTCTATAGGTAAAACAAATAATCAAACAAAACCTTAATACTCATTTAGATGGTATCTTCTACCCAAGTCTTGGCCTTCTTCTATTAAGCTTGTGGCCTTTTCTGGGTTTCCTATGATGTGATCATCATCTTCATCAAACAAGCCAATATTTAGGATGCAGTGTGTGGTATTCAGGGTTAATGAGTACACATCTCCACAAAGCTGGCACTGCTTGCTCTTAACGCCTCGTTTTGCAGAGGAGGTCGAAATGACAACTCTGCAGTCCACATTTTGTGCTTCCCTGGATTCTGCCTATGTTTTCCAGATTAGCATCCAAACGTGCCAATTCTCTGACTTTTTTATTTTCTTGACACTCTCCATGTTCACCATCAGTGTGACATACAGGGCCACATCCCCATAGGACAAGGTGAGTTGAGAGAGTTAGGTTCTTGGACAGATCCTGCTGCTCCTGGGGGCCCCAGGTACAGCAGCCGATCATAGCCAGCTGGACATCTGCTGAAGCCAAAAAGAAGCATTTTCTAAAGATATTTCAGACAGTAAAGTAGAACAAAACACAATTTTCTTGTGTTCTCTAGCTAGAAAACCACAGAGCATCTTGTCAAATATCCCAGTTTTACATAAAACTACACTGCCTTTCTCTAGAATTTTACAAAATGATTTCAACCGGAAGTTTATGTTTAGGTCATAAATAGAGAATATTTTTACTTTCAAGGAAAATTTTT
>NW_012148876.1:5448-6462 GCF_000956105.1 Propithecus coquereli | reverse complement strand
ACTGTCCAAGAGTGTTTGAGAGCCTATCTCTAAAGTCTCTGAACTTATCCTTTCTTTGCTTGCAAGGCTGGATTAGAGCCCATTCATTTTCACTGGTGAGATTTTAGACATAATCTCCAAAAGATCTCATCTAGGGTCTTTATGGCACCCTCAGGATCGTGCCATTTTACTTTTTCCATTCAATCATTTGCGTCTGGTGTTCCCACTAACATATGATCTAATTGGTATGGATCTGGGACCCCTGCATTATACATTCCTAAAACAATTCTAAATTTCTCTGTAAATTTTTCTATCCTACATGGATTTTGGAAAGTCTTTGACAATGACTCTCAGCTGAAAG
Source organism: Propithecus coquereli (assembly GCF_000956105.1). Lineage (NCBI taxonomy): Eukaryota > Metazoa > Chordata > Mammalia > Primates > Indriidae > Propithecus > Propithecus coquereli. The sequence goes on along the minus strand of NW_012148876.1, from coordinate 6,122 downwards.
GGAGATCAGGGCTTAAAATCAACTTCAATAAATTTTCCTATTCTGAGGGGGGTTTAACTTTAAGAAGTAATTGAGTTTGGGGGAGAGGTGATTTCTGGCTGACCAGGAGGGGAAAAAAGCAGTTCAGAGGGAGAAATAGTGTGAGAGGGAAATTTAAGAGCATAGGATGGAAGAAGAGAAGTAATAGGATAAAGACTTCGAGGTCTGAATTGTGATTTAGCAGGAACAAAGTTTTAAGTTTTGTATAGCTCTCTTTTGCCTTGGCCAATTAATCTCACATGGAAGCAATTTTGGAATCTGAATTTCTTTTGGATGAATTTTTATACCAATCAAAACTGCAGACAATTATATATTTGATATTTTGTTTCTTTTTTGTTCTATTATAAGATGCCACTTAAATGGACAATTTTGACCATATTAAAATTTTCTTTTACATATATCTGCTGGTCATTTGTATGTCTTCTTTGGAGAAATGTCTATTCCAATCCTTTGCCCATTTTTAATAGGGTTATTTGGATTTTTTGCTATTGAGTTGTAGGTGTTCCTTATATATTTTGGATATTAGCTCTTTATCAAATATAGAGTTGGCAAATATTTTCTCCCATTCTATATGTTGCCCTTTCACTCTGTTGATTGCCATCAACAATGTCATGAATCTTTTCCCCTATATTTTC
>NW_012148876.1:4123-4553 GCF_000956105.1 Propithecus coquereli | reverse complement strand
AAAGAAAATAAAAGGTCTCAATGCAAGACCCTTGAACTGAAATCTCAAAGGACCTCAGAGGAGTACACTATTTTCAGACTGAAGGTCTTGAGCTATAGTAGCATGAGGTCTTGATCAGAATTCAGTGGGCCTTCAATATTGCCAAAGACTAATGCACCATAAATATCACCAAAGTAACCTGTTGATGAGGCAAAGCTGACTTAATTCCTCACAAGATAAGAAAGAACACTATCTTGGCAGTGTTAATTAGCCTTTTAATAGTAGGGCAAAGTTGAGAGATTTATGAGATTTTGAGGTTGGTTTAAGATGGTCTTTCAATGTAGAGTATTGGATTCAGATTGTGTAAGGATCATGATATAGTTGATTAGAACTGGTGGCCACAGCAAGACCAGGTTTTTTAAAGCAGGGTTTCAAAGAATATGGAAGGTAA
>NW_012148876.1:3532-4073 GCF_000956105.1 Propithecus coquereli | reverse complement strand
AAGGATCATGATATAGTTGATTAGAACTGGTGGCCACAGCAAGACCAGGTTTTTTAAAGCAGGGTTTCAAAGAATATGGAAGGTAAGTTGAACTGTCTAACTTTCATCTTAAAAAAAAATGCTTATCCAGGAAATTCCTAGAGCAAACAGTAGTTATTTACAGCTTCTATCTTCCTGGGCAAGAGTTTTCTGAAATAATAAAGTCATATTATTAAAAATAGTGGAATAGCAAAAATATGTTAGTGAAGACCGATCAATAATAAAGCTGTATTGATGTAGTTGGTCAGCCATAGGGGAGTAGAAGCTTTCAGTTCTCATTCTGTCCTCCTCCCGCAGATGAATCGGTTTTCTACAGTTCCCAAGAGCTTTTAAGAGAGTGAGGGGATTTGTCCATCAGTAACTAATGGGTGTTCATAGGAACCCATAGAGCTGGTCATCTCCTGTTCAAAACTCTGCAATAGCTTCTTAACTGGGCTCCCTCTTTCCGCTTGTGTTCTCATTCAAGATACTCTCCACATAGCAGCCAGAGTGAGACTTCTTT
>NW_012148876.1:0-942 GCF_000956105.1 Propithecus coquereli | reverse complement strand
AGGATAAATGAACCTATCTTGGAAAATTCCTAAGGAAATACTAGCACAGATTGCTCTATGCTCTTCCATATCTCCAAACTTTATTCTGTTAAACTTCATGACAAATATGTCATGTTTTTGATGTTTTTTAAAGTGCTTGCCCCAGGAGTTTGGAACTATTTTGTTTATTCCCAATGTTTGCCATGTATCCTGGAAGTTTTAAACCATCTCCCTACATGCGATTTGGGAATCTTACAGTACCTAGCTATATTGTTAAGCAACTGTGAAATATCTGGAGTCGCATTGTGAGATTATAGTTTAATGTAATCTCAAACACACTAAAACACCATCAAATGAAGAACATGAATTCTTGAGCATTTTCAGGGAAACCTGGGGAAATGGAAATTAGCTTTGCTTCCTCCTCAAGACAAATGATATGAATTTCCTATCAAAGTGTGTTTGGAGATAAAGGAAAATGTAGAGGAGGCCTTGGGCTGTATGTGCAAATGAAACCAAAGAGCTGCCTTTATTAATTGCCTACCAGTGAATGAATCTATATTTCAGTGTCCTCAGGAAAATCACTATATAAACCAGTTTATGATTTTTTTCCTCCAGTCTTCATTGCAGCTGGTGATTACTGAAAACGATGATCTCAGAGTCGGCTGTTCCTGCCAGAGAGCTTGCACACAGAGAGATGCCTTTGTGAAGCCGGCCATAGAAACCTGCATAAAATTGGCCTTCTTTCCTTAATAGAACCACGGGAACAAAGATGAGTTTGTTGCTGACTCAGAGCTGAAAGCTTTGTTTTGTAAAGCTCTCTGAATGTATTGCACTCTGCCAAAGGAGAAGGGCTCCTTCTTAAAAAAAAAAAAAAAAGAGGAAGAACAGTAAGCGGAAATCAGACAACAAATCAAAGTGCACACCCTTAGGGTAGATATTTGTGACTAAAGTGGCCTGAAACTT
>NW_012148875.1:2598466-2598838 GCF_000956105.1 Propithecus coquereli | reverse complement strand
GGTGATTGCCAATTTCCACTGTATAATACTCCCACCATGGCTACTAACTGTTTAAAAACTGACTTGCCACATTCTTGAAAGTTCAAAAATCAGCTTTTACAAACTGGGAAGAGAAGTTCAGGCACATCACTGGGTCTAACTTTAAATACATCCAAATCAATACACAGTTTTACTTGAAACACAGCTTTAAGTGATGACTGCCATCTCATGTAAATGTTTTCTTTAAACCCCCAGGAGATATTCATGATTGTAGCATGTGGCATCCCTCACATAAGGCAAGGAGTGAGTCGTTATAAAGTTTCCCACAAGCAAAAGGCCCTGTTAAGAGGATAAAAAAACAAGCTACAGACTAAGAAAATATTCACATACCCT
>NW_012148875.1:2586713-2587811 GCF_000956105.1 Propithecus coquereli | reverse complement strand
TTTTCTTATAATAAGAGAACCAATTCCTCCCCCTCCCCAAACTGTTGTATGTCTGGATTTGTGGGTTGTAATATTTACTTCAAATGTATTTGGCTACTTGTAGTAAACTTTGGGTACTGTGAATGTAAAAGTATGTAAATCCAATGGTTTTAGACAACTCTTTCGAATGATTTATTATTGCAATGAAGACTTAGTATTCTTACTTAGAGTTCTAATGAAAAACAAGAGGATATTCTTTTAAAGCAAGTGCCACTGTTAATACTGTTAATCCTCTTTGAACCAAAGGACATCATTCTTGCCTAAGATTACTGATAATCTTTTCAACTTATTTTATTCACTGTTTTATGTTTAACTGACAGGTTTGGATTGCCATAAAAATGGCTCCACTAAACAATGAATAATAAAAAGACCCATGACAAGAATACTATTAACACTATCTGTAGGGTTTTGGGAATGGAAATTATAGTGACACTTTCTAATACTACTAAATGGTAACAAATTTGGTAAGTCTTAGAAGTATGCTTCTGTAATTTTACTTTACTTTTTCTCATCCAATCTCTGTACCTAATTGTATCTGACCAGGAAATTGTACATACATCAAGATCCTATTACATCATGTGCCATAGGAAATTCTTTGAAGTTTAGAAGTAATAGTCTCATGTGGAAAAATATCATATGCTTTTCTTTTTTGTGTGAAATTCTCAGGAAAACTATGTTAAGTCACTTGGTATTTAAAGAAACCAATCAGTTACATGTGAAAGAGGTGGTCTGTATTTTAGATAAACAAAGCCTGCCAGATTCCATATGGGGAAGGAGTGTTGGTTTCTTTTCAGATCAGACTGGCTGTCACCACCAATAGTGACAGGAAGAGTTATTGAAGTGATGCTCTACCTGTGATGACTGAGGGACACAGAGACAGCAGAACAAGAGAGAAATCTTATCCCTAATACCTTGTATATATCACCACCAAAAGAAACTTGTTATCTGAGCTTCGTTTTGTTTTTCTTTTCATTGATGATTAAAATTCTTATCCTAATAATGTATGTTCTTAAACTTGAATTTTATATCGATTTTGTAATCTAGCTTTTAAAAACATAA
>NW_012148875.1:2584654-2586413 GCF_000956105.1 Propithecus coquereli | reverse complement strand
GTCATCTAAATTTTCCAAGTTCGTTTTTGCATAAAAGTCCTTTTGTATAATGTAATCATTAACATTATTTTATATTTAAAGCCCAGAGAGATCAGGATTTGGATCTGTTTTATACCCCTAACCAGACTCTATGTCTATCTGTACCATCTATTTACTGATCCAGAATGTCTATAACTCACAGGGGTCAGCGGGTAGCCCTGACGTGGAGGTGTCTGCCCTCTCCAAAGAGGTTAAGCATGAGCTCTGCACACTGGGATTTAGCTCTCCTTCTAAATACCACCAAGTCTTCACCAATGGGCTCAAGAGGGAGCCCCAAGCACTTGACCTTCCCTCCTCTACCACTCACAGCATCACCAGAACTATTGCGTCTTGAGTCTACCACTATTAATTTCACGTTGCTTTTGTCTATGTTATGTCAGTCTACCACAAGAGGCTCCAGAATTCCAGTTCACCCCTTATCTTCTAGATTTTAATCCCTGCAAATGTCAACACATTCCCTAATGTATCCTTCTCCCACTCTGCTTTTATTCTATTGCATAGTAAGTAACAATTTTCAGGCTTGGGTTAAGTCCTAGCTTTAATTAAGAATGTCTATCTGAGAAGACACAAACTCAGAAAATTGGTAATAGATAGTAATTAAGTAAAAAGTGTTATTCTGATTATAAGAAATCATTATTTTTATTATTACATCTACAATCGCTAGTAAGTACCAGTCTCATCCAAGAGTCCAGAAACTGGGTTTGCCATTGCCATAAAACTAGGAAATTTCATGTTCAGTGTCATCAATTTTGAATTAAGTATTTGAAAAGTGAAACATTACTCAAAAATCCAAATAAACGAATTCGTTAATAATCGAAATGCAACCAAACTTTTGATATATTTCCTTTTTATCTTTTTGAAATTTTCAAACCCCTCAGATTTCCTATAAATTCATATAATTTCATGTAACTCACTGCAACAGATTTGCTTTTCCTTATAGTGAAAATATGTTTTAAAAATGGCTCAAAGTTAATGTTATACTAAGTATTCCAAAGAAAAGATACTGTAAAAAAAAATATGATTCAGGTTTCAAAGAGCTTTTTCTCTAGCCCTTATATCCAAACTTGCTTTCTCCCTGCTAATACTACTGTTTCTTTGGCAGGGAAGCAGATGATTGAAGTCATTTCAAGTTGTTGCTTAATAAAACCTTATGATTCAGTAAGTACAGAGAATTAATTACTTTCTCCCCCTAGGAAATAGTGGAAAGTATACTGAGAGACTGATGGAAGAATACTTTCCTTATTATACTGTACCTTTCCTTTCAATACACAGGGGACATTAGTTCTAATGCCACTAAGTCTCACTTTTTCAATGTCCTCTTGTCTTAAAAATGTTAAGTTTGTGTGTGGTCTGTTTCCAGGAATTATTGAGATGGACTATACATGTGTTATTTTTTTCTTATTTCTATACTTCTAATTTTTTAAAGATGTCAAACTCTGCTTTAAGTTGTGATAAAAACACAGTTTTTTATTTTATGTACTTTTTCACACTTTGATTAAGAAACAAAAAGTATACTGCATATTAGATGCTAAGATCAATATTCCTTGCTTTTACACTGACCTAGTGAACTTCTCTGGGAATTTACACCAGAGGATAGCTTTGTTGTGGGTTTCAGTCTTATTAAATGCTTTAAAATGTTAACTCATTTATTCATTGGCTACCAAACGAAAATTACACTTTTATCTATGGTGCTTTAAAAGTAAAGCTTGTTATTATAACA
>NW_012148875.1:2581847-2583112 GCF_000956105.1 Propithecus coquereli | reverse complement strand
CTGTAGTAAAAGACCACATAAAACATACACAAAGTATAAAGACAAGCAGTAGGACTGGGAGAGGACACTTGTAATACATATAACTGACAAAATATTAGTCATCAGAATACGTGAAGAATTACAAATTAATAGGAAAAAGACCACTTCTCATGGAAAACAAAAAAATGGCAAAGGATATTTTTAAAGTTTTAATCCTACCTTAATACAACAGGTGATGGGTAGAGAGGAAAAGGGAGAGAGGGAGAAAGAGGGAGGGAGAGGGAGAGAGATATGGATAACTGAGAGGATGAATATATAGAGGCGAAAGAAATATGAAGATAAAAATATCAAAATACAATTTTATTACTGGAGAACATAACTTACATATATAGTCACAAGAGTTTCTTAATATTTCACCTCTGCATTAGATGTAGCCATCTACTCAGTTGTATGAGCTACCTGCTCCTTTTCAGGGACGAAGCCCTCCCTGAAAGCTTATGGCGTGGCAGAGTTGGCACCAGGGAACCTCTCTGTCTCCGGGTAGTTCCAAAAAGAAAAAAGAACCCATTGTGGGTTTAACTGCACATGCTCAATTCCTTTACCCAAATCAACCAATCAGTTAAGACATTCCTTCTCACAGAAGTGATACTTAGGTTGTGGAGCTGGCAATATTTAACAGTAGTATCTAAAGACAGGTTTATATCTCTTCTTCATGGTATTCACTTGTATTAATCAAAGAGTAATTTCACTTTTAGAGTAACTAAATGCATACAAACAATGCTCCTCCTCCAACTTTTACTTATCTGAATTATTCAGCGACCTGCCTGTAATTGATACAGTTCTACCAGACGTTAGCAGTCCACAAAAAGAGCTTCCTAGATAGCGAGATGAGGGCATTTCTTAGAGCAATGGGTAAAAAGTGACATCTCTGCAAAATTTTGCTGGGAAGCAGTTTTTAAAATCTCTGTACTCTTTCAGATAATTCTCAGGTAACAAATAGATGGAGGCCCTTTGTAGTACTGCAGTGAAAGGGCTGTATCCTAACTGTAAGCACTGATCTTAACACCTGATGCAGTGTTCACCTACAAACTGGCTTATTAACATTCTTCACAGCACCCACACAACCAAATAGGGTACTGTATAAAAAATATGAACAATGAAATGCCCCTAACAGGACTGTAGAGTATAGAAGTCGAAATTCTATCTGATAAACCTACCCATAGTAGCATCCGATCTCCTTCAGTCCTAGTCAATTCTTCTTTTATTTCTGTGAATACGAGCATTAT